>NC_091201.1:28539858-28859858 GCF_040958095.1 Procambarus clarkii
TGGGCAACCAGGCTGTTGGATGTCGCTTCTTGCAGTCTGAAGAAGGGAATCACAACACAGTTGAATAGGTACCTCCCCTGGAAATGTTTATTAAGTTCTGTCTTGAATACCTACAAAAAAAGTCGACTAGCTGAAGCCACATATATTTAGAGGGGAAGGGTGTTTAAAAAAGCACTGGACAACTTAGAAAAGTATCTTTGTACCCCATACTTTTTTTCAAGGGGGGAGGGTAATTTACACCCCCCCCCCCCCCCCCATGTCTCCTGATCTCGTATCTCCTTGACCAGATTTGGAGTCAGTCCTCCTAATGTTTTCCAGGTGTGAATTATGCCGCTGTGTTCAGGGAACCAGAATGGAGTGAAGGTTTTAGCGAGCTCTTGATACAAACTCCGTAAACCTTCACATAGTTTAAAATAGCCGCACGAGTCTTAATGTACCTCAAGATGTTAAAGTATTAACACACAACATATTTAGCACTGTACGTGGGGCTCCTGTTGTGTGGGGGCCGGGTCGCGGGGGACGTTGAGCCCCAAAATCAACGCAAGGCGAGCAGAGCTTGTGGCTCCTGTTGTCGTGAGCGGAGCTTGTGGCTCCTGTTGTCGTGAGCGGAGCTTGTGGCTCCTGTTGTCGTGAGCGGAGCTTGTGGCTCCTGTTGTCGTGAGCGGAGCTTGTGGCTCTATAGCCATAGCTATATATGATTGGATGCATAGTTTGTATTAAGATGTAATAATACAAAATTCCTCTCACAGGATGGTTAGCCATACAGACGCAAGTGATCAACAGGTCTGCACTGGCATTTTTTGGGTGTATTATGACGATACCCTCAAGAACACAGGAGTGGCCATTGTTAAAAAGCTCCAGGTGTACCTCATGCTGGCGGGTCTGAAGAATCTAACGACTGGGCATTTGGAAGTGTAGTGTGTGAGATCTTGATCCAGGGACGAGGCTTCATTTACCTGTCTAGGTTAGTGGTGCAGCTGTGTCACTCCCTGCCGTCTCGGGTGCGTCACTCCCTGCCGTCTCGGGTGCGTCACTCCCTGCCGTCTCGGGTGCGTCACTCCCTGCCGTCTCGGGTGCGTCACTCCCTACCGTCCCACTAGACAAGACATTTATCTCCAGTGGGCACATTACAGCTTGGTTTTCGGGTGATGGTGGGCACCTCTCCCTGAATGTTGTTGACCAGCTGGTGGCTTGATCTTTTGATAAAGATTTCTTTTGTGGGCGGCATTCAAGTGCGAGAGTTCTGGGGCAGGGTGATGGCGGCGGCGGCGGCCAGCTGGGCGGAGGGAAGGTGGTGATGAAAGAGAACATTGTTGGAGGCCAGCGAGGCGTGGGTGCTGACGCGGGGCTGCCCGCTCTGGTCACACAGCTGCACGTGGCGGCACTACACACCTGTACAGGTGTGTAGTGTGCTGGCTTGTCGCGGATCGTCGCCTCGTCCCTTGTATCCTTCGTTATCCTCCCACTTCCCAAGGCAGCATCTCCCTCCCCCCAAGCCAGCATCCCCTCCCCCCAAGCCAGCATCCCCTCCCCCCAAGCCAGCATCCCCTCCCCCCAAGCCAGCATCCCCTCCCCCCAAGCCAGCATCCCTCCCTCGTGCATATTCGTCTGCCATTATTGAATGTCAGAAAGGTTTCGTCTTGCGTGTGGTCATGGTGGTCGAGGGGGAGGGGACGCCGCTACCGCTGCCTTTCTCTTGGAGTGTGTTAGTGTTGTGTTCATTGGTTCTTGATGTTCCGTAATGTTACTGCAGTATTAGAGGGAAAGTCAAGCCTGGGTCGGGCTTGGGGAGCAGAAGAACTCCCAGACCCTCGTCCTGGGACACTCCAGGTGTTACCGGTACCAGTATTGTGACCAACACTCCGTTATTACCCTATACGACGTTGGGCCGAAGATGTGTTGAGGAATGCTGGAGTCTCCACTCACAACGTAGTTCACATTACTTAGTGAGTAATGAAGACACGGAAAACATCCACACGGGAAGACGAGAAAATGAGAACTAACGTTTTTCTTTGGGGTTTTGTTAACTTACAAATATATAATATGTGGAAATATGAATAAGAATGATTCAATTTCAGTTTAGCAGAAAGCGGAACAAAAGACCAGTATTTAAAAATATAAAAGTTACGTGTAAAAGACAGTGGTTGGAGCATTCTTTGGAAGCGGTAAACTGGGTTTGGTCTTCGGGAGCATTAGATGTTTGTAAGTTGCATGACTAAAGACATCATCCTCGCAGATTGATTTGAACTTAACGTCTTGGATATCAAGTCAATGCCTGACCCACCAGCAGTAATATCATGTTTCGTTATGTGTGACTAATCACCCTTGTTAATCTTAATAGAAGCGGGATATAAATCCCTTGAAGTCTGAAGAGAGCAAGTTGGCATGGTAAGGTATTCGTAGACTTATGACCGGAACCTAACTTGGTGCCTTCTTTGATAATAACTTACTTGCCCTCTTGATGTTGCACCTGTGTGCCAAGTCTTAAGTGTCACGTAATAAGTGTCACGTAATGATCCCTAATTGAACTATAGAAAGGGCTGGAAAATAAATTAAATGGGGGGCAGCGTCTTGCTTGTCCGGTACACATCACTCCAGCTGTGATCTCCAGTTGGTGGTGTGAACATCAGCACAATTTGGTGTAAGTGGAGCTCCTTAGCGGAGATACAATTATCTTATCACTGAGCAAACTGAGGATGTGTGGACAGCGACGACAGGATGTCAAGCTGTCATCAGGCACAGCTCTGTTTGGATATTGTCAATTTCGCGAGCCGCTACTATTTTCTAATACGACAGTTTTGGCCTTGGGTAGATTGTCACAATGTTATATAGACGTCGTGTTATAAGGACGAGGAGTTGCGTTTGTTTACACAAACACTTCTGATAACCCCTAAGTACCGTGATGGTTTTGGGCGTGGAGCACTTGTGTTGATTCGGTGTTACACGTGTGGGTGGAGCACTTGTGTTGATTCGGTGTTACACGTGTGGGTGGAGCACCTGTGTTGTTTCGGTGTTACACGTGTGGGTGGAGCACCTGTGTTGATTCGGTGTTACACGGGTGGGTGGAGCACCTGTGTTGTTTCGGTGTTACACGTGTGGGTGGAGCACCTGTGTTGATTCGGTGTTATACGTGTGGGTGGAGCACCTGTGTTGATTCGGTGTTACACGTGTGGGTGGAGCACCTGTGTTGATTCGGTGTTATACGTGTGGGTGGAGCACCTGTGTTGATTCGGTGTTACACGTGTGGGTGGAGCACCTGTGTTGATTCGGTGTTACACGTGTGGGTGGAGCACCTGTGTTGTTTCGGTGTTACACGTGTGGGTGGAGCACCTGTGTTGATTCGGTGTTACACGTGTGGGTGGAGCACCTGTGTTGATTCGGTGTTACACGTGTGGGTGGAGCACCTGTGTTGTTTCGGTGTTACACGTGTGGGTGGAGCACCTGTGTTGATTCGGTGTTATACGTGTGGGTGGAGCACCTGTGTTGATTCGGTGTTACACGTGTGGGTGGAGCACCTGTGTTGATTCGGTGTTACACGTGTGGGTGGAGCACCTGTGTTGTTTCGGTGTTACACGTGTGTAGGTGGACCACTTGTGTTGATTCGGTGTTACACGTATGGAACGTGTATTCTCAAGTTACCTCTTTCTGTTCCTATTACACGCACAGTAACCAGCGCGAGTCCCCGAAGCTGATAGTTATGGAGGTGAGCACCTTGTACACACCTTAGAAGCCTCCCGAATCCTCGTCACGGCCCCTTGTTGATTTGTTCTTTTGACGCATCACGTTAGTGTGATCTCTGTGTGTATTGTACACACCTTGCTAGCGAGACGTACTTGATCATTACCTGTTGAGGTGACAGCATCACACGTTTCAAAAACTGTACCATTATTGCTTTACCTGCATTTAGGCTCCCTGTGTTTCCTGCATCTGCTGTATCACTACGAGACAGCGTTGTTGAACGTCAGTCAAATAGTACAGGAACCGTTCAGCCAAGATTGGGTAAAGTTCAGTTGTGAACGGAAAGTTATTTACATTTGCGTCTTCATACGAGACGTTTGGTTGTATTGGCAATATAACATATTGTTTAGTTTTGCTGTAATGTAAATAAACTTAATGTTTAATCTCAAGACGCGTATAACCTCTTTCTTGCACTACATGATATTTTGCTACTGATCATATCTTGTCAAATCAGTTTGTTTTGAAGCATTCGCAGCCAACGAAATCCCTTCAGGTTGATTTCAGAGGGAAGACCCAGCCACAACTAAACGATGTTGACCATTGTACCTAGTGTAAGACTCCTCTTCAATTGAGTCTGACATAAAGTGGTACACGGCTTCTTGACTATTAGCCTCATGCTCCGACTCGTGTGTGAAAATGATGGCATCTTTGTAGAGTAGTCAGACGTAACGTGGGAAACGGATGGTCCACATCCGGTACCAATACTGGAGTCGTAGAACCATAGAAAGTTGCTAGGAGCGCAACGTTGTTACAGCTACAATACATTTTTTAAATTATTTACTTTGTCGAAAGCAAGACACCATTAAAATTGAAATAAGTTTGAGGTAAAATACACACAAAGGGATGAGGTAGCTCAAGCTATTCTCACCCCGTTCAGTACAACGTGTTAATATATACAGACACACGCATCACAAACAATAAACATATTACCAAACATTGAGAGATAAACATATACATTTCCTAAGACACCATGGTTATAGCTCCCATAGCTATAGATACATAATTCTCTCCCCCCCCCCTCCCTCCCTCTTCCCTCTTCCCTCTCCTAGCTTCCCCACTCGGCATAAAGCATTAACTGCATGTGTGAGTGGAGGCAATATGGGCGTGGGTGGAGAGCGTGGCGTGCAGCAGGAGGGGAGGCAGTGTGCTCCCCGCCGGCCGCTGGGGAGGACAGTGGCGGCGACAAAGGTTGGTGGCACCGCAGCAAGGTGCTCGGGCAAGGGGGGGGGGGGGGCAGACCTGGAAGCTGTTGTATCCAAATACTGTCCCCCTCTAGTTAAAGTTGTGACGTCATACCTCACAGTATATGTGGTGGAGGCAGACTCCATACACAGTTTCAGATGTTTCAGACAGAGCCCCTGTTGGACCAAACTCTTGAGGGTAGAATAACTCTGACCCTCATCCAGGTATAATCCAGCCCAATAGGCTGAGGAACCTGTATACCAGTTGACTGACAGTTGAGGAGGGGGACCAAAGCCCCGAAGCTCAACCCCTGAATACACAACTAGGCCAGAACAAGAAGAATGTATCTATTTCCGTTAGGGTTACCTTACCTTGAGGTTACCTTGAGGTGCTTCCGGGGCTTAGTGTCCCCGCGGCCCGGTCGTCGACCAGGCCTCCTGGTTGCTGGACTGATCAACCAGGCTGTTAGACGCGGCTGCTCGCAGCCTGACGTATGAGTCACAGCCTGGTTGATCAGGGTAGGTTAACGTCGGATCCATTATGCTAGGTTAGGCTATTTTAGATTAGCGTTGGTTCTATTATGGTAGGTTGTTATTGAAGCATGTGTCCAGGTGGAGGAGGTAGCGGCGTTGAGGACATTCCCGGCACACAGGGTAGGTGAGAGCGTAGGGGTGGAGAGGCTGCCGGCTGGAGGTCTCCGGTGGCGGCAGGTTGCGTCCACCTCTGGAAGCCTCCCACGCTGGTATTGATCTGCTCTACACCACACTACAATCGATTTTTTTTCCTCGAGGGGAAGACCAGAGGGAAGGAGGGAGTGAATGTCAGAGGGAGCTTGAGTAGCCTATGTCAGCGTGAGCTACAAAACCAGACGGGCCTGGTATCAGGGTGAGAGTAGGGGCGTGGCTAGGTGAGGGGTTACAGTGCACCATGGTGTCGGGAGGAGGGTTACAGTGCACCATGGTGTCGGGAGGAGGGTTACAGTGCACCATGGTGTTGGGAGGAGGGTTACAGTGCACCATGGTGTCGGGAGGAGGGTTACAGTGCACCATGGTGTCGGGAGGAGGGTTACAGTGCACCATGGTGTCGGGAGGAGGGTTACAGTGCACCATGGTGTCGGGAGGAGGGTTACAGTGCACCATGGTGTCGGGAGGAGGGTTACAGTGCACCATGGTGTCGGGAGGAGGGTTACAGTGCACCTTTGTGTCGGCAGTGGGGGTACAGTGTCACGGACCTGAAGCAGTGAGTGGTTTTCGGCGGGTGGCAAATGGTGCGTGGCGTCTTATTCCCTTCAGCGTAGTAGCCTCTGTATCACTGATTTGTAAGACGAGTTTAGAGTTGATGACTTTCCCATCCTTGAGAAACGTCCCATTCAACAGTAATATTATTAAGTAATGGTAATGTCTTCTCACAGACATAATAACATAGAATAAAAACACACAAATTTCACAAATACAAAAGTGTGTAAGGAATTTACACAGTCTTTCGCACTCTCCCGAGTGCTTTGTCAAGGTCTGAGTGTGTGAGATTTGGGCGAGACCTACATCTCAACGTCTAATGAGGCTGCTATCTGTTGTTATAGATTCAGCTACTTGGAAGAAGTTCCGAGTAGCACGGGCTATGGTGAACCCGTAGTGGACTTGTCTAGCACAGGAGCGGTGCTCGGAAGGCTGCTATCTTGGGTCCAATCCTCTTATCCTTCTTGGCCTCCTGACCAGGTCTTCCAATAGGCAAGAGAAAATAAGATTTTTAACAATACTAGTAATAAATTCCAGATACTTAGATATAGTAAAACAGAAGAACTTAACGGAATACAGGTACAAGACAACCAAGCAAACTTAGCATCAACCAAAAATATGTTAGGGTGCATTATGATAACTTTCAAATCCAGGGATTCCATCACAGTGCTCTTACTATTCAAATCGCTTGTACTGTCCCTCCTTGAATACTGCTCGGTACTCACTCACCCCTTCAGAGTTGTACAGATTGCTGAAATAGAAGGAATACAGAGAATATACATAACATGCAGACATGATAAAGCACCTAAATCACAGAGATCGTTTGAAAACATTCAAAATGTTTAGAGACGAAAGATAAGGCAGGAAATGCAAAATAGATAGTGAAGAATAGAGGTGACACGGGCACAACCAGAGAGCCACGTGAGATCCACCAAATGAAAGAAACATTGCCGGAACTTTTTAAGAGGTAATTGGCCAAGTTCCTCCAGTAAGTGCCGGATCTGCCGGGTTGAAATGGATGTGTGTGCCGCGGGCCGCTACCAGCAACAACCTTTCATACCAAATCATCGCAAGAGATGACTGGGGCCGGGTCAGGCCAGGATTAAGAAATACTGTACAACACTTGAAACAAACTACATGAGCTATACGCCCGCTGACAGGAAGCAGAAATCATCTTCTGTACTCTCAAACGCCTTGACCTAAGGAAATACTCATTCACTATGAGTAATTACCTCGCAGATTACCTTCAAGATACACATGAAGTTCATCCAAAAAGTGCCGGACCAACAGGGTTGTAGGGATATGTGGACCGGCGGGCCGCTCCAAGCAACAGCCTGTTGGACCAAGTTATCACAAGTTGAGCCTGAGCCCTGGCCGGGTTGTTATAGATTAAGCTACTCGGAACAAGTTCCAAGTAGCACGGGTTATGGTGAGCCCGTAACTTTACCTGGCACAGGAGCGGGGCAAGTAGCACGGGCTATGGTGAGCCCGTAACTTTACCTGGCACAGGAGCGGGGCAAGTAGCACGGGCTATGGTAAGCCCGTAACTTACCTGGCACAGGAGCAGAGCAAGTAGCACGGGCTATGGTGAGCCCGTAGTGGACTTACCTGGCACAGGAGCGGTGCTGGGCCTGGCCGGGTTCGGGGAGGTTATATCTTGAGGTTATCTTGAGATGATTTCGGGGCTTTTTAGTGTCCCCGCGGCCCGGTCCTCGACCAGGCCTCCACCCCCAGGAAGCAGCTCCGTAACAGCTGACTAACACCCAGGTACCTATTTTACTGCTAGGTAACTGCTAGTTACTGCTAGCTTTTACTGCTAGGGGAGAGTAGAAATACTCCCGAAACCCCCTCCGGGTATGATTGTGGGGAAGCGAGATCTAGTTCTTACATCCCCCGCCTACTATCCTTATTATACCTGTTGCGTTATATTCTAACCCCCCCCCCCCAACTACTCTACCCCTTTCCCACTACCACCACCACCACCATCATCATCATCATCCACCACCATCATCATCATCCACCACCATCATCATCATCCACCACCATCATCATGACGAGCTCACCAGTAAAAGGTATTGGCCCAAGGGGAAAGTGGGAAAGCGAGGTAAGGTTAAAGGTCACTCCTAGGGTATTTATCCTAGGGAAGGGAGGTGCCTGTGGATAAAGGTCACGAGGCATTGTAATGATCTTGGCTTTAAACTGCCATGCACTCGTTCCGTCTGTTTTGCATGACCCTGTCTAGCAGACTCGGTGTGTGCGTTGATGTTTGTTGGGTTTAAATTGAAAATTGTGAGACGAGTGTTAGTCAAAGTTCAGTTTTGAGTTCAGTTACTTCACACAGAACCAGTGTAGTCAGGGAGATAAGACATGTCAATCCAATCAATCGATCTCATCACTCGGTCCAATCACTATATGCCAGCCAGCTTAACAGCCAGCCAGCTTAACAGCCAGCCAGCCAGCCAGCTTAACAGCCAGCCAGCCAGCCAGCTTAACAGCCAGCCAACTAATCTGCCTGATAACTAGCCACCTAGAATAAAGGAAACATTACAACATCCGGGAATATTAGAGAATGGCCCCCAAGAACCACCACTTGCTCTTGTAAGCCCTGTTGCTCAAGATCTACAAGCTACTTGTAAGTATATAGTCGTAATGGCTTGCCGCTTTTCCCTGATGGTTCCCTTCCCTTTAAGCCCATGGGAATATTAGAAATCATTTACTGCCCGCATGTATTCAAACCACTCGTCAAACTGAATTGCTGGTCATAATCCTGGCACTCGAACGAGTATATGAATCCAAAGTTTGACACATTACGTATGGTTCCTTGACTGCTCTCGGCTCCCCAAGGCGTTAATAACTGTGACATGCGTGTCTGAAGCTAGACACAGTGGAAATGAAGTAATCAATGATGGAGTCAGAGTTTGTCTCTTGTGGATTCCTACCCATATTGGTCACCGAATGCCCGATAGAACCGGTAAATTAGCCAACACACCTTTGCTCCTAGTTAAAGAGGGACGTGATTTACCATTTTGGATTTCCTTTGAACAGCTTGCGGGCTGCGATATTCCGGTAACGGCAACAAAATCTAGTAGACTGACATAAAGTGAAATTCACTCCATGTATTATTATATTGTGCGGGCAGAACCGCACGTCTATGGATGAGGTTAAGACTTCTAGATGTTACCACTGCTAGGCTTAGGCTCGGCTACAGGTACCTCTGGTAGTTTGCACCACCTGCTGGCGTAGATTCTACATTTAGTCTTGTCAGCAGAACGTTTCACATAGTTTGCGACATTATATAATTGAATGCAAACAAATGTTTAAATTGAGCGAGAGCTCTATCAATAGTGTTGAAGAAATGTGACCTAACCTCTTGAATACCTCGCGACACAGACGCTGATGGCTGTCCCGCGCGGCTTGGTGCCTTACTTTGATAATTACTGATAACATACTCTAGTGGGAGTTATGGTTATGCCATAAACACAGGCAACACTGTCAACATCGGAGTTTTTTTTTTTTTTAGTTCATTTATTATGCACCCCATATCCATCTTGTGGGCGGTAGTGGAAAGGGTTACAGAGGCACATAATGGGCTCACATCGGAGGTCCATCATTCTTCAACATTCTACTAACCGGTATATGTATAATAGCTGCAACAAAAAAGTTTAGCGTTCCAGAGGCAAGTTACCGGATCAGTCAGGTTGTGGTGTCTGAGGGTAACTTCTTAATATATATATTTCTACTAATATATAACAGGTAAAATAATAATTGCCGGCTTATTTACACTATTACGGCTTATCTGGAAAATCTAAACTATAATCGGTAGGATTAACTGTTAGGTATTGAGTAGGTGTGATAGGAATGATATGCAACCCGTCCTCCCAATAGAACGTCGTATTTTGACGTATACTTTACCCAAGGCCAAAAATCGTCATACTAGAAAATGGTAGCGGCTTGCGAAATTGACATACTGTCCCGTTCTCTTTTTTTTTTGGTCCTCTGATAGGTTAGAAGTGCTGTTAGGATAAGAGCACTTTAGTACAACAGTTTCTCGACGTTGGGGGAAACCTTGAGAGGACGGGCCTGGGATGCAACCCCACAAGAAGTTGATCAACTCATGGTTACATCTTTACTGCTAAGTGAACAGGCCCATTAGGTGATAGGAAACGAGGGCTGAAATGAGCCTAATCATTCCGGCTTCCTACAGGTGAACTAGCAGCAGCGCTCACGTTTCTTCCCGACACCGCTAACTACAGCAACACACACCAATATTATAGGAGGGATCTGTTATACTGGTGTTTGATCTATTATATCGTCTGTTATAATACCGAGCGATTATATGGAGTCCAATGTTGTGGGTTGAGTCCACTGGCTAGTTAGACCTGACCTATATTATGAGACTCGTGGCTCGTGACCTTGGTCTTTGTGCCTCGGGTTCTGCAAGGTCATTTCAAGAGAGCTTAACGGGTCGCTATTCTTGCAATAGAGCTCTTACATAGCGGAGCTAGAATAGCCAGTGCCTAGTTGGTGAGAGGTGGGCGAGGATAAAGGAGGGTGGTAGGGTTGTTAGCGGGGCGAGTATGTAGCGAGGAGGTACACCTTTAAGACGCGGCTGTGGGCGGACTTGAGGTAATTGGTGTGTAAATAGTGTGTGGTGTGCGAAGCGAGGAAGGTTCTCGGAAGCTGACAGTGGAATGTTGAGAGTCCCGGGGGGGGGGGGGGGGGGGGGGGCAGGTGGTGCCCACCATGCCTGGCTCTTAGTCACTCTTCACGTCGCACCCCCCCCCCCTCTCTCTCTCTCTCTCTCTCAATATTTATTTATCGTTTGTGCCTGCAGGATGGAGATGTTAGCTCTTGGTCCCTGCCGGTCTAACCCTCGGTTGTCTTATGTACTGACTCCCGACCTATTTTCCTTTATCATATCATATCTATCTATCTATATATAATATAATCTTTTTTTCTTTCTCTTTCTCTCTTTTTTTCTTTTTCTCTCTTTCACTCTTTCCCCAGGATAGATAACATAGCAGCTCTGGAATTTCCAGATATCTATTTGCTACTAGGTGAACAGGGCCATCAGGTAAAAGAAACTACCGATTTGTTTCTGCCTCGAGGGAATCTAAATCGAACCTTTTAGATTACATCTTGGATTACATTAAATAGAGAGAGAGGCAATTACACACACAATTCCACTAAGTGTAGTTAAAGGTACTGGTTACACCACACGGCTCGTGGTGTCCCGTCTTCCCAGTGCTCTTTGTCGTATAAACCACAGTATTGCAGTGTGTGTGTGTTTACTATTTGTGCGTGCAGAATAGAGCTATTAGCTCTTGGACCCTGTCTTTCTAACCAATCTATTTTTCATCTATTATGTCTTACTACATATATTTCTCTCTAACACACCCTCACATCCCCAGGAAGCAGCCCGCAGCAGCTGTCTAACTCACAGGTACCTATTTACTGCTAGGGAACAGGAGCATTAAGGGTGACAGAAATTTTGCTCATTTGTTTATGCCTGGTCTGGGAATCGAACCCGGGCCACAGAATTACTAGACCTGCGCGCTGTCCACTCAGCTACCAGACCCCCCCCAACACCAACACACACACACGTACGTACGTGTCTAGACGTGTGTAGATATGATAGAGCCCAATAGGCTCAGGAACCTGTACACCTGTTGATTGACGGTTGAGAGGCGGGACCAAAGAGCTAAAGCTCAACCCTCGCAAGCACAACTAGGTGAGTACACACACACTCACACTGTATGTACGTATGTGTGTGCGCGCGCGTGCGTGCGTGTAGCAACCTCTCCTACTTCCAACTCGCCAAATATACCCAGCATTTCTTGCCTTTTATTATTGCTTACTTTTGATGCCGTGCAAGAGACTTGAAAGATATCGAGTGTCTTTGAGGCGCTTATATCATTGACAAGAAGTATTTACAGTTAAACACTTGTCTTACGCCGTCTGTTGATCATTGCAGGTGAGTAGTTGATGAGTGAGGTGAAGGAAGAGGCGACGACTACGCTGGAAGTTGTGGATTACCGCGAGGTGTAGCCGCCACTGGTGAAGAGTGAGTATATGTCTTCATGTTGACCCGGGGATGCTGGGATGGTGCTGCTCCTCTTCTTGTCGCGCTCTTGCAATGTTGCTTATTGCTAGTAGGCTCACTGGTACTGTTTTGTGGTGGTTGATGGTGGTGGGGCGGTGTAGCCTATTGCCAGTAGTCTCGGTGGTGTGGGGGCCGTGTGTGGGTGTAGCCTATTGCCAGTAGTCTCGGTGGTGTGGGGGCCGTGTGTGGGTGTAGCCTATTGCCAGTAGTCTCGGTGGTGTGGGGGCCGTGTGTGGGTGTAGCCTATTGCCAGTAGTCTCGGTGGTGTGGGGGCCGTGTGTGGGTGTAGCCTATTGCCAGTAGTCTCGGTGGTGTGGGGGCCGTGTGTGGGTGTAGCCTATTGCCAGTAGTCTCGGTGGTGTGGGGGCCGTGTGTGGGTGTAGCCTATTGCCAGTAGTCTCGGTGGTGTGGGGGCCGTGTGTGGGTGTAGCCTATTGCCAGTAGTGTCGGTGGTGTGGGGGCCGTGTGTGGGTGTTTATTGACAACCATCTTGATCTTCTTTATGGGGTGAGGGAGTTGTGTGTGTTGTCGCGTGCCAGAAACCTCGATGATTTACGGGGTTATCTTGAGATAATTTCGGGGCTTTTTAGTGTCCCCGCGGCCCGGTCCTAGACCAGGCCTCCACCCCGTGACAGCTGACTAACAGTGGTTAGTGCTAGAAGCGCAAATCTGGCGAGCATTTGTGATTCGTTCATGTTGGTATCTTGAGTCATCTGTGTTGGGTGCGGGACGTTTGTGGTGTTGCGTGACTTGGTAGCGGGGAAGCCAGGGAAAATACCCGTGAGGGGTTTGTGCACTTAACGTGCGCGCGGCTCACAGGGGGGAGAGACGTGATTGGTAGATTTTTTTGTATTATTATTTGTCTACCACAGGCGTGGCCACACACTTACAATGCTAACCAGCATGTATACAATGATTGGTAGATGACCTGGTTGTAGGCGTGGATTATTACCAAGAAATTGAAAATTATATCACAGGTGTATGGAAAGTTCACGTATGGACGTGATGTCACAAGTAGCTTCTATAATTGATTGCGGTTCTCTTTAAGAGTATAAGGTATGTAAGATCGAGGTGAGGAGAAGAATGGGGCTCGGTGTTGCAAGGGTGGTGTGGCTCGGTGTTGCAAGGGTGAAGACAGTGGGGTGAAGTGTTACAAAATATGGCATATCCAGGTGTTGCAAAGTGTTGTGTGGGGAAGTATTACATAATGTGTGTTGGAGGTGGGGAGGTGTAAACTGTAGTGGAGTGCAAGGGGGTGCAGACTCTAGGGTGTAAATTATAGTGGAGTGTAATACACTACCCCACGACGAGAGAGAGAAAAGAGTGGCTCGGTGTATTACGCCAGAGACCCATTTCTGGGTAGCGTTCAGATAACAGCGGCAGCCACAGATATAGAAATAGTATTCTTTCCCCGCTATTGGAAGCGCTCTTTTGTGATGCGTCCGATATTCCCTTCACCTTGCTCCTACCTCCTCCTGTGTGTTTTTTTCCCTTTTCATCTAACGTATTCGGGTATTTTTAGATTTTCAGTTCCTGGGTTTCACACGCACATGTAAACGTTAATGAAGGTATGAGGATTTTTCCTCGTACTCAAATCGTTTGATTTTTTTTATACCAAAATACACAAGTGGTATTTTGGTATTATATGTAATCAGATACTGAATATCTAATGTTCATTATGTGCAGGAAAAACAGCAGCAGTGAAAAATAAGAGACTGGTTAGCGCGTTTTCTACCGTGTGGCCTACATCAGAGCAAGACAATTTTTGAAGACATCGAAAATCCATGATATGGATTGTTGCTCTTTAGCATTTATGGATTGTGCATTAATGTGTGATGACCACTGTTGATAAACCGACTGTGTGAAGTGTTTTTATAGTGTTTGTGATATTGTAGAGGGGAGAGATTGTTAGTGAACAGGTCAATTGTTGTTGTATTATCTTTTGTGTATTTGATTAAAGGACAATTCTGATGAGAACTGGATAATTCAGATGGTGGTTATTATTTTGATGATAATTACTATCATATTTATTCTAATGATTCGTGAAGATGAATGGCGATGAATGGAGCAGGACATGCGTGATGATGAGGGCACATGTGCGGAGATGAACCCCAAAGGGCTCAGTTTTCTTACAACGTTGCCAAGACCTTCTCTTCTATGTACACTTGTCAAGACACTGGGTGTAGATATTGGTGGTATCTTGGAGGACCACCTACGTCCCGCCATCACCCAGTGCCGCCTAGTTAATCCTAGGTGGCACTGGGTGGGCTCGCCTCTTGATTCCAACCCGCGCGGGAGGGTTGGTGTAACCAAGTCCCACGTACTATTATAGTAAACAGTAACAAGTCACAGCCGGTTGACGAAGTATAATTTGGAGTATTTTTTTTGGTTAAGTTCCTTACGTTAAGTTTAAGTTACTCAATAAAACATCTAAACTATTGGGACCGACTAAGATGCCTAAACCTGTATTCTCTTGAGTGCAAGCGGGAGAGATACATACTAATTTACATGTGGTAAATAATAGAGGGGCTGGTCCCAAACCTGCACAGAAATAACACCACATGAAATCAAAAGGCATGGCAGGATGTGCAGAATACCCCCGTTGAAGAGCAGAGGTGCAACAGGTACTCTGTGAGAGAACTTGATCAACATCATGTAACGCTAGTATATTGTACACTAAAAATTATTGTATCCTGGACGATACTGATTAATACTAATATATACTGAGTAACATTTCCTACTGGTTGCACTTGGTAACACACTATCAATTTTTACAAAGATGAGGCCTTGAAGGTATTAGTTATTGAACACTGATTATTTATATTTAACGTAATATGAACTAACAAATGATGTACCACTGTACACCATATGGTTACACCCGGGGACCAAAGGTACCCTTCCAAGGGTGCTAAGGAAAAAATGCTACACAGGGAACAAATTAATTAACTACGCTGCCACCGTCCTGCCTGTCCATTAGTTGTATCAAGCAATGAGGCAGTAAACATTGCTTCACTTGGAGAGTCCTCTTTTTTTTTTTTGTTTAACTGTCATTAATTACGGGCCGGTTGTTAACCAAACTATACACAGAGGAATTTGAAAGGTTCCAGATAATTGACACAGAGGGAAAGTTTAACATGAGTTTATTGAGAACAACATACGATATTCACCAACTATAAGACCCTACTCTAACACTGGCAAATGTTTAGAAATCTTACATGGACAATTCAAAGATCGCCCACATTACCTTCTGGGTCCTTGCTCTACGACCTGGATGAATTCAGTCTGTCTCCTGAGGCTCCCTTGATGACCTGCCGCCTCACACTGCCTCCGGCACTCCAGCACACTGTGTCCAACTCCCCTACGGGGGCATATAAACACGCCCCCAAAACTGCCACACCCCCTATCAGCTGGAGAAAAGGGGGAAGAGGAGATTTGCTGTTGCCAACCTGCATTGAGGTGTAAGATGTTTGACAGCCACCATTCACCTCTTCAAGGATGGGAATTATTAATTGCGGGGGTGCAAGAAGGAAGGAATGTTTTTCTCGCCCGAATGTTTACACAGCCAACACTCCCCCTGCAGGTGGTTGACCTCTGACGTGGCAGAAAGGGGTAGATCCCTGGGTGTTTACACATAAGAATCTGGGAGTCTAATTCCATTACAATGTTTGGCAAGATTATCATGAAATATTCCCTACTTGAAACTAGCTGACTAAGACTAGCCCAGGAATTTTTAATTAACTTTGCAAGACGATCCAGAGGTCATCTGGACTGACCTCTTTGACAAGGCTTCCCTGGGTGTGAGCTCTGGAGGGGGGGGGGGGGAGTCATGGGTGTTACAATCAGAGGGCCGAGACTGTTCAACACGCTTCCACTACACATAGCGGGTATAACTGGCCGACCCCTCACAGTGTTTGAGAGAACTTGGCAAACACCACCAAAGGATACCTGATCCTTTGGGGGATCGGGTATCTGTGACTCATACGTCAGGCTGCGAGCCGCCGCGTCCAACAGCCTGGTTGACCAGTCCAGCAACGAGGAGGCCTGGTCGACGACCGGGCCGCGGGGACGCTTAGCCCCGAAAAGACCTCTAGGTAACCTCAAGGCAACCCTCATGGGAAGGTGGAAAAAGATGTGCTTGTTATGCCTCTTATAAGAGGGGGAAGGTGTTGACAAATCTTAGACCACTAAGGTTTATAGAATGGTCTCTTAGCGTACATGTTTCACTGCTTCTTTTCATTGGGGTATTTTACAGAGTAGTTCATGCCTCGTGGTCCTGTAAAGAGGGGGAGATAGTGGGGTGGCACTGGGGCATTGGCTCTAATATCGGGGTTGTGGTGCCAGTGCCATGTTGATCGCCCTGACCCGCGAGAGGAGGCCTCGAACCCACGACGTAGAGTGCTCCTCCAACTCTCCGGTCACCACATTGCATTTAATAATGCTGGAGACAGTGCTGTAAGACATTCTCAGGAAGACGAGTGCCTCTTACTGTTTCTTCCCTCCTCCCTCTCTACTCCCTCCCTCCTCTGTCTATTTTTCTTATAATTTCCTGGTAAACAGTTTGGATGAAGTCTTCTCTCTCGATGTTGTCAGAACTTTATATTTCTTGGGATTATTTAGGTTTTCATTTGCAAGAGCCATGTGGGTGTGGGGCCGTGCTGTGTGAGATGTTTGGTGTGTCGGGGGAGTGTTGATGTGTCGGCCGATGGTAGATTGTGTAAGTGTATTTGGACGCTGGGCTGGTTTTGTGTAGCTGAATGCCTTCAACTCACTCAATTGTCTTTGGTCCCACCTCTCAATTGTCTGTCAACTGTGCTTTTGAGTGTGGGCATTTGTGTGAAGTAGTGTACATGCGTGCGTGCGTGTAGAACTTGGAGTAATAAGAAATGTCTGGTATCACTGTATATGAAGAAAAGGATTTGAGGGTCGCGGAGTGAATGGAAGGGGAAGGGGGTGGGGGTTGCCGGGTGGCACCACATGCAGTGACGAGTAGCAGGCACTTGACTCTGTGCTTATCATGACACTTGGGCCTGTACTGTCACCTGTCACAATTACAAGACGCTGGCGACTTGTTTGGGACCAGTTGGTTGTGGGAGGGGAGGGGGGGGGATGTAAACAATGAAGTGGGAAGACGTCGTGGTGGGTTGTAAGTTGGTTGTGATTGTTGTTGTGAGGTTAACGGCTATTGTATCTACAATATTGGGGGTTGTATTTGTTTACTATGAATAAGGCTGATCAGTCCAGCAACCAGGAGGCCTGGTCGACGACCGGGCCGCGGGGACGCTAAGCCCCGGAAGCACCTCAAGGTAAGGCGCTCAGTCAAAAGTTTTACACACAATGTATGTTGTGTGTAAATACAACACATAATCAAATATGTGTTTCATAATCAAATAATGATTTAGATTTAGAAGCTCTATCCGTCTCGTCACTTGTATTACCACTACGTGAAAATTGTAACGGTTTTACATAACCAGAATATGAACCCAAGCAACCCACTTAACCTATCGAGGCTACACAAGACACGTCATTATTACGGTGCTGTAATTGTTTCTAACACACAGCATTTTCAACGGATTGATGGATTCCGTTCAAAATGTGACGAATGCGGCGAGGGGACGGGTTGCTCCCCGACTACTCTATCTACTACTACTCTATCTACTACTACTATATCTACTACTGCTATATCTACTACTACTGCTATATCTACTACTGCTATATCTACTGATGTTCCAGCTAGTTAAAGGGAAAAATAAAAATACAAACAAAAGTATGGAACTTATGAAACAGTGGTGTGAGCGTGGCTAGTGGAGCGGAGTGTTTTATGTAACTTGTGGTGTGTGGTTGTGCACGCTCACCTGCTGGTGTCTGTGTGTGTGTGTACTCTCCTAGTTGTGCTTGCGGGGGGTTGAGCTGTGGCTCTTTGGTCGCTGCAAAGTGTGTGTGGGGGTGTCGCTGTCAGTCGCCACTCTTGGGCTTGTCCTCGCTCCTTTCACTCCCATTACTCAGCTTATTAGTCATGTTTGTGCATGCGGTTGATGTCTACTCATCTGTTGACTACCTCTTGTTAGTTCCTGGGATCGACGGCTCTGCGGCCCGGTTTTTGGCCAGGGCCAACTGGTTAGTGGTCTGGTCAACCAGGCTGTTGGACACAACTGCTCGCAGCCTGACATAAATGTGTCTGATTGATCAAGTATCTTTTGGGGGTGAAGCCATAGACTTTCATAATGTATTACTCGCTGCTGAAGTAATATTAACATTTCCTTGTATCTTGGTCAGATGAATTTATGTCTGCAACTTATACTTTGTGTCCACACTCACAATTCAGTAGGGATGGCATGGTTGATGTGCAAATCCAGTTAATGAAAAAACTATATATCTATCTGCTCTCTCTATCTGAAAAATTATCTGCTCTAACTACACCAGAATGTTGCTATAATCCTAAACAATCCAAGGCTTTTTAAGTATATTCAAGAAATCCTTTTACATTTCAAAACTTGCGTGATGCAAGCACAGACAACCTAACAGATCAAAACAGTTTCACTGAAATTTAAAGGGGTAAAGTGTATATATACTATATCATTGTCAAGAGGACCGAAGACTTAACACACTCGCTTTAAATGTAATGGGAATTACTAAGAGACTCCCACATTGTGTTTTAGAGGGGCGTTTGATACCCACAACGGATATCTTATCAGCTGGGCTATGGTGCCTGTATCGGGACTGCGAGCTGTTGGCACCAACAGTCTGACTGACCAGACGTGGGAGCCTATTGATAGAGCAGGCCGTGGGGGACACGGAACCTCCGGAACTGCTGAGAGGTAGCCACAAGGTTGGCCAATCGAGGAGGTAAAGCACTTCGTGTTAAACAGTATATACATTCCATGCTTCCACGCGTATGCAGGAAGCCTTATATAAATACATGTATACAGGCCATATATAAATACATGTGAACAGGTGGCCATTTATAAATATACGGTTAAAAACAAATGGAAATTCATGTGAGTGCGTAAGTTAGAGAGTGAAGGCTGTGTTATTGAGGAACTCCAAAGACACGAATCACGTAATAATAGACTGGGCCTGTACCCCCTTCTTGTGGCCTCGGGTTACTGTTCTCTCTGTAGTACAGCACGAGACACATGGTGAGCCAAGGAAGACGTTGTTGTTGTTATAGATTCAGCTACTCGGAACAAGTTCCAAGTAGCACGGGCTATGGTGATCCCGTGGTGAACTTACCTGGCACAGGAGCGGTGCGAGGGAGACACTTAGGCCGCCTTATAAACACTCCTCGCCGTACCCCTCACGTAAAGTATTGCAAGGTGAAGAGTAGTTGGCGGAAACTATTAATACACGGCACCACCAGCTAAATTATTCATAGTAAATGCAAAGACATTACCTGGATTGTACCTGGATGGGGTTCTGAGAGTTCTTCTAATCCCCAAGCCCGGCCCGAGGCCAGGCTTGACTTGAGAGTTTGGTCAACCAGGCTGTTGCTTGGAGCGGCCCACAGGCCTACATATCCACCACAGCCCGGTTGGTCCGGCACTCCTTGAAGAAAACTATCTAGTTTTCTCTTGAAGATGTCCACGGTTGTTCCATTAATATTTCTTATGCTCGCTGGGAGGACGTTGAACAACCGCGGACCTCTGATGTTTATACAGTGTTCTCTGATTGTACCTATGGCACCTCTGCTCCTCACTGGTTCTATTCTGCATTTTCTTCCTTATCGCGGGCCGTCATGGGCATTGCGACACGCGGGCCGACACGTACTCACCTAGTTGTGCTTGCGGGGGTTGAGCTCTGGCTCTTTGGTCCCGCCTCTCAACCGTCAATCAGCAGGTGTACAGGTTCCTGAGCCTATTGGGCTCTATCATATCTACACTTGAAGAGAAAACATCGTCACATCGTCAAGAGAAAACTAGACGTGTTGCTGTGCCTGTGCAGTTATCTTGCGAGGCTCACCCTTGTGAAGCTTACCCTTGCCATGATTACCAGGCTCAACGTCCCCGTGGCCCGGTTTCTGACTGAACCTTCTGGTTGGTGCTCTGGTCAATCAGGCTGTTAGACGCGGCTGCTCGCCGTCTGACGATTTCCAACCACTTGGGCTGGACGGTAGAGCGACTGTCTCGGTTCATGCAGGTCGGCGTTCAATCCCCGACCGTCTTAAGTGGTTTAGCACCATTCCTTCCTCGCCATCCCATCCCAAATCATTTTCCTGGTCCCTTCCAAGTGCTATATAGTCGTAATGGCTAGTTGTACTCGCCTAGTTGTACTTGCGGGGGTTGAGCTCTGGCTCTTTGGTCCAGCCTCTCAACTGTCAATCAACAGTTGTGGGCCTTGGGTCAACAAAGTCCTGGGCTTTGATGTTGATAATGAGTTCTCTCACTTTTGAGTGGTTTGAGACAGTTCTGTTAATTTAGTTACTTTACTGTGCGTGTGCGTGCGTGTGTGCGTGTGGGGTGGGGGAGGCGTGTGTTGATGGTAGTGGCGGCCATAACACAAGTTACGACACTAGGATGCTCCATCATGGCAGCTCACTCACATAAACCTACCCACCTCCTGCCTTTATGGCGGGCTCAAGTCTACTCTTTATTTACCTTGTCCTCACTTGCCTTTTCGGTACTTCTTTACCTTCCCCCTTCTCCGTTCACCTCCCCGCCCTCTCCCTTTCCTTCCCTTCCTCCCCTCCCTTTTCTCCACTTCCGTTTTTCTCTATACTCCTGTAATCAACCCCTCTTCTTACATTATGTTTGGGTATCCTTCCCCCTCACTTTCCCTTTCCCTCTGGTCTTTGTTGACGTACTTCCTGCCGTTACTCTCCCCTCATTTCCGGTCTTGACTCTTCCCTCTTTTCCTTGTCTTGAGGGCCCCCCCCCCCTCTTGCTTCATGTCCCCGTTCTCTTTGGCTTCTTAGTATTCCGGATTTTTTTTTTGTTCCATCTTGACTCGACTCTTTAATAACACTTTTTTCACGCTTTTGCCGTGTGTGTTCTCTCACTTTTGAAGAGTGTGTGTACTCACCTAGTCGTGTTTGCGGGGGTTGAGCTCTGGCTCTGTGGTCCCGCCTCTCAACCGTCAATCAACAGGTTGGTTGATGGTGTGTGTGTGTGATGGTGTGTGTGTGTGATGGTGTGTGTGTGTGATGGTGTGTGTGTGTGATGGTGTGTGTGTGTGATGGTGTGTGTGTGTGTGTGTGTGTGTGTGTGTGTGTGTGTGTGTGTGTGTGTGTGTGTGTGTGTGTGTTTTCTAACTCTTGTCAGCCGAGTTCCCATGTCGGTCGCTGTTGTTGTTTAAGATTCAGCTGCTGGGAACTAAAAGTTCCAAGTAGCACGGGCTATGGTGAGCCCGCGATGGACTTACCTGGCACAAGAGCGGGACTGAAACTTGATGTCGGTCGTTATTGTTTTAGATTTAGCTACTCAGAACGAAGTGTCCATGTAGCACGGGCTATGGTGAGCCCGTATGTCGGTCGTGTCGGCGTGCCTTTATATAGCCCATCAGTATGTCCCTTCACCCTTTCCCACTTCCTACCTCTCTCCCCGTGTTTCTCACTCCCCCCCCCCCACTTCCTACCTCTCTCCCCGTGTTTCTCACTCCCCCCCCCCACTTCCTACCTCTCTCCCCGTGTTTCTAATGTTGTAAGTGGAGTACCTCAAGGCTCTGTCCTGGGACCTCTGTTGTTTATAATATATATAAAAAATTATGATTTAGATTCAGGTTTGAGTAGCAACATTTGCAAATTTGCCGATGATACGAAAATCGGTAGGGAAATTAATTCGGAGGAGGACTCACTATCACTTCAAGTTGATCTAGATAGGGTTTTGAAATGGTCAAAGGATTGGCAGATGCAGTTTAATGCTGATAAATGTAAAGTTCTGAGGTTAGGTAATGATGATAGAGTTACAAGATACGAGCTAGATGGTGTTGTGATTGCGAAGTCGGATTGCGAAAGGGATCTGGGAGTTATGATTAGTAAGAATTTAAAACAAAAGGATCAATGCATAAATGTTCGTAATAAGGCAAATCGGACACTTGGATTTATTAATCGCAGCGTTAGTAACAAGACACCTGGTGTGGTTCTCAAGCTATATCTTGCTCTAGTTAGGCCCCATTTAGATTATGCAGTTCAGTTTTGGTCGCCATATTATAGAATGGATATAAATTCACTTGAACGTGTCCAGCGTAGGATGACTAAGTTAATTCCCCAAATTAGAAATCTTTCATATGAAGAAAGATTAACAAAGCTTAAGTTGCATTCACTGGAAAGGCGAAGAGTTAGGGGTGACATGATAGAGGTTTACAAGTGGATGAATGGACATAACCGGGGGGATATTAATAGGGTATTAAAAGTATCAACACAGGACAGAACACGAAACAATGGATATAAATTGGATAAGTTTAGATTTAGGAAAGACTTGGGTAAATACTGGTTCAGTAACAGGGTTGTTGATTTGTGGAACCAATTGCCGCGTAACATTGTGGAGGTGGGGTCCCTCGATTGTTTCAAGCACGGGTTGGACAAGTATATGAGTGGGATTGGGTGGTTATAGAATAGGAGCTGCCTCGTATGGGCCAATAGGCCTTCTGCAGTTACCTTTGTTCTTATGTTCTTATGTTTCTCACTCCCCCCCCCCCCACTTCCTACCTCTCTCCCCGTGTTTCTCACTCCCCCCCCCCCCCCCCCCACTTCCTCACTTATTACAATCCGGATGAAAACCCTCTCAATATATAACAATTGATATTTTTTATAATTATAATGAATGTAGTGAGCTTGAAAGGAGAGGGAGCCGGTCGGCCGAGCGGACAGCACGCTGGACACGTGATCCTGTGGTCCTGGGTTCGATCCCGGGCTCCGGCGAGAAACAATGGGCAGAGTTTCTTTCACCCTATGCCCCTGTTACATAGCAGTAAAATAGGTACCTGGGTGTTAGTCAGCTGTCACGGGGGTGGAGGCCTGGTCGAGGACCGGGCCGCGGGGACACTAAAGCCCCGAAATCATCTCGAGATAACTCCAAGAGGGAGGGAGGGCCAGGGTGTCATTTTTATCAAGAGGCCTTAGCACTCGTTAATTTGGCACTCGTTAATTTGGCACTAGAGTGGTTTGGCACTCGTTAATTTGTCGTTCCCGGTATTTTTGGCACTGTGATTGTCAGGGTCTTGTGGAGACAGGCTTAAAAGCTTTGGTGTGTGTGATTAGAAGAAAACATGTTTAGTTACGGCACTAGTGGTGGAGGTTTGATAGATTAATAATTATGAAGTTTAGTGTGTAACTTACTCGATGTCTTGTAATATGAAGTACCTTTGATACCGAATAATAAGTAATAAATAAATGTTTATTCAGGTAAATAAATGTTTATTCAGGTAAATAAATGTTTATTCAGGTAAGGTATATACATACAAGAGATTTTTACAAAAATTGCTACGTTTATAGATAGAGCTGGTACATACAATGCCTAAAGCCACTATTACGCAAAGCGTTTCGAGCAGAATCGGGCAATCTGTCATGCCCTCAAGTGCATTGAGATGGAGATTGTGAGGTGGTAGTTTCTCTTAGTTTAATTTTCTGTGTAATACATTTGCTTAGTTGTAATATGAGAGTATTAACCTTTATTACTCTCATCTACTTATACCTAGCTGTTTATATTAACTCTCCCCTTCTCTTGTTTGCTCTGGTAAAGCACTCGTTCACCCTTCCCACTTGCTTAACATTATGAAGGCGAAAAGTACATTTGTTTAACGACTTTAAGAATGCTTGAGGAGACGGTGAGCGGGTCCCTGGATGTGTGATGCCAGTGTGCGGTAACACGCCAGTCTTGAAGGTGAGTAGTCACTCGTAGGTGAAGGCTTGTCCAGGTGTGTGGTGGCGGGCGGGCAGTGACGCTCCGGGTGACCCGGCGGATATCTTGAGGTTATCTTGAGATGATTTTGGGGCTTTAGTGTCCCCGCGGCCCGGTCCTCGACCAGGCCTCCACCCCCAGGAAGCAGCCCGTGACAGCTGACTAACACCCAGGTACCTATTTTACTGCTAAGTAACAGGGGCATAGCGTGAAAGAAATTGCCCATTGTTTCTCGCCGGCGTCCGGGATCGAACCCGGTGCCACAGCCACACTTGGAGACCACTGTGGGAATGACTGTGAGTCCCACAGTGGGGGTTTAATATCCTCCCAGTAAGTTTAAGAAATATTGCCGTAACAAAAGTGGACGTTTTCAAGAAAAAAAAACTGGACAGTTTTCTGCAAGAAGTACCGGACCAACCGGGCTGTGGAGGGTATGTGGGCCGGCGGTCCGCTGCAAGCAACAACCTGGTGGACCAAGCACTTACAAGTCAAATTGTGACCTCCCCAGCACCAGACACTTCCCCCCCCCCCCCCACCCCCAAAGCCACATAAGGAAGGCGGCGACACATGGAACATGTCCCGTAACAAAACAAATACTCGGCACCGGAAAGTGAAGTGGGCCCGACACAGGCCCACACGCTGCCAACTCCATGTCTGGTTTTTCCCCTCCTCCTCCTCCTCTCTCCTCTCTCTCCTCATTTTCCTCTCTCCCCTTTCTCCTGATCTTGCTTGCTTAGGAAAATATTTGTGATTTCTGTTTGCATTCCTTGTTTTTGACCTTGACCTGTTCTCGCTCTTCTATTGTACTTAATCTCTTCCTTTCAATTTCATCTCTCTCCTTATCCTTGTTTTCCCTGCATACCTGGAGAGGGTTTAGGGAATTCTCCCTCGAGCCCCGGCCCGGCACCAGGCTTGACTTGTGAAAGCTTGTACCACCAGGCTGTTGCTTGGAGCGGCCCGCAGGCCCACATATCCACACAACCCGGTTGGTCCAGGATTTCTGGCAAGAACTTGTCTATCTTGAAGGCATCCATCTTTGTTCCCGTCATGTATGATGGCTGGGAAGGAGCAACTTGTTCCAAGGCAAGTTGGAACTTGCCTGCGGCTTGTTTCCTCTTTTTAACTGTTGATGTCCTGTTTTCCGCTGTTTCCCAAACCACGAGTTATGCTCTCCCCCCCACTCTCCTCACGTTAATAAATGTCCCAGTATTTTGGTGTCGAATGTGTTGATCTTAGTCACTCACGGAGGACCGCCCTACTTTCTGCCTCCCTCCCTCACTCCCTCCCTCTCTCCCTCCCTCCCTCCCTCCCTCCCTCCCTCCCTCCCTCCCTCTCTCCCTCCCTCCCTCCCTCCCTCCCTCCCTCCCTCCCTCCCTCCCTCCCTCCCTCCCTCCCTCCCTCCCTCCCTCCCTCCCTCCCTCCCTCCCTCCCTCCCTCCCTGTCTTCCTTCATCAAAAAAACTCTACTTTCTCATAAATGTAGACATTTAGGTCAGTGCTTAATGAAGGGAAACTTCCTGTGACAACTAGAAAAAAAGACCTAGGAGACCTAAGCCTTAATGGGCTCGGGAATCTGTACCATAGTTGATTGATGGTCGAGAGGCGGGACAAGAGGCGAAGCTCAACCCCCGCAAGCATAATTCAGCAGCCCGTCCTCCAAACAAAGACCAAAAGTGATTCCATGCTCCCGCCAAACCCCCCGTTTATGAATGAAAACCGGTTTACACACAACTCCCTACTTTTATATTTATATTTGACAAAAATTCCCGTTTCGAATGAACAGCATGTGCACAGACAAAGGGAGAGAGAGGGGGGGGGAGGAGGAGGGAGAGGGGGGGGGGGAGAAGGAGGGAGAGGGGGGGGGAGAAGGAGGGAGAGGGGGGGGGAGAAGGAGGGAGAGGGGGGGGGGAGAAGGAGGGAGAGGGGGGGGGGGGAGAAGGAGGGAGAGGGGGAGAGAGGGAGGGGAAAGGGGAATTATCAGGGGGAAAACGCCAAGCCATTACGACCACAGAGACCACAGCGAGTAAGCAGACTGTCCCTTATAGATCTATAATGCCTTCCTGCTGGCCAGACCAAAAAATTGATTTATGGCTTAATGGAAGACAGTAGATTGCGTCATGTGTTTATTAATACAGCACGTGGCACAGAATGAGGTGTACCACTGCTGCTATTTTCAGTTGAGTATTTCCTGATGGGGGAGGTGTCCCAGGTGGCCCAGCTGACCGTGGGTCTCGTAGCGTAACTTGGGAGGATGAGAGCGCTGACGTAACGCACCGAACATTCCAGTGATCGTAAATATAGGAGTGTGTTTGTTTATGCTTGCCTCCCGGCTGGCAAGTCAGCTGCTGGCGCCACTACCACCTCCTCCACTCATCCCCCGGCTAGCTAATCTTCCCAAACTTACTGAATGGTTCCACTCTGAACCCAAACACAAGTTTATTGTGTGTTTATTTTTTGCCTCCTTGCTATTGGCGGGGAGTTGGCGAGAGCACATGTTGGTGCACACTGACTCTACCTCTGCGCATATTGGGCCCTTAACGAGACGGTATCAACACCAGTCACAATAATGATAAGAGTTAACTCTTGAAGGAACAATGTGAATTCATGTTTAGCAGTGCGATGGAATTTTTATTACAATAAATTCCGCAAACTTAGAAAGGGAAATATTTCAATGACTCAAGATTTGGGGCCCAGGCTCCAGTACTGTATATAATGTACTTCAATATCAAGACTGTGTTATGGAGACTACGGGCTCACCATAGCCCGTGCTACTTGGGACTTTTTGTTCCAGGTAGCGAATCTTTAACAACAACAACAACATTATGGAGAAAAATCAGAGGGGGAGGGAGGGACGGGAGATAGGGGGGAGGGACGGGAGATAGGGGGGAGGGTCGGAGAGGAGAGGGGGAGGGGGGGTGTCATCTGAGACTGCAACAACTGGAGACTTGGCCCCACTTCACAACGGAGGTGGTAACGGAAAGGGGTTAAAGCCACAGACCAGTTGAGCTAATAATACCACACATTATGAGCGCCCTGAAGTACGTTAACCGAGCGTAGACACCGGGACATCCTGACACACTTGGAGCACCTGAACCACCTCTGCTGCACGTGCTCTACACCCACAGCGCTAACATTACCCATCACGTTGGTGGAAAATTGAAATTGAAATAAGTTTGAGGTAAAATACACACAAAGGGATGAGATAGCTAAAGCTATTCTCACCCCGTTCAGTACATCGTGTTAATACATACATAGACACACATCACAAACAATAAACATATTACCAAACATTCTGAGATTGGTGGAAAGGATAGTTGTGTAGTGAATTAACACAAAAGGGAGGCGAAGTGTTGTGTAGTCCTCCTGGCCAGTACGGGTTTAAGACACGACGCTCCTGCCTCTCGCAGCTGCCGGATCACTGTGGTCTTACATATACTGGAAGCCGTCAACAAATGTGACCACATTATAATAGTGTACAAATGAACCACAAAAGGATTACTGGCTTAAATTTGGAACTGTATTGTAACTTGTTAAGAAACGAAACTAGAACGTATTGATCAACAAATTCAAATCTAGAGTGTCCGTCGTGAACACACAGGTATCCCCCTCTCCTGGGCCAGACGCTGGCTCCAATACTGACATGTTATCACGCTCGACAAACTACAGTGCCGTGTAAGTTTAAGCTGGTGACACGATGGAGATTCCCGGCTCCGGCGTTGTGCCAAATACGAGGATATGAAAACTGGAACCGCATACAAAATGCTTTCAATCCATACGTTAGAACCCCAGGAAGTTTAAAAAAGTCTGGGAGTAATTACACCAGAGGACCTTTCTTTTAAAGAGCATAGCAAAGTAACTGCCACCACTGAAGGGAAGATGTTAGGCTGGATGACGAGAACCTTTCTAAAAGATGTGCCAAGTCGCTGGTGGCGCCGGTCAAGACGGCGTCTCTAAGGCTACTCTAGCACGTTAACAGACGGCTGAAGAAGTTGCTGACTTGGGGAATACGTACAGTGGTTCACTCCACGAATGTCCCGAATCAAACTCCAGATTTGTTGGGAGTGCAATGAGGGAGCCTATTGAGTGATACTGGAGGGATGAGGGAGCATGTGGAGGGGTAAAGGAAGGATGAGGGAGCATGTGAAAAAGTGGAGAGAGGGCGGCAGATGATGAGGAGGAGGAGGATGATGATTTTAGCAACAACTGGGAACAGCGACTGGGAACAAAAAGTTCCAAGTAGCACAGGCTATGGCGAGCCCGTAGTGGACTTGCCTGGCACAGGAGCGGAGCTGTTACTGGGGCGGCAGGTATATTAAGCCAGTAAAGTAGGTTTCGGCACGGGCTCGTCATAGCCCGTGCTACATGGAAATCTTAGTTCAAAGTAGCTAAATCTAAAGCAACGACAACAACGTAGGTATCAACTTCCCCTGACAAAGACAGTGCGGAGTGACTTACCATGCCCGAGTGGTAGCGACCATGGTAGGTAGAATGTGAGCCCCAGGAAACATAACAGGGTCACTGTCGGATCCATCCATAAATCTACACCACGATAAATGCAGCATCAGTTCGCGGAAGAGTCTTGGATGGATTTTGATCAGTTTATTATTTTGAGATTGATTTACGCGGAAGCGGGCGCTGCTGCAGCCGCTCGTACCATGGTGGACTGTGGAGTGAGTGAATTGCGTCGTTAGTCCTTCGCCTGCTGACTGCTTTCTCGGAAGGCGAAGTTTGTGGCGAGTTGCGTGAGAGCTGTGATGGTGGTGGCGAGCTATTGTGGTCATTATATCTGAATATGGGTACAATATTGGCAGCCTTTCATTTGTCGAGCTGTTTGGGGCCTCTTTTTGTCTCTTCTAGTTCTTGTTAGTGCTTGCTCACACTTGTGCCAGCCCAGCGCCAAGCTTTATGACTTGGCTTGGGTAGTGCAGGCGTGGCATAGGACCAGGTTTGTGTCACGACCCTCTACACACGTAGCAGGTGTGTGGTGTGTGCAGGGGTGTTCCCCCGTTAATGTGTTGTGCAGTACAGACCTTATAAGAGAGTATAGTGATAGGAGACTGACATGTTCCCCGAATGTGGCGGCGCAACATATACCCAGATGACGAAAACATATACCAAGATGACGAGAATATATATACCCAGATGACGAGAACACGTACCCAGATACCTTGAGGTGCTTCCGAGGCTTAGCGTCCCCGCGGCCCGGTCGTCGACCAGGCCTCCTGGGGCCAGATTCACGAAAGGACTTACACAAGCACTTACGAATGTTTACATCTTTCCTCAATCTTTGACGGCTTTGGTTACATTTATTAAACAATTTACAAGCATGAAAACGTCCCATTTAATTGTTGTTATTGTTATAAACAGCCTCCTGGTGCTTCGGAGCTCATTAACTGTTTAATAATTGTAAACAAAGCCGCCAAAGATTGAGAAAAGATGTACAGGTTCGTAAGTGCTTTCGTGAATCTGGCCCCTGGTTGCTGGACTGATCAAGCAGCCTTGGCTACTTAATGATTATAATAATAATAATAACTAATTATGACAGCCGTATTATTGTTCTTGTTCCTTATTACAAACCTGCAGAGACGACAAAGAATTTGAACGTCAAAATAGGTAAATTGTAACGCAACAGGTACAACACTGGGGGGCCGGTGGCTGAATGGACAGCACGCTGTCATACGTAGTTATGTGGACCGGGGTTCGATTCCCGGGGCCGGCAGAAACAAATGGGCAAAGTTTCTCTCACCCTGATGCCCCCGTTACCTTGCAGTAAATGGGTACCTGGGAGTTACAGGTGTTACGGGCCGCTTCCTGGGGGGGGGGAATTTGTTAGTAACAGTTGATTGACAGTTGAAAGGCGGGCCGAAAGAGCTAAGCTCAACCCCCGCAAGCACAACTAGATGAACAAGGCTAGTAGGCGGAGCGTGTTACGGGCTATTCGTGCCCGTGCCACCTCTTGGGTGGCTTAATCTTTATCAATCAATCAGCGGGGCATGAAGAGCTAGACCTCACTCCTCCCGTAGAAACTGATAGGTTAACAACAACGCGGCGACGGCGTCGTTCCTTGGTATTATTAACATCTTTATTGACAATTAATTACAATTTTGCCTAATCTGAGGATTTCAATTAAGTCTTATTAAAGTGAGGATAATGCTGGTATTCACTGTCACGCAGGACAGAGGGTCATACATAAGACAATAGGTCTAAACTGTAGGCTGAAGCATATATATATCATGGTTACAATCAATGTTTTAATGTATGGATATGTGAAAACAACTTTCTATTGTGCACTGCCACACAAGGGCAGGGATGGGTTCATCTCGGTTGGTAGAGTGCCAGATATTGGTGTGGTTCATTGGTAAGGTTGCGTCCGGAGTCCCGTAGCGCGGAGTAATGTAACCATTTACCACCACCCACCGCTGGAGGAGGGGGGCGGGGACCCCTGCCGTGGGAATTACCATGGGAAAGTGATAGTTTTTACACCATAGTTGAGCGTGGCGTTGAGGCGCTGCTAACGGAGTTATGATTGACTTACAACGCATGGTAAGACCTGCTAGGTAAGTCTGTTTTTTATTTTCTTTGCGTAGTTTCCATGTCACACTCATTTGTGGCTTCTGGCTATCTTGAGGTGATTTCGGGGCTTTAGTGTCCCCGCGGCCCGGTCCTCGACCAGGCCTCCACCCCCACGAAGCAGCCGTGACAGCTGACTAACACCCAGGTACCTATTTTACTGCTAGGGGCATAGGGTGAAAGAAACTCTGCCCATTGTTTCTCGCCGGCGCCTGGGATCGAACCCGGGGACCACAGGATCACAAGTACAGCGTGCTGTCCGCTCGGCCGGACCGGCTCCCTGGTGTCTTTTTCTTCTGCTGATGTGTGTTATCAGCGCTGCTGTTTTGGTTTCGTATTTCTGCAGTTTTATACATTTCTGCAGACAGTCAGGAACATTTACCAAATTTTTTTTTTTTTTTATTCTCCGTGACCAAGGTGTCACTGACAGTTTTTTTTATTCTCCGTGACCAAGGTGTCACTGACAGTTTTTTTTATTCTCCGTGACCAAGGTGTCACTGACAGTTTTTTTTATTCTCCGTGACCAAGGTGTCACTGACAGTTTTTTTTATTCTCCGTGACCAAGGTGTCACTGACAGTTTTTTTTATTCTCCGTGACCAAGGTGTCACTGACAGTTTTTTTTATTCTCCGTGACCAAGGTGTCACTGACAGTTTTTTTTATTCTCCGTGACCAAGGTGTCACTGACAGTTTGTAAATAGAATAAAAATTTGAATTGGGTTGTTGGTGTGTTGATGGAGGGGGGGGGTTGTGGCTTGTAATTGTTGTAGCAACTGATGGGGGGGGGGGGGGTTTGATTGCAGTTTCGTGTCAGGTAAATGCACCTCGCTAACCTCAACCAAACTTCACCAAAGTAGTAAGTAATAAGTAGTAAAACAAAGTACTACTTATTTATTACTACTTAGTAATAAGGTGCATTATCCTAGAAAATTATACGTGGGAAAAATAAAAAGTGATAGAACACTCAGTCACAATATTCGTTAATGTGAAAGAATATTGTGGCGTTCACTGGTAATAAGAACATGTATACGTGTTGATACCAAATGAGTAATTAAGGCGTGTATCATAAGGGAGAAGTGGAGTAGAAGAACTTCCAGAACGGCATCATGCAGGTATAACTTTAGCAGAGTTGGGCCTCGCACGAACTTGTACGTTTTCTTTTCCGTTATGAATGATAGTGATGGGATACTTTATTATTCGATCTTCGCGCCGAACACATGGCGCAGTGCCTGAGGGTGATCCTACGGAACTACTCCATGCCCCTGATGGTGATCCTACGGAACTACTCCATGCCCCTGATGGTGATCCTACGGAACTACTCCAGTGGCTGATGGTGATCCTACGGAACTACTCCATGCCCCTGATGGTGATCACACGGAACTACTCCAGTGGCTGATGGTGATCCTACGGAACTACTCCATGCCCCTGATGGTGATCACACGGAACTACTCCAGTGGCTGATGGTGATCCTACGGAACTACTCCATGCCCCTGATGGTGATCACACGGAACTACTCCAGTCCCTGATGGTGATCCTACGGAACTACTCCACTTCTGCCCTCTGGATAGTTATTGGGTGTATCCTAAGCATCAACTCCTCTTGTTCTTAATTATGAATAGTGAATGTCGTAATATAGGCATTAAAAATGTACTTACATTTAGAGTTCAAAAAATGTGTAAGTACTCTATTCATAATGATGTACTGCCAGGAATTTTAGCGAAGTATCCAAAATTTGCCTACTGTAGGTAATGCATGCACATGACTGTAAAGCTGCCGCCCAGTTGGGTGGGTGTGGAGCACATGACTGTAAAGCTGCCGCCCAGTTGGGTGGGTGTGGAGCAAGACTAGTAACTGTGCGACTCACCATAGATGTAAAGTGCCTTGTATAGTGACTTGAGAGCCTCTTGTTGAATCATTTGTGATACAGAAGATTATCGATGTGTATATGTATTTGTGTAATTGCTTATGTATATGTACATGTATATATAACATTAACAATTGTGTATCTAGCTTCAAAAGATTGTCACTTGCTTAGCTGAACGATCTATGGGGTTCAGTTCTTGAACCCATTATGTAACCCTTTCCCCCACTGCCCACGGGATGGGTATGGGGTGCATAATAATGAAAGAAATTGAAAGTTGCTAAATTTAACTTCGTTCCCGTGGGGAGCACGACAAGGTTGCTTTATAGTCATATCAAAGCATATTTGATCTTGAAACCTCCTTTATTTTCGTGTGATATCTAGAGCGCGTCTGTGTGTTTGCTGGAAACTGCAACACTTGGGAATTGTGGTACAAAAATAAGAGAAATGAAGGGCGTGGGGATGTTGAATGAGGGGTCGAACAAGATGAAGTGCATCTGCGCCAACTTTGCTCAACATTTTGATGGCAGGGGGATACCCCCAACATTTCTAGATTGTAAACGATACCCCTAGGAACTTTACAATAGATTTTTTTAATCGAGAATGTGGTTAGGGGATTTTTTTTCCTATGTATATGTCCTGGGACCAGTACATAAGGTTGCTCTCTATAACCATAATAGTTATAGTGAAGACATTTGATTATCTTCAATATAACAAAATTGTGACAGTCACCTGCTGACCCCGGGCCGCTCTTTGAAGTGTTTTTTTTTTTTTTTTTTAGAAAGAATGGGTAGAAAGAATGTTTCAATTTGATTTAAACTTGTATTTTTAAATTTGAATTTGATGCGATTATAATACTTATTAATTATGGATGTGACGTACAGATGTGTAGAAGAGGTGGTGTTAGTGTGCCGTGTAAACGATAGATAGATAAGGAGGGGAGTGGGTGATAGATACAAGGGCATGATGGAGACTGGTGGCAGGTGTGAGGAGGGCGGGAGGCAGTGAGGCGTGCTCAACACCAGACTAACCTTATCGACTTGGGCCGCCACAATTCCCAGAAGGATCACGGCAACAATCCGCTGTCTGCGAGGAAGGTGGCGTCATCTGCCCTACATGGCGGCGTCTTCCCCAACCTCTTCTCTCTAATCCCTCCCAGAAGTATTCAGTTGCAATGAACAAATCCATGAGGGCCGTGATGAGGGTTCGAAGCAAAGCACGGGATGTTCCCAGCTGCGCCTTGACCAACTGTGCCACAGCATGGTTAAAAAGAATTGAAACCTAGAGTGCTACTGCCCTCACTAGGATCCCGAAGCTTCTCCGAAGCCCAATCGTCACGGTCGAATCGATGGAACCCTCATCACGGCCCTTGTGGATTTGTTCATTTGATATATCACGCTATTGTGGTTTCTGTGTGTATTCAGTTCTACTTTGATTCGGATTAAAGTCATTCAAAATCAAGGGTCGAGCCTGTGGGGAGGTGGCAGCCAGCAGCAGCAAGGGTCTATGTTGGTCAGATGTGGAGTGTCTGTCTCAGACTGTGGAGGCGTTTGGGAAGTCTGATAAGATCAATTTAGGGAAAAGTGCATACATATAAAATGAGTTAAAAGCAGATTGTTGGACTAAGATAAAGCAAGTATATACTATGCCTAAAGCCACTAGTATGCACAGCGTTTGGGGGCAAGATGTCGAAAAATAAACTTGACAACTAAGACTTAAAACTAATGGAGATTAAAAGCATGAATTAAACGGAAGTATTAAAAATAACATTACAAAGTTATGCTAGGATGTAGTTCACGCCACTTGACCAAGGCAACCCGTTCTCGCAAATTTAATAAGTCAATATTGACTTATTTAATATGTGCATAGGTGACATACTTAACATAATAGATACCCTTAAACAGATTCATAGAAAACGCCGACCTTACCTAACCTTGTTAGTATCTTAAGATAAGCATCTTATTGCTTCGTAATTACAATTATTACTTAACCTATACCTATTATAGGTTAGGTAATAATTGTAATTACGAAGCAATAAGATGCTTATCTTAAGATACTAACAAGGTTAGGTAAGGTCGGTGTTTTCTATGAATCTTTTTAGGGGGTATCTATTATGTTTAGTATATCACCTATGCACGTAGTTAATAAGTCAATATTGACTTTACGAATTTGCGAGAACGGGTTGACCAAGGAGCCAAAGCTCAACTACCCCCCCCCCCAAGCACAACTAGGCGAGTACTACTCTTAACTCTTACCTGTTTTAACGCCATCCATTTTGTTGATATAATGTGGTTTACAGCGCTGGTGTTACTGAGGTTGGCGGAGGTGTTTCGAGGGAGACAGGTGGTGTAACTGGCCAGGTGTGAGGGCAATTCGTTCTCGCACTTTCGTGTAGTCAATATTGACTTATTAAATACGTGCATATGTGACATACTAAACATACTAGTTTACCTTGAAAAGCTTCATAGAAAACACCGACCTTACCTAACCTTCTTAGTATGTTAAGATAAGCATCGTATTGCTTCGTAATTACAATTATTACTTAACCTATTATAGGTATAGGTCTCTCTTATAGGCCTCTCCCTTGTAATCCATCCGCACCTTTGTGTGCTCTCGCTACGCCCAACCACTTGGACTGGACGGTAGAGCGACGGTCTCGCTTCATGCACATCAGCGTTCAATCCCCGACCGTCCAAGTGGTTGGGCACTAGTTCTCCCCCCCCCCCCCCGTCCCATCCCATCCCAAATCCTTATCCTGATCCCTTCCCAGTGCTATATAGTCGTAATGGCTTGGTGCTTTCTCCTCAACCCCTTCCCTTCCTTCGCTACGTGTAGTTAAAGCCGTTTTGGAACTTTTAGTGTAATACGAACGCTGAATTTGCTACAAAATAAAATGGAAATGAACGGGGAAAAATATGAGAATTCCCACGAAACTATCTTATCGTGGCAGTTATCTTCTCGTGGAAGACTTTACGCGAGAAGATTGTCATGATAAGTGTTATCAGGAGTACCGGTGCTGTTATCTTGAGAGATTGTGTAAAGGTCACAATGGTTCACACCTTGAGAACGCTTCAGTTGTCCTGTGGCTAATGTAGCGGAATGGTTGGTGTGAAGTGTGTTGAGTCAGTGATGATCAGAGTGTAGCGAGACTTAACAAGACGCTCGTTAATCTCTCAAGTGTAAGCTGCTCCAAGCAACAGCTTGTCGGAGCAAGTTATCACAAGTCAGACCTGGCCCCAGGCCGGGCATGGAGAGTCGACAACTCTCGGAACCCACTCCAGGTATATTCCAGGCTGAGGCGGGGGTGGGGTTGTCGGTCGGGTGAACACAGGTGCAGACAAGTGTTCATCAACATATTGTAAACGTCAAGTTTTGAAGTATTGGTCCCACTGAACACCTCGGCCACTGTGTTTAAGCCCTCGACCAACCACATTATAGGGACGAGCAGTGACGCCGTATATATGTTGTTGTTAAGATTCGCTACCTGGAACAAAAAGTTCCAAGTAGCACAGGCTATGGTGAGCCCGCAGATAGTATGGTGCTCTGTAACTAGGCTTCGTAATCATGTTACCGCACTCTACTCCCCCTGGAGAGTGGGAGGGCTGACACGAGGATCATATCCCATTGTTCCTACCATAACACCCCCCCCTCCACCCCCCACCCTGTGTCTCCCTCTCCTCCACCCACGTCAACTCCCTCTACATCCCCACATATGTGCCTCTTATCCTAATACAAGCACATTTCACCTCCACACGCCATATCTACACCTCATCCCACCATCCACACCTTGGCATCATCCACACCTTGCCATCATCCACACCTTGCCACCATCCACTAAGCCCATCAACAGCACTTAACACGTTAGCACATCACCGCACCATCAACACTGTAGGTGGGTGAGGCGGTGGGCGGGTTCCACTGTAGGTGGGTGAGGCGGTGGGTGAGGAAGTGTGTGTGTGGTGGGTTTCAGCGGAAGGAGCCGCTTGGTCTGGTTATCTGACACTTGCTGCAGCTTCCGGCGGGAGTGGAGTGCAGGCCTCGTGTTGGCGGGAAGGCCCCCCGCCAGCCTGCCGCCAGCCTGCCGCCAGCCACATATACAATATCCACCCACGTATCAGCCATGTATCTAGCCAGTCAACTACACGGCTATGTAGTTAGGCTGCTACGTATCCAATCACAGCAAGGCAGCCAATTATACAACCGTTCATACAGCAGCTAGCTAGCCACACGAACCAGTGCTTAATGCGGACAAACCATTAAATGTGGTGAAGGGAGCTATGGGGGGGGGGGGCGCCAAGTCATTACGACTATATAGCACTTGGAAGGGGTCAGGATGAGAGTGTGGGGTGGGACGGAGGGAAAGGAATGGTGCCAAACCACATGGACGGTCGAGGATTGAACGCCGACCTGCATGAAGCAAGACCGGCTCTCTACTGTCCAGCCCAAGTTATTAGGAAGTCAAACAAGTGGGGTTTAACCCAAACATGAGGTCATTCACAAAGCCATAGAGGCGGGGGGGGGGGGGGAGAGGGTACGAGGCACTCGAGAAACCAACTGTCTTGGCAATAGATTATTAACCAGGCAGGCTTTCAGTGCCTTTCAGTGTGGGGAGGCACTGGGCCAGGTCCAAGAGACCAGCGGACATGTGCGGGCCATGTCCCCACCTATATCTAGGACACCACCGTCTGTGTGTGCTCACGGGAGACATCTCCCGTCACGCAGGGTGCAGTCGCACCTCCACAGATCTCCAGTATCAGCTCTTGATACTGGTAATGGCTCAAAAGGGCCACCACTTACGGGCTATTCATGCCCGTGCCACCTTTTGGGTGGCTTAATCTTCCTCAATCAATCATCTGTGTGTGCTGCTACTCGCGCACTGTCTTGCCTCCAGGTACATCCCCTCCTGCAGGACTTGGTACTGCTGCTACTGCTGTTGCTTCTGCTACTTAAGCTGCTGCTGCTACTATTGCTACTTAAGCTGTTGCTACTGGGGCATATTACCACGTGCTTGTGTTGTACACATTTAATATGTGATGCATATTAGGGGTCTCAGTAGTACAGTGGCTACGTTCTCGATTCACAATTTAGGATCCCGGGCTAGACAGATATGGTTGGACACATTTTTCATTTCGCATAATGCTTGTTCACCCAGCAGTAAATAAGTATCCTGGAGTTAGGCAACTGTTAACGGGTTGCACCTTAAGTTCGACCTTTTGGGGGTGGACCTGCATACAAGCCTAAAGTATACATACACAGGCTTCCTGTCCCCGACAAAAAGCCTTTTATTAGACAGTAATTATATATTTGACTTGTTGCAAATATGGGTATAAACCCCAAATTACCAACCAGACAAAATACTGGAACCAGCGGTGTAATTTTGTGTAGGACACGAAGGTGTGATGTATTATTATTATTATTATTATTTTATTATTATTATTATTATTATTATTATTATTATTATTTATTATTATTATTATTTATTAGTATTATTTTCCTCCGAGATATTCTTGCGCGGGCCCTAAGCCTCTGGCTGGCCCACCTAAATGTTCAGTAGGGATGCAGTGGTGGTATTGACACTAAGGACTGGACAGCAGGGGAGATTTTATCCCTGTTGACTTATCGCTGCTAATCTGTAAAATACACAGGTGGTGTCACATAAGACCGGCCGAGTTGTCAGATAACACCGTCTCCCGGGAGACGTCTTAGAAAGCCGTGTATGGTTGGCCCTATCTGGTCCGGATATTGGGTTCTTGGGAGAACAGTGACTGTTGCCGTGATAGACAGTTGGTGGCGCGGTGAAGTTACTGGCGGTGACGCTGTCACGTGTGTGTGTGTGTGTGTGTGTGTGTGTGTGTGTGTGTGTGTGTGTGTGTGTGTGTGTGTGTGTGTGTGTGTGTGTGTGTGTGTGTGTGTGTGTGGGGGGGGGGGGGGGGGGGCAGGTTTATTAAAGAGTGAGACCGGTGGGCGTGAGACACTGGAGACATCTCCCGTCACGCAGGGTGCAGTCGCACCTCCACAGATCTCCAGTATCAGCTCTTGATACTGGTAATGGCTCAAAAGGGCCACCACTTACGGGCTATTCATGCCCGTGCCACCTTTTGGGAGGCTTAATCTTCATCAATCAATCAATGTGGGTGTTAGTCCTCTCCAGAATTAACAGGTTTACTAAGGTCAGTGTTAACCTTCTTGTCGTGATCTGCGCTTCAACCTCCTCCTCGTTTCTCTTCTTTTATTTTTATTTTCTCAATTTGTTTAAGATTTCAGTCCCACTTTGTCTTGTTATTGTTATATAAACATTGCCATGTTCCTGTGATTTGGCTTCCACTGTTGGTGTGTGCACCTGCGTGTCCCCGTAACCGAATGGTTGGCCATAGTAGCGGGTGCAATAATTTCCAGCAAGGAGAAAATGTTATGGGTGCATTGATGGTGACCAGCAGCCGGGGCTTGACTCCAGAGCCCTGCTTCCCAAACTGGGGGCTGTAGCTCCCTTGTTGGGGGGGGGGGCAGAAGTTGAGGCAGTGTATAGGTTGTGATACCAGAGGGGGCCAGTACGAAGGCCGCTATATGAAAAAAAAGCTTAATGACTGTAAAGAGCTTGGGAATCACTGCTCTAGATAGGAAAGATAGAGTAAGCACATTTTCGAACACAGGACATCAGCTCTTGTATAGGGATCCAGATGAGGTAAAGTGTGTGGACAAAGACAGGGACACACACACGAACACTATATCTTAGACTGTAGTAACGTCGAGTCATTTAGAGATAAATCTAAACTCACATTCTATGAAATTGCAAACCATCTTATTACTAAGGATAAAATACCTGAAATTCACATTTCATCATTGTATCCATATTTCGCTCCCAGTAGATAAACGACATATTAGATTAAGAAACATGTAGTGCATTGTGAAGAGTAATAGTAATAAACAGCAGCTCCCCTATGACTGTACACGTAGTATCATCATTGCTCGAACAATTATGTATTAGTGATGAGACCTACCATGTATACAAATTTTCGTTGAGGTCTGATAAAGACCTTTTGTGCCCTCTGTAATCCTTTTTGCGCTACCGCTCACAGGATGAACACCAATACAAATCACTTGACCTTACTAATAAATGGCTGTACATATGTAATTCAGTTTTCAGAATTAAAGTAAATTATTCCTCGATACGAAAGGTTATAATACTAGCATAATAATAATAATTTACTGTCAGGGTGAATTAACTCCCCCCCCCCCCGGTCTCTGTCTGTCTGTCTCTGTCTCGCTCTCTTGCTCTTGCTCTTACTTTCTTTCTCTTGCTCTTACTTTCTTTCTCTTGCTCTTACTTTCTTTCTCTTGCTCTTACTTTCTTTCTCTTGCTCTTACTTTCTTTCTCTTGCTCTTACTTTCTTTCTCTTGCTTTCTTTCTCTTGCTCTTGCTTTCTTTCTCTTGCTCTTACTTTCTTGCTCTTACTTTCTTTCTCTTGCTTTCTTTCTCTTGCTTTCTTTCTCTTGCTTTCTTTCTCTTGCTCTTACTTTCTTTCTCTTGCTTTCTTTCTCTTGCTCTTGCTTTCTTTCTCTTGCTCTTACTTTCTTGCTCTTACTTTCTTTCTCTTGCTTTCTTTCTCTTGCTTTCTTTCTCTTGCTTTCTTTCTCTTGCTCTTACTTTCTTTCTCTCGCTCTTTCTCTTCTCTCTCTGATCACGTGACGTGACGTGTCGGGGGACAGGAAGCCAGAGTATATTAATACACGTTTGGCTTATTCAGAGGTAAAATTATTTAATGTATATAATGCCCTATTATATGATGTACCCATTTCAGATAATTTAGATAATGTAAGTATAAATGGTGTGTTTGTCTGCAGAGTTTAATGTTGCACAATGCTATTAGGGACATATTAATACATATTGAATAAGCTGGAGTGGTTGTGGACCCGACCTATGGTAGCTGCGAGTGGTCAGTGTGAAGCCTATCTTGAGGTTATCTTGAGATGATTTCGAGGCTTTTTATCGTCCCCGCGGCCCGGTCCTCGACCAGCCCTCCACCCCCAGGAAGCAGCCCGTGACAGCTGACTAACACCCAGGTACCTATTTTACTGCTAGGTAACAGGGGCATAGGGTGAAAGAAACTCTGCCCATTGTTTCTCGCCGGCGCCTGGGATCGAACCCAGGACCACAGGATCACAAGTCCAGCGTGCTGTCCGCTCGGCTCCCCAAGTCGGGGGAGCTTCTTTAGCCTGACTGCAGGAGTGATCACCCATCCAGTCAGTGAACCGGAACCCTCGTGGGAAGACGGTACCCCTACTTAGAACAGTGTGTGTAGTAATCTAGTTGTGCTTGCGGTGGTTGACCTCTGGCTCTTTGGTCCCCCCTCTCAACTGTCAATCAACTGGTGTACAGATTCCTGAGCCTACTGGGCTCTATCATATCTACACTTGGAACTGTGTATGGAGTCAGCCTCCACCACATCACTGCCTAATGCATTCCATTTACTAACTACTCTGATACTGAAAAAAGTTCTTTCTAATGTCCCTGTGGCTCATTTGGGTACTCAGCTTCCACCTGTGTCCCCTTGTTCGTGTACCACCTATGTTAAATAATTCCTCCTGTGTGTGTTTACTAGTTGTGTTTTTTGCGGGAGTTGAGCTTTGCTCTTTCGGCCCGCCTCTCAACTGTCAATCAACTGTTTACTAACTACTTTTTTTTCCCCACACCACACACACACACCCCAGGAAGCAGCCCGTGACAGCTGACTAACTCCCAGGTACCTATTTACTGCTAGGTAACAGGGGCACTTAGGGTGAAAGAAACTTTGCCCATTTGTTTCTGCTTCGTGCGGGAATCGAACCCTCGCCACAGAATTAAGAGTCCTGCGCGCTATCCACCAGGCTACGAGGCCCCACTATGTGTGTGTGTGTGTGTGTGTGTGTGTTCAAGCATGCTAACCACCTCTTTCTCTCTCCCTTCTTGTACAGGTGAGTCCGCCACGAGCCACCAATCAAAAAAAGGTAACTACGATCTATCATCACCGTTTGTCTCAAACTCTGCCTGTTCCATTTGTAATGTTTACCCATTTCATCTGTAATCCCCCGCCTGTTCTATTTGTAATCCCCCGCCTGTTCCACTTGTAATCTCTGCCTGTTCCACTTGTAATCTCTGCCTGTTCCACTTGTAATCTCTGCCTGTTCCACTTGTAATCTCTGCCTGTTCCACTTGTAATCTCTGCCTGTTCCACTTGTAATCTCGGTCTGTTTTTCTCGTAGTTCCGTATTTTGCTTGTGTGGCGCAAAGAAAGGTAACCTAAATTATCTGCTATCTCCGTGTTCTCTATCTGCCTTCCTGTGTCATCTCTCTCCCCATCTCTCCTGCTAGATGGGGTTCTGGGAGTTCTTCTACTCCCCAAGCCCGGCCCGAGGCCAGGCTCGACTTGTGTGAGTTTAGTCCACCAGGCTGTTGCTTGGAGCGGCTCGCAGGCCCACTTATCCACCACAGCCCGGTTGGTCCGGCATCTCTTGAAGAAAATGAACTAGTTTTCTCTCGTAGATGTCCACGGTTGCTCCGGCAATATTTCTTATGCTTGCTGGGAGGGTGTTGAACAACCGCGGACCTCTGATGTTTATACAGTGTTCTCTGGTTGTGCCTATGGCACCTCTGCTCTTCACTGGTTCTATTCTGCATTTTCTTCCATATCGTTCACTCCAGTACGTTGTTATTTTACTGTGGAGATTTGGTACCTGGCCCTCTAGCATTTTCCACGTTTATCTTATTTGATATCTCTCTCGTCTCCATTCTAGCGAGTACTTTTGGAGAGCCTTGAGGCGATCCCAATAATTTAGGTGCTTTATCGTGTCTAAGTATGTCGTATATGTTCTCTGTATTCCCTATATTTCAGCAATCTCTCCTTCTCTGAAGGGGAAGTGAGTATTGAGCAGTACTCAAGACGGTACAGCAAAAGTGATTTGAATAGATCCCATCACCATTGTGATGGGATCCCTGGATTTGAAAAGTTCTCGTAATCCATCCGATCACCTTTCTGGCAAGGACTGCACCCTGAGGTACAGAGCTTTTAACTGCGCTTGGACTCGATTTTATTTGATTGACTGTTACTCTTTGTGTTCTCTTTGACAGGAAATTGAGTAAAATCCACGGTCCTATTTTACCAGTTATTCCCACTGACCTCATTTTGTGTGCTATCACTCCATGGTCACATTTGTCGAATGCCTTTGTAAAGTATGTGTATACTGCATCTGCATTTTGCTTTTCTTCTAAGGCTTCTGTGATTTTATCATATTGGTTGAGTAACTGCGACATCTTCCCGTTCTAAATCTGTGTTGTCCTGGGTTGTGTAGTTCATTTTCCTTCAAACAAGCAATTTGATTCCCAGTCACTCTTTCAGAAACTTTTGTGTGTGATGTTAGTGCAACTGGTCTAAAATTTATTGCCAAAGCTTTACTACCCCCCCTTGTGCATAGGAGCTATATCTGCAGATTAAAGTGCTGCTGGTATCTCCCCCGTACCCAGGTTCTTTCTCCATATTACGCTGAGCGCTCGCGTTACATTTTTGTATGAGTATTCCACGAGTCAAGACCAGGGGCCGAGTGCTTGGGCATGTTGTCAATTTATCTTTCAAGTTCTTCAGAGTTCGTGTTAATATCCGTTATATTATCTGCAGCTTGGATGTCATTCATAAAGAAGCTGAATTTTTCTTTTTCTCTTGGATAGCTTTCTGTTCCAGTTCCATTTCCTCAGACTCGTATGATCGCTTCAACGTCTGCTCTATATTTCTTCCATCTCCTTGTTTAGGGTTATTTTCCTTTCTTGTGACAGTCGTGTCTGCTTAAGCATTTCCGTTATTTTATCCTTCTCCTGTACAGTCGTCTGCGTTCTCTTTCTCGAGTGTTCCTCTTTCTGACCCTCCTGACAGGCACGTGCTTCAAGCAGACCTTGTAAGCTTTAGCTATCAGTTGATCTATTCCCTGTGTGGGAGTTTTGTCGCTTAACACCGTCTCCCATTGAATGGTTGCAAGGTCTATATTTATTTCTTTTCCAAGCCATTATCTTATTGTTGAAATTGAATTGATTGAATACCCCTTTTCGCTCGTTGGATCTCTTGTACCTACTACCGTTATTAATGTTAGTTTGCACTTTAATGAGCTTATGGTCAGAGTATGTAGTACAGTATCTTAGCTTGTAATGTGTCGGATTAGTTCATCATTGTTGGTGAATGTCAGGTTTAGTGTGTGCTAGTTCGTAGTTCTGTAATCTGTTGACTGAGTGAGAATTTGTCACAGAATTTCAAATGCTTCTCTTTTTCCATCTCGGGCATGTTTGGCCGCTCTTACCCTGATGTCTCGCTGCTGGCCCCCAGGGGCACGCTGTTGTGTATTGCCTGTGTTTGACGACGGCTCTTCAGTCTTGTCGCAGTCTTCAGTCTTCAGGCCCTTGTACACCCACGGTGTGGCCAGGGCGGCCCTTGTATACCCGCGGTGTTGCCAGGGCGGCCCTTGTACACTCGCGGTGTGGCCAGGGCGGCCCTTGTACACCCGCAGTTTACCTGTTATCCGTTTCGCGAGTTGTTCTCCTCAAGCCAGGCTTGTTTGGTGATGCCTAATTAGTCAGGCTGTCACGGGAAGCCACCCCGAGCCCCCCCCCCCACACCCTTCTCAACCTGGCTGACCCGGCGCTTCCTGCAAGAACCTGTTCAGTTGCCTCTTGAAATGTCCTCTTCTGTTCTGGCTGTATTTCTTGTATTTGGAGAACCTCTGATGTTGATAGTGTTGTATGGTATCTCTACGCTTCAATGGATCTCTTCTACATTTCCTTGCATGTATTCCGCTCAAGTAAATGTATTATTTTGAATATTTGCCATCAGGCCCTCTTCTATGTATATGTTATATCTAGTTTCCTTTGTAGAGTCCATATTGAGGGCTTCGATGTGGTATGAACTGTGTTGGCCCATGCCCCGTTCCTGGGATATATAATGTAATGTTGATTTAGGCTTGAGGTACATGGTACATGCATGGTAGCATGGTACGTCCTGGACACTGGTGGTGGTATCGAGTGCCATAAGTGACCCCATCTCCCACCCCCCCCCCACCCCACCCCCAGGGCTCAAACCCAGGTGGTTGTTGCTTGGGATGCGAACCCGTGGAGTCACACCGCTACACCACAGGCGGCTCATACGGGTAATTTGTGACAAACACGGGCGGGTGACGGTGGGTGACAGTTACTAGGATCAGGGCGGGTGACGGTGGGTGACAGTTACTAGGATCAGGGCGGGTGACAGTGGGTGCAGAATCAAGGTAATAGCTCTTGAACCCCGCCTTTCTATCAAATTTATTTTTCCTCTGTGTATTACATATATTTATCTATCAACACACACGCGCACATACACATATACATCCCCAGGAAGCAGCCCGCAGCAGCTGTCTAACTCCCAGGTACGTATGTATTTGCTGCTAGGTGAACAGGTGCATCAGGGTGAAAAAAACTGCCTATTTGTTTCTGCCTCGTCCAGGAATCGAACCCGGGCTCTTAGGACTGCGACCTCCGAGCGCTATCCGCTCAGCGAGGGCCCCATGGAAGGTGTAGGTAGGTGTGTGTACTCACCTAGTTGTGCTTGCGGGGGTTGAGCTTTGGCTCTTTGGTCCCGCCTCTCTACAGTCAATCAACTGGTGTACAGATTCCTGAGCCCATTGGGCTGTCATATCTACATTTGAAACTGTGTACGAAGTCAGCCTCCACCACATCACTGCCTAGTGCATTCCATTTGCTAACTACTCTGACACTGAAAAACTTTTTGTGTGCGCGAGCGAGAGAGAGATATGAGAGATATGAGAGATATGAGAGATATGAGAGATATGAGAGATATGAGAGATATGAGAGATATGAGAGATATGAGAGATATGAGAGATATGAGAGATATGAGAGATATGAGAGATATGAGAGATATGAGAGATATGAGAGATATGAGAGATATGAGAGATATGAGAGATATGAGAGATATGAGAGATATGAGAGATATGAGAGAGATGAGAGAGATGAGAGATATGAGAGATATGAGAGAGATGAGAGAGATGAGAGAGATGAGAGAGATGAGAAAGGGAAACTAGACGGGTGTTGGATGGTGAGAAGTGTAGGGTGTGGTGTAGGTGTGCTGGGGTGTGTTGGGAGACGTGATTGGAAATGAGAGAAGGTAACATGCTCTCTCTTACCCCCCCCCCTCACCCACACTCCAGTAACCTCAGTCAGGAGCCTTTCAGCGACAACGGCTCTCATGTGCTCCCCCGCTACACATTTTCAGGTGTACCAGCGATAATGACAGGTGGGTATACCAGCGATAATGACAGGTGTGTATACCAGCGATAATGGCAGGTGTGTGTACCAGCGATAATGGCAGGTGTGTGTACCAGCGATAATGGCAGGTGTGTGTACCAGCGATAATGGCAGGTGTGTGTACCAGCGATAATGGCAGGTGTGTGTACCAGCGATAATGGCAGGTGTGTGTACCAGCGATAATGGCAGGTGTGTGTACCAGCGATAATGGCAGGTGTGTGTACCAGCGATAATGGCAGGTGTGTGTACCAGCGATAATGGCAGGTGTGTGTACCAGCGATAATGGCAGGTGTGTATACCAGCGATAATGACAGGTGTGTATCCAGCGATAATGACAGGTGTGTACCAGCGATAATGGCAGGTGTGTGTACCAGCGATAATGGCAGGTGTGTGTACCAGCGATAATGGCAGGTGTGTGTACCAGCGATAATGGCAGGTGTGTGTACCAGCGATAATGGCAGGTATGTGTACCAGCGATAATGGCAGGTGTGTATACCAGCGATAATGGCAGGTGTGTATACCAGCGACAATGACAGGTGTGTACCAGCGATAATGACAGGTGTATACAAGCAGGAAGCTGTCAGGTGGATGTTGGTAACAAAAACTTGCGGGTGTATTACAGGAAGAAATACTTGCAGGTGTATGCTAGCTATGACGAGTGTTAGGTCTGTCATAGACTGTCAACAATCATCATTATTAGTTAGGAAATGTAGATGTTTATCTCTCAGAATGTTTGGTAATGTTTATTGTTTGTGATGTGTGTGTATGTATTAACACGATGTACTGAACGGGGTGAGAATAGCTCGAGGTACCTCATCCCTTTGTGTGTTGTTTACCTCAATAAACTTATTTCAATTATTAGTTTGCCCATTTTTAGTTGGCCAAGGTGTAGTTTGTCTCGTAGTTGTTAGATACTTCATTGTGCTCTTTAATTCTAAAGTCTCTCCAGGTGTTTACTGCCAGGTTGTCTACAGTGTCTTTCATGTCTGCAGTCTGCTTCTGTTTGAATTTTTTTTACTGTTTATTATAGGACAGGAGCTGGAGGTTCTGTTTTGACCATCAGTCATAGCGTCAATCTTGCCTGTCCATCAGTGTCTTGGCCGAGGTCTGTCTCTCTCTCTCTCTTTTGTTCAATTGTTATTGTCCTATTTAACACGAAGCAACTTGGAGTCAATTACGTACAAATTACCACGACGTTGTCAGCATTAAAGTGATGCAGTTTCCAATTGTGTGGCGGCCCGTCGCCCATCTTGTCACCTGTCACTCTTACTTGACAAGTGGGAGGTGTGCCAGCCAGCCAGCGGCCGCGCCACCTTTGGTGCACGCTACCTTGCAGGGTTCTCTTGGTAATTCCTATAACAGTCGATACACAGCTCTGCCATTTGTGATCATCTCCCTCACTCCCTCTCCCAGCCACTTAGGCTGGACGGTAGAGCGACGGTCTCGCTTCATGCAGGTGGGCGTTCAATCCCCGAACGTCCAAGTGGCTCGGCACCATTCCTTCTTCCCCCCCCCCCCCCCCTTCGGTCCCATCCCAAAGCCTTATCCTGACCCCTTCCCCGTGCTACATAGTCGTAATGGCTTGGCGCTCTCCCCTGACAATTCCGTTCCCTGGCTCTCTATTTCCTCATCACAGAATCAATAACTTATTACATATGATGATTTTTTTTTGTTTGGGGGGGGGGGGCTGTTGATTTGTCATGGGAAGTCTCTAATGTTTTCATGATCCCCTCTTTTGTGTTCTGCCTTTCTTCCCCTCTGGCTGTTGTATCCTTTCAAAGGCTTTTATATTTATATCAAGAGTTCTTGCATTCTTGTAAAGCCACTAACGCGCACTTAGGGTTTCGGGCGAGTCCTTAATCCTAATTTACCCCTGGAATACGACCCGCCAAGTTGTTTAACAACCAGGTACCCAATTCACTGCTGCGTAAACAAGAGGCGTACGATTAAGCATTGGTGCCTAGACAATCCTCCCCGGCCAGGATACGAACCCAGGCCAAATCGATGGCGAAGCGCAGGGTGAGTGTCTTGCCACTGCTCCACGGGGACTATTGTCATCATTGCTTTATTATCCATTAGCGAGTCCTTACTAGGACAAGGTATAAACTGCTCGCCCCGAACGAGCCAACAGTTTATAGTGTCACTTCCACTCTGGGTGAATAGCACATGTTGGTGGTGGGTCATGTCTGTGGGTCCCACCACAGCTGAGTCTTGTTCATGTTGTGCAAACACGCTCTATCTTCAAGAGAAACCTAGATAGTTTTCTTCGAAGTGCCGGATCAACCGGGCTGTGCCTGCGGGCCGCTCCAAGCAACAGCCTAGTGGACCAAGCTCTCACAAGCTCTCGTGTATAATCACAACAATTATTACCATTTACAGACACCCAGAGACAGTTAAAGATGTTACACAACCAAAGACCAACATTCACTCCAAACATCTACCACCTTCGGGTTATTCATGCCCGTGCCACCTCATGGTGGCTTAATCTTCAACAACAATATACCATTTACACAAGGAAATCACTCTAACGTCTATCAATGAGAAAATCATTTGGAGCAATGAGGGGATTCGAACCGTCTATCTTGGTATTCCCAAGCCGCACACCTTACCCCCCTGGATCACATGGTTTATGTATAGAACCTGAGATTACACTGACTCGTGCGGGCTCACAGCCCGGGCTACATGGACATTTTGTTGAGTAGCTGAATGTTAAGGATCATCATCATCAGCCACAGGACGTTTGGTGTCCCTTATTGAAGCTAATGCAGGTATGGTGCGCGGTGTGGGAGTACCCAGGTCGAGGGTTCGAATCCACCTCACTGTTGCCACTCCTGTTAGGATCCGTAAGCTATGAACTGTATACATTTTGTTCCTCAATAAAGCAGCTGTTAAGTGCTGCTTCTAACCTCTTCAGTTCGTTCCTCAGTATCTGAGATAGTACATTTAGAACCCCTCCCCCCTTCCTCCCCCCTCCACACTAATCAACATATTTTTTATCTTCAGTTACCGGACATTAAGTATTTCTGAGGACATTAAGTAATTCTCTAAGACATTAACGGGGTGAGAATAGCTTGAGCTACCTCATCCCTTTGTGTGTATTTTACCTCAATAAACTTATTTCAATTTCTAAGACATTAGGTATTTATGAGACCTGCTTTGTGCCATTTCTTCTCCTGGCCTGGTGGTTGGTGTGGTGGGGGGGGGGGAGGTGGGGCTGGCGGTGGCCACACCCCCTCCCTCCCTCGGGGGAGGATGTGGCTCCTGCCGCAGCTCTGGTTAAGCTACGTTTGCCTGGGAGCTGTTGAACCATCACGTGTATATCTTTCTTCCCCCCTCCACTAGCCACTTTCCTCCCCCTTCTCTCTCTCTCTCTCTCTCCTAGTCCGTTCACCGACCGTCCCCTCACTCACTGTCTCCTTGTTTTGCTTCTTCATCTTTCTCAAACATGTCGTTTCTCTCCCTCCGCTGTCCTCTCCCTCCGTCGTATATCGTCTTTATCGTAGCCCCTCTCTCTTAACCCCTCACACTTATCTCTCCCTGCCTCTCCCCCTCTTCCTGCCGCCACCCTCCTTCCCTCATCCTGGCTCCTCCTCATCCTGGCCCCTCCCCTCCATCCTAGCCCCACCCCCAAATCCTGGCCCCTCCCCCAAATCCTGGCTCCACCCATTGAGGAGCAAGCATGTTCTTGGTGGCCGAGGTCGGGGCTTGAGCTTGGTGGTGGTGTGGTAGTTTCTTGTATTGGCTAGAGTCTGCCGGTCAGTAGCCGTAGTACCATGTCGAACCTGGCCTGGGGCTGGGCTTGTGGGGGTAGAAGAACTTCCACAACCCCAGCAGGCATCACGCAGGTATGTATCACTAACCATCCCGCGAGATGGGGACTTCTTTAGTATCACTGCTGCCTTATTCACTCTGGTGTTCTTGTGGATATCCTCATAATATAGCCAGAGTTTGCTTGTGAGACCAGTGGAGCATACCTGGAGAGGGGGTATGATCCAGTTCATATATTCCCCGAGCCCGGCCTTGGGGCAGGCTGGATCGCCTGGCCGTGATCGCCTGGCCCTGGGTGACTGACCATCGTGTGTGATGGGGACGTTTAGCGTGCCGTAGCTAGGTCTTAACACACTACTCCTCCCGTCATGCACATGTTGCTAACGTCTTAATGAACCAAATGAGGAGTAGCTAACGGCCTCGGGGAGACGGTAATTGTGGTAGAGAAGGGTGTAGGCCGCACTGCAGCTGATGACACGCTCCACTACCACCATCACCACCACTATCATCACCACCACCATCCACCACCATCACCATCCATCACCACCACTGTACTTCCACCGTCCACCTTATCATCATCTTCCCTCTCCTTCCTCTTGTCTCTCATCTTACTATTCTCCCCACTTTCCTCCTCCCGCCCCCCCCCCTCTCCTTGTACATGACAAAAACACAATGAAAATTACTTGTACAGAAGACACTGACAGACTACAAGCCGATATTAATATTGTCGATTGGACAGCGGTAAACGGCATGATATTTAAAAAGTGATTCATTCCAGTTACTTGGGTATGGAAAAATGAAGACCTTAACGAAATACTGGACATCTTCAAGAGGAAACTAGATTTATTCCTCCAAGGAGTGCCGGATCAGCCGGGCTGTGGTGGGTATGTGGGCCTGCGGGCCGCTCCAAGCAACAGCATAGTGGACCAAACTCTCACAAGTCAAGCCTGGCCTCGGGCCGGGCTTGGGGAGTAGAAGAACTCCCAGAACCCCCATCAACTAGGTATCAACCAGGTATCAACTGGTACAGCATACTGGAGTGAACGATATGGCAGGAAATGCAGCACAGAGCCATAGAGCCAGTGAAGAGTTGAGGTGCCATAGACACAATGAGAGAACACAGTATGGAGGTTATTCAACATCCTCCTTACAAGTGTAAGAAATATTACCGGAACAAAAATGGACGTCTTCAAGAAAATGGTAGACAGTTTCCTGCAAGAAGTGTCGGACCAACCAGGCTGTAGTGGATATGTGTACCTGCGAACCTCTCAAAGCAACAGCCTAATGGAGCAGGTAAGTCCACTACGGGCTCACCATAGCCCGTACTACTTGGACCATTTTGTTCAGAGTAGCTGTAGTTCCATAAGAATATGGAACAAGCTATCACATGTGAAGTCTGGCCCCGGCTTGAGGAGTAGAACCCCAGGTAAGATTCTCCACCCCCTCCCCCCTGCTCTCCCCACCCCCACCTTGCTCTTGCCCCCCCCCCCCTGCGTCTTCCAAGCCTCGTGTCTCCACCATAAGCCCAGGTGGTCACCCTGCAAGCCACACTCCTCACATCCACCTCATCTTTAAAATCTGCATTTGTCACATCTTTGTCACAAGTAAAAACACATCTTATTGTTATATATTTCTGCCAGGTCCACGTTCCATACAGCTCTCTCATTGTATTGACTTGAAAAGTAAAATGTTAATATTACTATTTCTGCCAAAGCAATATATAAGGAGCACTAAAAGCGAGTGATAACCCCCCCATGCCATCTATTGTTCTTTATTTTTTGTCTTGATTGCTTCCATAACATTTCTTGAGAAAGCATCATTGTGTTGAAACTAAGCGTTAATTTGATAACAAAATGACTCGGCGTACGCATTATGGGCGAGTACGGATAATGACAGGCTTGGATTCCTGGCCGTGTTTACCTTAGACCTGTGGATTGCATTTCCTAAACATTATAAAAGACGCTCACACAAGTACACCAGGACGCATGCAGTGGGGGGGGGGGGGGCTGTGGCCGAGTGGACAGCACTTGGGACTCGTAATCCTAGGGTCTGGGTTCGATCCCCGGCGGAATCAAGTGGGCAGAGTTTCTTGCATCCTGATACCCCTGTTACCTAGCAGTATATAGGTACCTGGGAGTTAGACAGCTGTTACGGGCTACTTCCTGGGGGAAGGGGGAGAATATCAGTCGATTGATTGACAGTTGAGAGGCGGGCGGAAAGAGCTCAACCCCCCCCCCCCCCGCAAGCACAACTAGGTGAATTCACAAGCAAACGGTAGTTTCTTGTCACTGATCAGAAGAGCAGTTGAGGGACGTATGGGGTGACGGACGGAGGGACACAGACGATAGAGCACAATGGGTAGCAAGGAGAAGTGCAGGTATTGTTCAAGAGGAAGCAGGTATGTGTGTACATAGTGAGGAAGAGGTGGAATGAAGGAAGGGGGCGGATTCCCGAGGGAGCGTGGGGCGAGACGGGCAGAGAGATCACGGCAGTCAGCGGGGCCAGGAGGCTCAGCCCTCTCCGGGGGGCTGAGCCCCCTGAGCCCGGTGAAGCTGCTCATCAAGCACCTCTGGCCGGATGTCTCTCTCTCTTCTCTTTGTGTGTGTGATCATTCCCTCCGCCCTCCTCTCTGCAATAATTCAACTTGACAAGTATGGAGGGGAAAGGTGATAAAAAGGTGTGTGAGAGAGGAAGTTGAGTAACTGTGGGGGGAGAGGTTGGTGATGAGTGGCAGTAATAATGTAGAGGCGTGAATGAGCTCTGTGATGTATCCTGCCCCTGACCTTGCTCCTCCTGCCTCGGCTACACATTCCTAGGTCTCCTCTAAGATTCTCACCACGTACGTGTTTGAAATTTAGAACCATTATGCCGTTACTTAATAGACCGCGTTTGTAACGTTGGTTACAATAACGTAAGAAGGGTTGTAGTCTTACATGCTGCCACTGCTCGCAATCTGAAGACAACCGGCAACACCTTTGTCCCATATACTGGCTTCTGGGACCACACTCGCAGCGATCCACACTCACACACGTAAGGCCTCCTGAAGAAAATCAGTTGCAGTAACGAGAGGGTTCCAACCCTTGACCTGGAGACTCCCAAGCTGCGTACCTTACCCACTGGACCACTAGGGTGGGGGGGGGGGGGTCGGTGCTGGACCACAAGGAGGGGGGGGGGGTAGAGGGCCTGGTGCGCGGTCTGGAAGTACTCGGGTCGAGGGTTCGTATCCCCACATTGCTCCAATCTGTTTTTTATCGTTGACATAGTAAACAGGAATAGCTGTTTAGTAAATACAATTTAAGGAGTAAAAGGATTGACTGGGACAAATGAACAAAATGAACTAACAAACATCTGAGGGAAAGCGGTCCAGAGCTGCCACAACTCCACCACAAGGAATAAGACAATCTACTGTCGGAACTTACACAATCTGCTTAAAATCTGTTTCTTTGCGGAAGATTAACTAACTTGGCGAACACGAGACACGAGAGAGGAAAGAAAATAGTGCCGGAAATGGTCCAAGTAGCACGAAAGTCTCGCAAAATAAAACTAATGTGAACATGGAGGAGGAAGAAATGGAGAAGATAAAGCGATCATACCAGACTTGAGAAATGCAATTGGAACAAAGCCATACAAGAGATAGTGCCTGACCAACCGGGCTGTGGTGGATATATGGGCCTGCGGGCCGCTTCAAGCAACAGCCTGTTGGACCATGGTATCCCAAGTAAAGCCTGATCTCAGGCCGGGCTTGGGCAATAGAACAACTCCCAGAACCCCATAAAGCAGGTACAGCACAAAATACAAACTACTTGTTCACCTGTCTGAAATCCAGGGCCTTGACCAGCAATGAACTTGTGTATACCGACCAAGCCTTGACCAGACAAGCCTGGATGGACCCAGGCCGGAGCTGAATTACAGTACTCTTGAAACCGACGACAGGTAATGTATTCTCTTAACAATATATGTTTAAAATAACTATCGACTTCATCGCTAACTAGAACCATTTATATTATATACTGCTATGGTCTAGTCGTAGATGTAAGAGTAGGTCTTCATGTTGGCGATCTGGTGTAGGTTGGTGGTGCGGGGAGTATGGCCATTATTGTTATCTGTGATGCAGATAGTGTACTCCATCACCTGGGAGTGTGGCAAGTCATTGACGTGGAAGTATCTTAGCAAGTCAAGAACACGGTGTAAACACTGCAAGTTATGTGGCTGGTGGTGGCAAGGTTAGGGTTAGAGGGGGCGGGGCTCGGGGAGGGGAAGGTTCCAGGGTTATGGTGGGCGGAGCTGGTGGTGGGGCTCAGTCAGTCAGTGAGTGAGCTGCCGCCGGTGTGTGATGATCCCAGGGCCCTGGCTGCTGGCACTCTCGCTCATCCTCTGGAGGTAGCGTCACCATTGTCACCCTCTGGCGGCACTCCTCTGTGCCCCGACGACACCTTCATCGTGCGAGAGACAAATTGCCATGAGAAACTGTTTAAAAAGTGAATAATTTTACGGACGTGAATAATATAAATCCCAATTTTTGAACATGTTAAATACTTAAACCTTAAATACTTGAAAAATGCGAAGGATGGTTTTTGTATTGCGATGCAGTGATGTAGAAATTGGTGGTGGTGGTGGTGCTGATCAACAGGACCCTTGTGTGATGACGAACGGGATTGTGTAGTGTGAATAGCTGTTTAATTGTGCTCTTCCTCGCCACATGGGCCCTCTGGGGTGAGGGTGTGTCAAGAGTATGGAACTCTGGTACACCTACACCCTTTATACTCCCCATTTAGGTTGTGGTTGCCTTCCGTGGAAAATGCAACAGTCTTGCTGGCGCGCACTCCTCTAACTGCTACAACACACCATCTTACACCGGGTGAGAGTCGTTCATCACCCGTCCCCCCACGAGTATCAAAGCTAATATTTCTCCCCTTAAACGGTACTGTTACATCCAGTGCATCTTGCTATTATTGTAGTATAGAATTTAGGATCATGTACGAATACATTTCATTCATTAGTCTTGATTGGCGACTGCTGGTTAGACCTCTGCCCTGGCCTGGCCTGGCCTGCCTTGACCTGGCCTGGCCTGGCCTGCCCTGCCCTGCCCTGCCCTGCCCTGCCCTGCCCTGCCCTGCCCTGCCCTGCCCTGCCCTGCCCTGCCCTGCCCTGCCCTGCCCTGCCCTGCCCTGCCCTGCCCTGCCCTGGCCTCAGAAATACTTGTGGCTTTAGTATCATCTCCGCAAGATGATGATGGCGTCCATCATAATGTTGGGCCCACCACAAAATAGATAGAAGGATTTACCTATAGGTGATCTAGTGTACACTATAGCGTTACCTCGGCTGGGTTACTCTGGGAGAAACTGGCCCTCGTTGTTTGACTTCACTCCACACTCTTTCACTCTGGCTCACTTGGGAAGGAAGTGCTTCGCCCCGGCCAGTTCTATTTTGTGTATACACTAATGAATTAATATAATTTTCTTGTAAAATTATGAATTTGATATCAATTACGAATGTTCTCCAGAGTTGCTAGTTTTGCACGGGTGAGCGTGTTTTGAAATGCTGCCGTACATGACTAGGCGCCTTTGTATGGAGCTGTGTTTGTATATTGGCCAGCGCGCGGTGTATGTGGCACACACACACAGTAAGTGGGGCTCTTCCGGCTGTATTGATATGCAGAACAGTTGCCTTTCATGTGGTATCCGGGAAGAGGAAGTGACGTAGTGTTGTGTGGGTGTGTCAGTGGCAGTCAAGTGGGCGTATTTGTGTAGCGGTGTGTGTGTGTGTGTGTGTGTGTGTGTGTGTGTGTGTGTGTGTGTGTGTGTGTGTGTGTGTGTGTGTGTGTGTGTGTGCGTGCGTGCGTGCGTGTGCGTGTGCGCGCGCGTGTGTGCGCGCGCGCGTGTGTGCGCGCGTGCGTACGTGTGTGTGTGTACGCGTGTGTGTGTGTACGCGTGTGTGTGTGTACGTACACTAGCGCCCCTTGTGTAGCGGTGTGTAGGGCGCTGGTGGCCGAGTGGCCAGCACGATAGATCCGTAGTCATGTGGAGTGGGGTTCGATTCCCGCCGCCGGCAGAAACAGATGGGCAGAGTTTCTTTCACTCTGATGCCCCTGTTTCATAATTTTGTTGTAAAATTCATAATTTTACAACAAAATTATATTAATTCATTCGTGTATACACAAAATAGAACTGTGTAGGGGGGGGGGAATTGATAGACGGGCCGAAAGAACAGAGCTCAACCCCCGCAAACTGAACTAGGTGAATAAACTAAGGCTCCTTGTACTCGCCTAGTTGTCCTTGTGGGGGTTGAGCTTTGGCTCTTTGGTCCCGCCCCTCAACTGTCGCCAATCAACTGGTGTACAGATTCCTGAGGCTATTGGGCTCTTATCATATCTACATTTGTGTAGCGGAGTGTGTGTGTGTACACTAGCGCCCCTCTCCATAGTTTAGTGTGCTGCAGCCACAGTTAGCTGGGTGTGGTGTGTAGCAAGTGATACTACCGGTGTCATCCGTGTGACGACAGCGGCATTTGGCTGATGGTAATTACGGTCTGGAGCGTGCACATGCTTGCTTGTGCGGCGTCTGCTTCCTCCTGGCCCTCCCTGGCCCACGTCTGCTCCCCCCCTGGACCTCCCTGGAAGCCTCTGTTCCCCCCCCCCCTGGCCCTCCCTGGCTGACGTCTGCTTCCCCCTGGCCGGCGTCTGCTCCCTCCCTGGCCGACGTCGGAGTCACCTCCACAGCACGGGAGACATCTCCCGTCACGCAGGGTGCAGTCGCACCTCCACAGATCTCCAGTATCATCAATTGATACTGGTAATGGCTCAAAAGGGCCACCACTTACGGGCTATTCGTGCCCGTGCCACCTTTTGGGTGGCTTAATCTTCATCAATCAACCTCCACGGTGTGTCTGGACTCGACTATGGCTCGCCTGAGTAAGGTGTAAGACCTGTCAACAATTCGGGCGGCTCCACGTCATCGCTAATTTTATACGTAACCAAACCTGATCTAACCACAAAGATTTTATTTTTATTTTTGTTGATTTTTATATATAGTATGGGCGAGGTGTGACGTCATATTTGTAATGCCGGTACAGGTTTTAGATGCTACTCCTGCTAATAATTTCCCAACGCCCTATTTGTCGCCGTGACGGGGCCTGACAGCTGAGTGGGCAACGCTCGGGATTCGTAGTCCAGAGGTTCCGGGTTCGATCCCCGGTGGAGGCGGAAACAAATGGGCAGTTTCGTTCACCCTGATGCCCCTATTCACCTAGCAGTAAATAGGTACCTGGGAGTTAGACAGCTGCTACGGGCTGCTTCCTGGGCGTGTGTAACAAAAAGGAGGCCTGTGTCGAGGACCGGGCCGCGGGGACGCTAAGCCCCGAAATCATCTCAAGATAACCTTAGACGATAAGCAGTAGTATGGGTGTCACCGGTGGTGTTCACCTGTTCACCGGTCACCGCAGGGTATGTGGGCCTGCGGGCCGCTCCAAGCAACAGCCTAGTGGACCAAACTCTCACAAGTCAAGCCTGGCCTCGGGCCGGGCTTGGGGAGTAGAACTCCCAGAACCCCATCCAGCAGGGTATCAAGCAGTGTTACTACACAATAGTCATTCTCGTCAATCAAGCCAGGACCCAGCGCCTGGTCCTGGGGGTGAATGGCAGTGGATGGCACTATTGGCTTCTTAGTACTGTTAGTCCTGGTACTATTAGCTTGTTAGTCGTGTGCTTCCCAAACTTGTCTGGTTTTGGCGGGCTGAGGGTGGCTATGTATGGTCACGTAACTTGTTTTACAACCACCAGCCCGTCCTCGTCATTATAGGCCAATGATCACTCCATGTATTCCCCCCCCCCTTTTTTAATAAAACCTCTCCTCGACTCAATTCCATCAATTCCGTCTGTAGGTCGACCCTACAGACGCGTTCATAAACGTTTACATGCTGTTCATTCAAAACGGGAACTTTTTCAAATATAAATTATTATAATAGCATATTGTGCATATATAGGTTAGGTTCTAAGCTAACCTAAAGGTGAACCTAAACCTAAAAGCACCTAAAGGTGTTTAGGTTCTGTTGGCGATTATTTGTATTTGTAGTACGTGGGTGAAGCAGTGACAGCGTTGTGGTTCGAACAGAATTCGTCAGTGAAGCACTTGTTCCGGAAGAGTTCGAACGTCAACAGTTGAGAGTCGTGTGTAAACCGTTTTTCATTCATAAACAGCGGGTTTATCGGTTGTATGGAATAACTTTTGGGTCTTTATTTCTAGGACGGACTGGTTTATGAACGACGAGCAGCACGACCTCTGTTCGAATAGCAACTGGCGATTCTAGAGTCGCTTCAGCCTCGTGCTACGAATAGTCGCCAACAGAACCTAAACACCTAACCAGCAGTATGTCTAAATATGCACAATATGCTAATATATAATAATAATTATTTATATTTGAGAAACTTCCTATTTTGAATGAGCTGCATGTCAAGATGGATGAATATGGCTTTGGGGTCGGCGGCCGGATGGAATGAACATAACCAAAGGACGGGTTACAGCCAGTTACAGTGAACAGTCGGGTCGTCAGCACCCGTGTCCGGTTACACCGGCAACCCTCATTGGGGTTAATCCTTCGCACTCATTCACTCTCACTTTCTAAACCGCCTCGCATGGTGATGAGGCAGGTACATGCCAACATTATTTCCGGGTATAACTCTTGCTCTGATTAGTGTGAAAGCCGCTTTCTTTAAGAGTGCTGACATTGAACTGTGTACAGACTTTCTCCTCCAGTGATTGAGGGTCGACTCTTGCGCCTAATTGGCCGCTTTGTCTAGTAGCAGCCTCTTCCCGGGGTCTTCTCCACCAGTCACAGCTTCTTACTGGGGTCTTCTCCGCCAGTCACGGCTTCTTACTGGGGTCTTCTCCGCCAGTCACAGCTTCTTCCCGGGGTCTTTAGTCATTGTTTCACCTTCCTGATTTTCCAAAGCATCAGTTTCGTCTTCATTGGTATTTTTTAAAGCTTTTCCCTTCTATGTCATCCTGAAAACCGGATTCTTTCTGAGTAACGAATTTTGTTCGTGAGGCTTACCCTAGCACACCCCAGAGAGCAGCAGCCAGGACAGTAGCAGAATTTATTGAGAGGAACAAAGGATCAAGCAGGACCTCAGACAAGCAGGCGTCTTCAGGTCCCCCAACCCAGGAACTCCTGGAGGAAGCCATCCTGCATGTGATGCGGGATGCCCTCCTAACCTTTGACAACATAACTTTTCGACAAATTTTAAGGGTGCAGCTATAGTAGCATCCAGTTGTGTGGCCATTGCTGAGATTTTTGTCCACACAGTGCTGGGATCGAGCAGGATGCAGATAGACCAGGGATCTAATCATCTACTTACGTTACATAGATGATATTGATGGCTGGAGGGCGACAGGAATTGGAACTTAGTAGCTTCTTCAACTGGGCTAATACGCTACACGAAGATTTGAAATTCACCCTAGAAATGGATGAATCCACTATTTCCTTCCTGGACACCAGAGTTTATATCGAAGAACAGAGTAGAAGCCTACAGACTACTATCTACCACGAGCCAACAAATCTACACTCATAACTTCATTTCTCACAGAGTCACTCCCTATCGCTCAAGAAATTGCAACCCTACTCCTTGGGTACACGTACAAAGTGGCTCATCATCAGTAACGACAAACTTCAGGAAGCCTTGGAAGACTTGTGGACTCATTTCACGAACAGAGGCTAACCAAAGGAGATACTTCATTCAGCGTAAACTAAGATAACCCCCAAAACTCCAGACAAGACCTTAACGGAACACGGGCACAAAACACGATCGATCGGAGCTGCTTCTCTATTTTTGTAGGTGTAGCAGGAGGTTTTCGCCAAAAGCGAAAAAAGCGGTTGCTTATAAATATAAGACTTGTATATTCCGGTGTATAAGACATATTGCCGGAACAACTGTGGACATCTAAAAGAGAGAACTAGATAATTTTCTTCAAGAAAAGCCAGACCAACTAGGCTGTGGTGGATATGTGGGCCTACGGGCCGCTCCAAGCATCAGCCTGGTGGACAAGTCGAGCAAGCCTGGCCTCGGGCCGGGCTTGGCGAGTAGACGAACTCGCATAACCCCATCAAGCAGGTTAAATAGTAGCAGTTTCGTATTGGAAAATATGCTTTCTGAAGTTTATTGCATTGTAGTGTCAGTGTTTTGTGCAAGAAAGTAGACCATACGCACTCTACTCCGGGGACCGGAGTCCTAGCATTCTTAACATGACTGCCAGCTGCACTAGATCATAAGCAAGCCCAAATACCAACGTTGTAAGCCTACCTTGTGTGCCTACCTTGTGTCTACCGTGTGTAGCTTCCGGGGGATCAACAGCCCATACAGAGATTTAGCAGAAGCATTTGGCAGATGTGACCGTGGAGCGCTGGACATAAACTGAGGTATTGGGGAATAACAGGTAAAGAGTAACGGTAAATCGAGCCAAATTCAGTCCGGGAACGGTACGAAACTCGGCCCCACAAGTCACTGTTCCCACACTGTTACCCGTTCCCATCCTTATAACAGATATTGACGAATGGCACTAAAATCACCATGAAAATTCTCTCGGTAAAAGTCACGGAAAAATAGATATGAAGTCTTGCAACTGAGCGCAGGAAGACACGGTGTTCAGCTCTGACACAGACGCGAGACACAGCTCGCTATATCTGGGAAATGCCTAAAAGTGATGTTCTATATTACATAATATACCGACGTGATAAAGACGGCAGCAAGTGTAGAATAAACCCCAATTAAAGGTCCTGGTGCCATAAGTATGATTAAAAAACACTAAACTCCAAGACTCTCCGACTCTTTTTACCGTCTTCCAGCCAGCATAATATCGCTGGGTCAAAGGTGAGCATTATAACGGTTAAAGGTTGCTGCTGGAATAGCCAGATCAACCAGGTCCGCGGTTGTTCAACGTCCTCCCAGCAAGCATAAGAAATATTGCCGGAACAACCGTGGACATTTTCAAGAGGAAACTAGATTTATTCCTCCAAGGAGTGCCGGACCAACCGGGCTGTGGTGGGTATGTGGGCCTGCGGGCCGCTCCAAGCAACAGCCTGGTGGACCAAACTCTCACAAGTCGAGCCTGGCCTCGGGCCGGGCTTGGGGAGTAGACGAACTCCCAGAACCCCATCAACCAGGTATCAACCAGGTTGTGATGAATGTGCGCGTGCGGGCTGCTAGCGCGCACACCCTAACTTGAAGTGTTCACAAAAGATCACTGTCATATTGAGAGGTCCTCGATTCTTCAATCTTCTAGAAGTAGTATTGTGAATATTGCGGGAACAGAAATGTGAGTTTTCAAGAGGGAACTAGAGAAGTTGTTGGAGGTGCTTGATCACGCGGGTGGTGATGTGTGTGTGGGCCAATGGGCCGCCACCATTTTGTGGTCCTTGTGGAAGCCTGGCCGCTGATCGTATAATATAAAACCTATGGAAACTGGTCAAAAGTAGTGGTATTACGGGCTCACTATAGCCCGTGCTACATGGAAATGTTGTTCCCAGCAGCTGAATCTAAATCATCATCATCGTGTCTCACCATCCATTTGTCTGTGCCTACTTCCACGTCTGTCATCTCTCACATCCGTTACTCAATTTTCTCAAAGCTAATGGGTTGCGACGCGGACCTCAATACCTTATTATTATTAACATCTTTATTGACAAAGTTAATTACAATTTTGCCTAATCTGAGGATTTTGATAAAGCCTTATTAAAGTGAGGATAATGCTGGTATTCACTGTCACGCAGGACAGAGGGTCATACACAAGACAATAGGTCTAAACTGTAGGTGGAAGTACATATATATCACGGTTACAACCAATGTGTTAATGTATGGATATGTGAAAACAACTTTCTATTGTGCACTGCCACACAAGGGCAGGGATGGGTTCATAAGTGATGCAGCTTAGAAGTAATATCAATAAAAATTGTTCTTCATTCTTTAAAATGGACAAGCAAATTTTGGATAAATTGTTAGTACCCGCGCTGCTGGAATGGTTGGTGGGTTACCATAAGCTGGTTGCGAAGATCAACGTCCCCGGGGCTTGGTCTCTCACCAGTCTGTTATGCGGGTGTGTGCTCTTGTGCTTTGGCCGTGTTTGATGTGTGTGCCAGAGGCAGTGTATCTTCAGGCAGGGGGAGGAGAGGAGAGGGGAGACACGGTGCAGGCGTGTATGTATGTGCGTGTGGGCGTTCGTGTGTGTTCCCAAAATGTATTTTAAGTTTTAAGCGGGGTTGAGCGTGCACCTGCGGCCAGCACCCGTGTGAATGTCAGTGATGCCACATTATGGTTAATGGGCCCCACACTGCCAGATGCGGCGCCGGGTCATACCGTCACGCACGCTTCATAAATTGTGGCTGGCAGTCGGTATTGGCGCATATGTGGGCGTGTGTGAGAGTACGTAGGGAGTTGATGTGTGAGTACGTAGAGAGGTTGGTGCGTGAAAGGGTGATAGTGATAACGTAGGGTGGTAAAAATGTTCTCAGGTCGTAGGCATGTGGGTGGAAATGGGGGTACAGGATAGCATGGGAGGGGAGGTTAGTGGGCGGGAGAGAATTGGGGGGTTGAGGACAGTGCCGACAGCTGCCACCCATCGCTGGTGAATGTAGGAATGAAACAGTTATCCATTCACCTGCCAGTGACCAATATACACCTCCCCTCCTGCTGATTGACACACCCTCTTTAAAAATCAGCCACCAGGCGTCAGCCACCAGCCCTCTCGATAACTGCAGCACGTACTTCACACCTCACATACACCTGTCTTATCTATTCTTGTCTAAATATCTAAGTCGACCTGTTTACCTGAATATTTAAGTCAAGCTACATGTATCTAAATGTCTTATCTTTCTTATCTATTGAGGTGTTGCAATTTGGCGAAGCCGTGTGATTTACCAGTAAGTACGCACCTAGTTGTATTTACAGGGAATAAGCCACGGTTCTTTGGCCCCGCCACTCAACTGTTGAAGCATACCTGGAGATTCAAATTTTATCACAAGTTTAGGTATGATAGAGCTCAATAGACTCAGGAACCGGTACACCAGTTGACAGATGAGAGGCGGGACCAAAGAGCCGGAGCTCAACCCCCGCAAGTACAACTTGGTTGAGTACACACACGAGAAGAAGTGACGACATTTCCGCCCGTCCTCAACCCTTATCGTGTATTAGATGTCCGTTTTGTTTTTGTATCTGCAATACATTCACTTTTGGAGTTACTTATGGTTAGATACTTAGTGAAGCCCTGATATATACTTTCCATATGGCTTCCAGGATCTGGCATATGTGATGTCCGGAGCACATTATGGCTTCAGGGAGAAGCCATATATATAGTGTTATCCCACACAAGTCGTGGTGTCGTGTTTCCTCTACACTCGATCCTTCTGTGATTTATGCTTCTCAATTGTTGGCTTTGTTATTATTAATTTATATTGTTGACGTGTGACGTCATCACTATGTTGTTGTTAATGAGTGTTGTATTTGAACACATTTAAATGGCATCATTTGTGGCGATGCTAGTGCAGGTGAACTTGGAAAGTTAAAGTGAACTATATATCCGTGTGAGTGTGCGCGTGGGGGGCCGAGGAGAGCAACAACTGCAGGTGTAATCCCCCTGCTGACCGCCTCATGTGGGTGGGGATTTCTCCCAGGACGCGGCTCCTCACCAGAGAGGTGATCACCCTTGTGAGGCCCATTGACTTCTTCCCTCGACCCCCTCCTGTCCTGGCCTGCCCGCCGCCCACACTTGCCTGGCGTTGAGCGTCCCGCCAGAGCGCCAGGAGGCTGGTCGCAAGGGTAAGGGTGTGGCCGGGTGCCAGGAGGAGAAGGCCTATAAACTGTGTGTGTGAGAGAGGTCCCAGTAGTGTGGTGCCGCTGGAGTAAGGATGGTCTTGTGCGGCGCCATGGACTGCTTCCTCCAGGTGAGTGTACCTTCCACATGTCTCTTGGTGTGCACGGGGGAGGGGGAGTTTCTGAACGAGTAAATATTCGGTAGATCAACCCTGAGTTCTATCCAAGGTTAATGCTGCCTTACACGCATGTATGCATCTGTTAAAAAAATGTAAACATTAAAACAAAACGAGGTTTGAAAATAAGATATGAATGTATAAATTACAGGAAGACAGTCCTGTTGAATCCTAGTCTTATTTAAAAGTGGTATTTATTTAGGTGGGCCTGGCCTGGGTGTTGGGGGGGGGGGGGACGAGCAGCCTACAGAGTAGTCGCCCGAAGTGAGTGTTGTGCATCTCCACTAAGGCATACACGTGTTCTGGTAGATTTTGTTAAAGATGTCATTAGAGAGGATACGGAGGCTGTTAAGGAATATAAGGTCCACCAACCTTGATGGGAAGAGCAGCACGTCTCTGCCGTCATACAAAGGTTGAAGACACTGGCATTAGACTGTAGTAGTCAGGCGGAGAACACTCAGTTTTGTAAGTTACCTTATGCAGAGATGTGCGTCTTGTGAGAAGGTATAAAGTATCGTGAGCATCGATGTTGTCAATCCCCTTCATCCGCTCTCTTGTAGTAGGTGATATTTGTATATCACCTACTGTAGGTGTAGTAGGTGATACTTGTATATCACCTACTGTAGGTGTAGTAGGTGATACTTGTATATCACCTACTGTAGGTGTAGTAGGTGATACTTGTATATCACCTACTGTAGGTGTAGTAGGTGATACTTGTATATCACCTACTGTAGGTGTAGTAGGTGATACTTGTATATCACCTACTGTAGGTGTAGTAGGTGTTCATATGTACATCCACATTTAAGCTAATGTTAATGCATCTAGTAATGTTATTTTAGAGCTCAGCCACTTGCTTAATGTAGCACTGATAAGCAGACGTTGGCTGAAGATGTGATAATGGTCCTGGACGGACCGAAACGTCGTCGTCTCTTCACCTTGTGATGTGTGGTCTGGTCATCATGGCACTGATAATCTAAACTAGTGGGAACACATTACAGTAGGTAATGTACCCTCGTGGCAAGACGGTACCACCACTTACAACAGTGTGTGTGTGTACTCCCCAAGTTAAGCTTTTTGGTCCCGCCTCTCAACTGTCAATAAACTGGTATACAGATTTCCGAGCCTACTGGGCTCTATCATATCTACATTTAAAACTTTTGTCTAGAGTCAGCTTCCATCACATCACTGCCTAATACATTCCATTTGTTAACTACCCTGACACTGAGAACAAAATTCTTTCTTAATGTCTGTGTGGCTTATTTGGGCACTCGGTTTCCACCTGTACTCACCTAATTGTGCTTGCGGGGGTTGAGCTCTGGCTCTTTGGTCCCGCCTCTCAACTGATGTACAGATTCCTGAGCCTACTGGGCTCTTATCATATCTACATTTGAAACTGTGTATGGAGTCAGCCTCCACCACATCACTGCCTAATGCATGCCACCTGTTAACTACTGACACTGAAAAAGTTCTTTTTAACGTCCCTGTGGCTCATTTGGGTACTCAGTTTCCACCTGTATCCCCTTGTTCGCGTACCACCCGTGTTAAACAGTTTATCTCTTATCTACCCTGTCAATTCCTCTGAGGTCCACTTGTGTCCCTGTGTGCATGTTTAATTCATGCTAAATAGTTTGTCTTTGTACTCACCTGGACCTTCATTCAAATTTTGATCAAATTAATTTGGTACTTTTTGGGATGACATTGAAAATATTAGTTGTTGTTGCTGGCGGCCTGGTGTCTTGATACTGACTTCCACTTCCTGTGGAGAGCCGTTGTAAGATAATTGTCTTATCTAGGTCATTTTCCCAGAGTTATTCATAACTGAGGTTATACAATTTTCTCGTCATAAATGATTATTATACGTTTGAGCTATGGGGAGTTTCCGAGGTCATCCCATAGGATGACCTCGGAAACTGGTAGTTGTGTGTGGGTCTCGGGTAGTTGTGTGTGGGTCTCGGGTAGTTGTGTGTGGGTCTCGGGTAGTTGTGTGTGGGTCTCGGGTAGTTGTGTGTGGGTCTCGGGTAGTTGTGTGTGGGTCTCGGGTAGTTGTGTGTGGGTCTCGGGTAGTTGTGTGTGGGTCTCGGGTAGTTGTGTGTGGGTCTCGGGTAGTTGTGTGTGGGTCTCGGGTAGTTATGTGTGGGTCTCTGGTAGTTATGTGTGGGTCTCTGGTAGTTATGTGTGGGTCTCTGGTAGTTATGTGTGGGTCTCGGGTAGTTATGTGTGGGTCTCGGGTAGTTATGTGTGGGTCTCGGGTAGTTATGTGTGGGTCTCGGGTAGTTATGTGTGGGTCTCGGGTAGTTATGTGTGGGTCTCGGGTAGTTGTGTGTGGGTCTCGGGTAGTTGTGTGTGGGTCTCTGGTAGTTATGTGTGGGTCTCGGGTAGTTATGTGTGGGTCTCGGGTAGTTATGTGTGGGTCTCGGGTAGTTATGTGTGGGTCTCGGGTAGTTATGTGTGGGTCTCGGGTAGTTATGTGTGGGTCTCGGGTAGTTGTGTGTGGGTCTCGGGTAGTTGTGTGTGGGTCTCGGGTTGTTATGTGTGGGTCTCGGGTTGTTATGTGTGGGTCTCGGGTTGTTATGTGTGGGTCTCGGGTAGTTATGTGTGGGTCTCGGGTAGTTATGTGTGGGTCTCGGGTAGTTATGTGTGGGTCTCGGGTAGTTATGTGTGGGTCTCTGGTAGTTATGTGTAGGTCTCGGGTAGTTACGCTGGTCCACTGGTAGTTGTGATGGCGATAATGCAGTTGTGACTTGCGTAACCCACCAGTAGTAACATTCTTTGTCTGTCACTCCGTAACAAAAGCAGCTGCTGGGTATAAGAAGAAACGTACAAACCCAGTTACCCACCTAACATAAAGACAGATACATACAAAATAATCAGTATTACGATGCTCATTTTTTGTTTTACAAATTCGTCGCTTTGTTACTGGTTTTTCGATTCCGTATGGTATGCGAAGTGTTAGGCAAGAGGAGGGACGGGTTGTCCCCCCGCCACCGTCCGGAAGTCTCTGGAGATTACCACACGGCGCCGCCCGCCAGGCCGTCATCTTCGGCCTTCCCTAACTTGCCCAATTGTGCTTCCGGACTCGCCACGAATTGTTTAATGCTTTACATTGTCAATTGAGTGCAGTGATAGAGCTTCAAGCGCCACCAGTGGCCAGCGGGGACAATTAAGGTAGTGGTTACCTTGGGTTAGTTCCCAGGGTTCATGTGCCGGCGAGCCAGGCCTTCTGGGGCCAGATTCACCAAGCAATTACGCAAGTACTTACGAACGTGTACACCTTTCCTCAATCTTTGACGGCTTTGGTTACTTTTATTAAACGGTTTACATGCATGAAAACTTCCCAATCAGCTGTTGTTATTGTTATAAAGTGCCTCCTGGGGCTTCGGAGCTCATTAACTGTTTAATAATTGTAAACAAAGCCGTCAAAGATTGAGGAAAGGTGTTCAGGTTCGCAAGTGCTTGCGTAACTGCTTCGTGAATCTGGCCTAGGTTCGTGGTTGTTGGAGGCCGCTACACGCAGTCTGATGTACAAGTCACAGTCCGCTCCATTAGGTACCTATTTACAGGGGTTTTACAAAGTTTTCTCTTGAGTGCTGAAAGGGGTCCCGTTTTGCCGTGTGTATTTCCAACGGTGTTGGAAAGCCATGGGGGATTTAATGTTTACAAAATAGAATAGGTTGTTAAGAGTACCTATTGCACTTCTAGTTTTAAATGGGTCTTTTTTTTACACTTTCTGCCATCCACTCCTGGTCTCGTAAGGATTTTTGTCCGTGTGCAAATTTGGAACCAATCCCTCTTTATTTTTCAGGTGCACATTGTGATGTATTTGAAAATTTCAGTGATTTTTTAATAAGTGGTCTCAATAGTTTAGATGTTTTGTTGAACGGATTTAGGCAGTTAAAGATCTGTACATTATCCAGGTCAACAATTTCTCTAGCTTTGACTGAGAGCAACAATATGCCACCAAGGTGCCACCAAGGTGCCACCAAGGTGCCACCAAGGTGACACTCGTGTCTTGAAAAGTCAAAGACTTTGGGCTCTATTGGTTTGGAAATTTGTTCTATTTTTTTATTTATTTATACAATAAATTTATAATAATAATAAATAATAAATTTATAGGGGCCGAGCGGACAGCACACTGGACTTGTGATCCTGTGGTCTCTGGTTCGATCCCGGGTGCCGGCGAGAAACAATGGGCAGAGTTTCTTTCACCCTGATGCCCCTGTTACCTAGCAGTAAATAGGTACCTGGGTGTTAGTCAGCTGTCACGGGCTGCTTCCTGGGGGTGGAGGCCTGGTCGAGGACCGGGCCGCGGGGACACTAAAGCCCCGAAATCATCTCAAGATAACCTCAAGATAACATGCTCTTACATTCTTGTACAGCCACAAATATGTATAGCGTTTCAGGCAGGTCCTTAATCCTAATCTTTGCCCCGAAATACGACCCGCTAAATAGTTTAACAACTAGGTGGTACCCATTTATCTCTACAGTTAAGTTAGTTAGTTTAGTTCATTTATTATGCACCCCATACCCATCTTGTGGGCGGTAGTGGAAAGGGTTACAGAGGCACATAATGGGCTCAGGGACTGAACCCCACAATTCATTTAGCTAAGCAAGTTACAATCTTGATGAGCTAGTTACAGAATTCAGTATAAGTCGTCACATCAACAATGGGTTCGAGATCGACCACAAGTGCAGTTAAGGATTGGCAACCGCTCAATTCTCCCCGGCCAAGATACGAACCCAGGCCAAAGCGCTATCGAAGCGCCGGGAAAGTGATTTACCACTACGCCACGGGAACTGCTTCCCTCTATCTTCCTACTCTATCAGTTATTCCTTCCGTGTGCAATAGCACCATGGACACATTTGTTGAAAATTCTCGCGAGGTCTGTGTATATATGGGTCTTTCTTGTCTCTCATTGTCTCCAAGGCCCTGTCATAGTTGTCAAGCAGTTGTGTGAGGCAGGTGTGTCCCGCTCCGACCCTGGGTTGGCCAGACTTACAAATCCCTGATATTAAAATATCTAGATTCTGTTGCTTAGTATGTCATGAATAAATATAAATTAACGATGTGAAGTACATACAAATTACGTGCTTCTGAGTGTTTAGAAAATGTACTTCAGCATCTGAAGGAAATTAGACGTATAGTAACTGGGATTCTCCTTGGCTGTGAAGTCGAAGCTTCAGTTGGAGAATTATGGGTAATGTTGTTTTTGTTAATACAGTACATAGCTATTGTATTTTTAATTTGTTGAGTATTTAAAATATAATACTTTTAATCTTAAAAGTCTTAGTTTGTTTCTGCTTTATTTCCTCTTTTGTGGTGTGGCTCCTCGGTGCTTGTCTGTGGGAGCGTGTCAGGGGTCATATAGGCGCCCGAGCTCTGGGCCGCCCATATGGTGTTGAGGAGCCAGAGTGGGCGGTGCTGTAGTGCAGGCGCGGGTAGCATCACATCAAAGGGTAGCTCCTGTGAAAACTGTTTCATTTAACTCTTAATTTTTTTCGACAACGTGATCATTATTTGTTTTTGTTTAACTCCTTCCTTCCCACCACGCGGTCGACCCCCTCCCCCACCTTCCGCTGTAGACTCTCCCACCCCCACCACAGTAGACCGCCCCACCCCCACCACAGTAGACCGCCCCACCCCCACCACAGTAGACCGCCCCACCCCCACCACAGTAGACCGCCCCAACCCTTTTGGCCAATTCCCCATCATGCATCACACTTTCCCCTGAGCTCCCCGGGTGTTGTATCGCCACCAGACGGAGTTGCAGTGGAGGCCGTGGTAGTGTGTTGTGATGCGTGGTGTAGTGGAGAGCCAGACCTCAACCAACCGGTATGGTAATGTGTGTGAATTAAGGCCATGGGAGCCATGTATGGGTGTTGGATAGGGCGTAGGGTGTGTTGAGTGGGCTCACAGCCTCGCCTAGTCTGGCCACGCCGCTCCTCTACCCTTGCCCGTCTCTGTATTAAATGTTTTCAGTTTTATATGTATAAATATTTCTCCATTTTTATTTCATAGCCATTTATGGTAGTGATGATTAATATGTAAGAAACGGCTTCGGTTATATCTTGCAGCGAGTCATTTGGTAGGGTTCCATCATCTCGTTCTCAGGGTGTGACGAGCCTCTCAGGTGTTTTCACCTAACCTATAAGCGTGCAACCCGTCCTCACACTAGGCTGGTTAAAGCAGCGGCCGTTCTCCCCAGACGCATTCATAAATTTTAACATATTGTGTATTAAACATTGGTTTGTTCTCGCATATAAATAAATATTCTTATAAATAAAAAATATATGTATAGTTAGATGTTTAGGTTCTGTTGGCAATTATTTGTATTTGTAGTACGTGGTTAAGCATTTACAGCGTTGTGGTTCGAACAAAATTCGTCAGTGAAGCACTTTCGGAACAAGTGCTTCACTGACGAATTTTGTCTGAACCACAAAGCTGTAAATGCTTCACCCACGTACTACAAATACAATTAGTCACCAACAGAACCTAAACACCAAACCTAACCTATGCCTATATGTGCACAATATGCTAATATTAATTTATAATTGAGAAAATTCCCGTTTTGAATGGACAGCATGTACAAATTTATGAATGCGTCTGTGGGGTCGACCGCTGGATGTAATGGACTAGAGTCGAGGACGGGTTGACAGGGGGGTTGGCGGCTGGATTAACAAGCTTGGATCTTTGTATGTGAGGACGGGCTAAAGCATGTGAACCAAGCCCAATCCAGTCCGAGGTAACGTTTAAATTGTGGTGCATCATTGACACTAAACGCTGGAGTTTAAACGCTTGTGTACACAAGGGTTTAAACTGTTCACGCTTGTGTACACAAGGGTTTAAACTGTTCACGCTTGTGTACACAAGGGTTTAAACTGTTCACGCTTGTGTACACAAGGGTTTAAACTGTTCACGCTTGTGTACACAAGGGTTTAAACTGTTCACGCTTGTGTACACAAGGGTTTAAACTGTTCACGCTTGTGTACACAAGGGTTTAAACTGTTCACGCTTGTGTACACAAGGGTTTAAACTGTTCACGCTTGTGTACACAAGGGTTTAAACTGTTCACGCTTGTGTACACAAGGGTTTAAACTGTTCACGCTTGTGTACACAAGGGTTTAAACTGTTCACGCTTGTGTACACAAGGGTTTAAACTGTTCACGCTTGTGTACACAAGGGTTTAAACTGTTCACGCTTGTGTACACAAGGGTTTAAACTGTTCACGCTTGTGTACACAAGGGTTTAAACTGTTCACGCTTGTGTACACAAGGGTTTAAACTGTTCACGCTTGTGTACACAAGGGTTTAAACTGTTCACGCTTGTGTACACAAGGGTTTAAACTGTTCACGCTTGTGTACACAAGGGTTTAAACTGTTCACGCTTGTGTACACAAGGGTTTAAACTGTTCACGCTTGTGTACACAAGGGTTTAAACTGTTCACGCTTGTGTACACAAGGGTTTAAACTGTTCACGCTTGTGTACACAATGGTTTAAACTGTTCACGCTTGTGTACACAAGGGTTTAAACTGTTCACGCTTGTGTACACAAGGGTTTAAACTGTTCACGCTTGTGTACACAAGGGTTTAAACTGTTCACGCTTGTGTACACAAGGGTTTAAACTGTTCACGCTTGTGTACACAAGGGTTTAAACTGTTCACGCTTGTGTACACAAGGGTTTAAACTGTTCACGCTTGTGTACACAAGGGTTTAAACTGTTCACGCTTGTGTACACAAGGGTTTAAACTGTTCACGCTTGTGTACACAAGGGTTTAAACTGTTCACGCTTGTGTACACAAGGGTTTAAACTGTTCACGCTTGTGTACACAAGGGTTTAAACTGTTCACGCTTGTGTACACAAGGGTTTAAACTGTTCACGCTTGTGTACACAAGGGTTTAAACTGTTCACGCTTGTGTACACAAGGGTTTAAACTGTTCACGCTTGTGTACACAAGGGTTTAAACTGTTCACGCTTGTGTACACAAGGGTTTAAACTGTTCATGCTTGTGTACACAAGGGTTTAAACTGCGGTACATCAGGTATGAGGATGAGTGCAGGCTTCCTGGCAGGTGGAACTGGTTACATTAAGCGCCTGCTGGTTGACGGAAGGTCCACTTAATCGTTCGCTCTTTTTTTTTTTTTTTTTTTTTTGAGATATATACAAGAGTTGTTACATTCTTGTACAGCCACTAGTACGCGTAGCGTTGCGGGCAGGTCCTTAATCCTATGGTCCCTGGAATACGATCCCCGCCGCGAAGAATCGTTTTTTCATCCAAGTACACATTTTACTGTTGCGTTAAACAGGCTACAGTTAAGGATTTGCGCCAGTAAATCCTCCCCGGCCAGGATACGAACCCATGACATAGCGCTCGCGGAACGCCAGGCGAGTGTCTTACCACTACACCACGGAGACTAGACCATATTTTAACTTGTTCTTGTTTTGGCTTGTTTCGTGTTCAAAAGTGCCTGAAGCAGGTGAACAACGTAGTGGCGTAGTGTAGTGTTTGTACACCAGTACACCCCCTGGTGGCGCACGTGTGTACTGTAGTGGTCTGAAGCAGGCCTTATGCTATAGTGTCGTGCTGGCTGGCGTGTTGATACCTGTTCCCTCTCTCGCTACTGTAAATACAATTTAATGTTCTCATATTATGGTGGAGGTGCAGGGAGGGGGATGGGGGTGCGCGAGGGTGATGGGGGGGGGGGTGCTTCACTATCAGTGACCCCGGAGAAGCGTGTTGTAGGAGCCACTTACATATGTAATGTGCACAAATAATATAGTTTATCATTAAAGTTTCTTTCAACGCTTTCTTTCTTTATTTTTAGGTATGACTAAAACGTGACAACTAGCCTTCTACCTGCTGCTGCTTTGTAAGCTTTGTTCACCTTAGAATTTTTTTATCGTATCTGGACTGAGGGAGGTGAGGCAATTATCAGGGGAAAGCACCAAGGCCGTTAAGACTATATTGCACTGGGAAGGTATCAGGATAAGGATTTGGGATGGGACGGGGGAAAGGAATGGTGCCCAACCACTTCGACGACGATCACGGATCGCAGGCATGAAGCAAGACATTCCTGGTCCCGGTAGTACAGTCGGGTTCGTTCACGACTCAGTCGAGAATTCCGGGTTCGAATCCCTGGCGGGACAGAAATGGTTGGCCGTATTTCCTATCGCCTAGTGCACCTGTTCACCCAGTAGTAAATAGGTACGCAGGAGTTAGTCAGCTTGTTGTGGGGATTGCATCCTTGAGGTGGGGGGGGGGGGGCTCGATATAAATAAGCCTAATTTGTATAAAAACTCTTGCTGCCTGTCCCCGACACAATAAATTATTATTTATTATTTATTATTATTATTATTATTATTATTATTATTATTATTATTATTATTATTACAGGTGTTGAATAGCCTTACCATTGGTCTGTCAGCCTCGTTCTTCACATGTTGTGGAGGTCTCTGGAGGCGTCTTAAGTTCCTCTCACACCTCATGGGTGTTGTCCGTGACTATGCCAAGTGGTTTCTTCAGTGTGATCACGTGCTCTCTTACCGTTGGTGTCTGCTTAGATTTACCTGATTTACCCGAGGGGCCCCTATCTTGAGGTTATCTTGAGATGATTTCGGGGCTTAGCGTCCCCGCGGCCCGGTCCTCTACCAGGCCTCCTTTTTGTTACCCCACCCCCCCAGGAAGCAGCCCGTAGCAGCTGTCTAACTCCCAGGTACCTATTTACTGCTAGGTAACAGGGGGCATCAGGGTGAGAGAAACATTTTGCCCATTTGTCTCTGCCTCCACCGGGGATCGAACCTGGAACCTCAGGACTACGAATCCGAAGCGCTGTCCACCCTAGCTGTGAGGCGCTAGGCGCCCTAACCCTAGTGGCCTCGACGAAGATAGGAATCCGGCGGCTTGTCAAAGGTCTTCCCCCCCCCCACCAATATGCCTTATATGGTTATACTCCAGCTTTGATTTGTCTTAAACATAGACAATATCATAGAAGTGCGAGAATATAAGTGCCCCTCTATTGTCGCCCGTGCCAAGTCCTCTCTTAATATTTACTCCATTGAAATTGAAATAAGTTTATTGAGGTAAAATACACACAAAGGGATGAGGTAGCTCAAGCTATTCTCACCCCATTCAGTACAACGTATTAATATATACATAGACACACATCATTTACTCCATGGGTTTTCTTCCTTTCCATACCTTCTCTGCATTACCTATTAAACCAAAGGATTTATCTGCTTTTCACGTCCACCTTCTGGAGTGGGACGAACTGCTGCTGCTGCTGCGTGGCATCTACAATTTCCGGATACTAAATCCACCCCTCGCAGTTGTCTTCCTCCCTACAGTTCTCTCCTCCCTTGTTGTGGATAGTCTCTAGCCTTCCTCTGTGTTTCTTGCCCCACTTCCCCTCCTGTGCCTCCACCACGTCCTCCCACAGGGGTCGCTAGGTCGTCTCACCATGTGCGGGCGGTGGTAGTGGTGGTGTAGGGGTTGTGGAGAGTTAGTGGTGATGGCGTAAAGGGAGCCAAATGGGTTTCCTGTAAGGTGAGGAGTGCGATACCCAACGTCCACACGTGATACAGCGGGGCGTCCCCTTGGCTTTTCCTGTGAGTAGCCGCCTCTAATGTACTCCTCACCTAGTTGTGTATGTACCGAGTACCATCTGGTACTGGCAGGAGCCAAGGGGGAGAGGGGGTGTGCGCGCGCCTCGTTGGTGTTGGAGTGGGGGTTTCTGCCATGGTTTACATGTTCGCGTATTAAAGGGGGGTTTAGTAGTGTGTTTATACCCCCAGACCCACACTAGTTACTAGAAGCCGAGCTCGTAAATGTGTTTGTGTGGGTGACACTGAAATGTAACACCGTGATATTTTGACCATTTATTATGACTAAGTAGTTAGTGTATAAATGTAATGATGTAGTGTTACCGTGCTGAGGTTGGAGGTTATCTTGAGATGATTTCGGGGCTTTAGTGTCTCCTCGACCAGGCCTCCACCCCCAGGAAGCAGCCCATGACAGCTGACTAACACCCAGGTACCTATTTTACTGCTAGGTAACAGGGGCATAGGGTGAAAGAAACTCTGCCCATTGTTTCTCGCCGGCGCCTGGGATCGAACCCAGGACCACAAGTCCAGCGTGCTGTCCGTCGGACGGGGTTATTAAAAGCTATGATGGGGGGGGGGGGGGTTGTCCACACCCGTAGCCCGGGGGTGGGGGAGGGGGTTGTCCACACCCGTAGCCTGGGGGGCAGTCCCTGGGCTGGCGTCAGGCGGGTGTAGGGTGTTCTAGCGTGTTCTTTAGAACACATCCACAGGAGCCTTGATGATGGTTCGAACCTATGTGGTGAACGTTCCCAAACACGCTCTGGTCAACTGTACCACGACATGGTCAAAAGAATTCTTTTGAATTCAACATGGTTGTTTAGTGGTATGTTTGAGGGTGGGGGGTGGGGGGGGGAGGTAAGGGGGCGTGGCTACGGCCGAGTGCCGTGGGGGGGGGGGGGGGGTGCTCTAAAGGCCTCTACATTTATCATTCATTTTCTTTACAAAGAAAGAAACATTACGCAGAAAATTAAAGCAAAACATGACATTGTAATTTGATACTGTATAGACCTAATTAAAAAGTTGTACACCTATTGTCGGGTGGTGTTCCAGTGACACTGGCAGCACGAGGCTCAAGGCCAGCTGTGATGTATTACTGAGCTACGGCCCAAATGCTTCTGAAACAAACGAGGTCAATCTTGACTAATTATGGGTCATTGCGAATGGAAATGACATTTCAAATTGTTGATTAGCTCTTTCATCTAATACGAGTTTTAAAGCTATTTTACGGCATCGTGTTTTGCCATAAATTCCATTGGGTTATGCAGCCCGTGTGAAGGAAACTTTTGACAACATGAAGCAGCTTTTGAGAGGCATCAAGGATGACCCAAGATCAGTGGCAGCGCTGAGGTGACCTGAGGCTGTTGTTCTTGTGGTGGGTGTGTAGGCTGGGTGTACACACACTACTGCTCTTGTCTGTGGGAGACGGAGAGTCGTGGGAGAGATTCCCTCCGTGCCGGACCAACCAGGCTGTGGTGGAAATGTGGACCTTCGGGCCGCTGCAAGCAACAACCTGTTGGTCAAGTCGGGCTTGGGCCGAGGGAGCCGGTCGGCCGAGCGGACAGCACGCTGGACTTGTGATTCTGTGGTCCTAGGTTCGATCCCGGGCGCCGGCGAGAAACAATGGGCAGAGTTTCTTTCACCTTATGCCCCTGTTACCTAGCAGTAAAATAGGTACCTGGGTGTTAGTCAGCTGTCACGGGCTGCTTCCTGGGGGTGGAGGCCTGGTCGAGGACCGGGCCGCGGGGACACTAAAGCCCCGAAATCATCTCAAGATAACCCCCTGCACTAGGCAGTGGCTGGGGCTCGACCCCCTTAAAGAGTGGCTCACCATCGCCGTGGTCGCCCCCGCTAGCCAGCACCTTCACAGTCTGAATTAGGAGGTCAAGTCATTCTCTGCCTCTCGGTTATTATAATACAAATACAACTCGTCTCTCGACTATTGAAACATTAGTATTTCCATGGGCTAGTTATTCGAGGTATTTGCCTTAATTAGTCCCGCAGAAGGTATACCGGAGTTTACATTTTGTATACTGTATGATGTAGGTGCGGTGTTGGTAGGGAGCAGCAGCGGGCGTGGTTATGGGGGGGGGGTGTTATGACCCGGGTGATGGGTAAGGCTCACAAGACAGGCGGCTCACTGTGTCACCCACTGTTACTTCACTCGTCCCAGCTGATAATCTGTGTGTGGACCAACAGGTCGTGTTATCTCTTCTTCCTGTGTCGTCACACACACTACACGGCATCCCTCAACCCGTGTATTCATCTAGTTGTATTCACCTCGTGGTGCTTGCTTTTGATGCTTTAATTTGTACTAAAACGGCCCATTTTTTACGGATTAATAAATTCCGTAAATATATATTTTTTATTTATATACAGAAGAGTTTGTACAGCCACCAGCACGCATAGCGTTTCGGGCAGGCCCTTGATCCTAATTTTCCCAGGAATACGACCCGCCAAATTGTTTAACAATCGGGTACCCATTCACTGTTGGGTGAACACAGGCTATAGTTAAGGATTGGCGCCCAGTAAATCCTCCCCGGCCAGGATACGAACCCAGGCCCCAGCGCTCGCGAAACGCCAGGCGAGTGTGTTACCACTTCGCCACGGGAACGGCGAATAATGCGATATATATAAGATGAGCGGACACTGCGTCGGGAATGACAAGAGACTCCAGTGGTCGCGTGAGAGATCTGGCAGTAATAATGTCAGACGATCTCACGTTTACACCACTCCAGGCGGCGTAGCGTCAGTGAGGCAAATGATTGGTTGATCACTCCAGCCTTCAGAACAAGGACTGCCACGGTTAATGATCTTAGACCTCAGTCGAGACCTCAAAGCCCTGGTGCTCTCTAGTTTGTGATGCCGATTGATTGATAAAGATTAAGCCACCTAAAATGAGGCAGGGGCATGAATACGCCGTAATTGTGGTGGTGTTTGCTGCTCCTATCAACTTTTCAAGGCAGGTGAAATATCAGAGCTGGAGACTAGACCCTTGATTGATGGAGATAACCCCGCACACGCACACAGAGGAAGGGGAGGCTATCAGATCAGCTATCGGGTCCCCCCGACTGCCAACACCCACACATCGTGTCAGCAAGGCGGACAGCCCGCCTGCTTTCATAACTCGCTGTATTTCCCACTTCCAAACTTCACCTATGCCTCTCCATCCTCTTTACCCCCCCCTCCCCCCCATCGGAAAAAAATACGCCCTGGACTCGTAATCCTAGGGTTCCGGGTTCGATCCTAGGTGACGGCAGAAACAAATGGGCATAGTTTTTTTCACCCTGATGTGCCTGTTATCTAGCAGTAAATAGGTATCTGGGAGTTAGATAGCTGTTACGGGCTGCTTCCTGGGGGATGGGGGGGGGAGAATAAGTAACATTTGATTGACTGACAGTTGAGAGGCGAGCCGAAAGAGCAGAGCTCAACCCCCGCAAGCACAACTAGGTGAATACACACATGTACACTGGAGGGGGAGTGATGGAGACAGGTGTAGAATACACCCATGTGAAGTGTGTCGCTGTCACAAGCACCCAGAACACACTACAACACATTCGACTCTCCTCGTCCAAGGAAATACAAGACGAAAACCAGTACGACTCATGAGGAGGATTCGAACCCGCTCCCAAGCTAGCGCCCTAGACTACCACGCCATGACATGGTCAAAAGCAGTGCAACCCGAGACTCGACTGAATCCTCTAGGATTGTTGACACTTACAACTGAAGCCCAATCAAAGTTTTAAGCATGGGAGTACCAGCTGACCGGGTTCGAATCCTCCACATGGCACCTATTGATTTTCTCATTGATACATCACGATACTGTGATTTCATTGTGAATAAGACAAATCCCTTTGCGCGATAGCCTACTTGTCAGTAGGCAGGGGAGTCTAGGCCTAATATATACAGACCTTAAACCAAGGTGGAAACTTGGAAGACACAAGACCTCTTGTGTACGTCTGATACCATACCACTTGTGAAGGAGGAAATGTACATGTTTATCTCTCAGACTGTTTGGTAACATGTTTATTGTTTGTGATGTGTGTCTATGTATGTACTAACACGTTGTACTGAACGGGGTGAGAATAGCTTGAGCTACCTCATCCCTTTGTGTGTATTTTACCTCAATAAACTTATTTCAATTTCAATTTCAAGACCTCTGGGAGCTGCGCCACCAGTCGGGTTGTGACGGATGGCTACGAGGTCCTGCCGTCAACAGACAAATGGCTTCACACCAAACACATACTAAGAAAGCCAAGCCGGTTACCAGAGTACAAAACTGGAAAAATACATATTTAGTTAAATATGGTTAGTTAGTTACAGATGAACACTTAACAAGTTTGCAGGCAGACGCCAGCCCCAGCCTCTTTAAGTTACCACAGCGGACAGAAAATGGTGTACTATAACACCGGAACCTAATAGCGACTTACGCGTAGAAAGCATAACATGTTGGTAAGTGACAGGATGAACATCCCAGCGGGTTTTCTTCCTATTGGGGAGTGTTGTACATGCTGCTATGGCGGTATGTCCACTCACAGGATGAGTGACGCTGCCCATTACTGTCACTATAGCGGTATGTCCACTCTCAGGATGAGTGACGCTGCCCAATACTGTCACTATAGCGGTATGTCCACTCACAAGATGAGTGGCGCTGCCCAATACTGTCACTATAGCGGTATGTCCACTCACAAGATGAGTGGCGCTGCCCAATACTGTCACTGTGGCGGTGTGTCCACTCACAGGATGAGTGGCGCTGCCCAATACTGTCACTATGGCGGTGTGTCCACTCACAGGATGAGTGGCGCTGCCCAATACTGTCACTATGGCGGTATGTCCACTCACAGGATGAGTGACGCTGCCCAATACTGTCACTATAGCGGTATGTCCACTCACAAGATGAGTGGCGCTGCCCAATACTGTCACTATGGCGGTATGTCCACTCACAGGATGAGTGACGCTGCCCAATACTGTCACTATAGCGGTATGTCCACTCACAAGATGAGTGGCGCTGCCCAATACTGTCACTGTGGCGGTGTGTCCACTCACAGGATGAGTGGCGCTGCCCAATACTGTCACTATGGCGGTGTGTCCACTCACAGGATGAGTGGCGCTGCCCAATACTGTCACTATGGCGGTGTGTCCACTCACAGGATGAGTGACGCTGCCCAATACTGTCACTATGGCGGTATGTCCACTCACAAGATGAGTGGCGCTGCCCAATACTGTCACTGTGGCGGTGTGTCCACTCACAGGATGAGTGGCGCTGCCCAATACTGTCACTATGGCGGTGTGTCCACTCACAGGATGAGTGACGCTGCCCAATACTGTCACTATGGCGGTGTGTCCACTCACAAGATGAGTGGCGCTGCCCAATACTGTCACTATGGCGGTGTGTCCACTCACAAGATGAGTGGCGCTGCCCAATACTGTCACTATGGCGGTATGTCCACTCACAAGATGAGTGGCGCTGCCCAATACTGTCACTGTGGCGGTGTGTCCACTCACAGGATGAGTGGCGCTGCCCAATACTGTCACTATGGCGGTGTGTCCACTCACAGGATGAGTGACGCTGCCCAATACTGTCACTATGGCGGTGTGTCCACTCACAAGATGAGTGGCGCTGCCCAATACTGGCACTATGGCGGTGTGTCCACTCACAAGATGAGTGGCGCTGCCCAATACTGTCACTGTGGCGGTGTGTCCACTCACAGGATGAGTGGCGCTGCCCAATACTGTCACTATGGCGGTGTGTCCACTCACAGGATGAGTGACGCTGCCCAATACTGTCACTATGGCGGTGTGTCCACTCACAAGATGAGTGGCGCTGCCCAATACTGTCACTATGGCGGTGTGTCCACTCACAAGATGAGTGGCGCTGCCCAATACTGGCACTATGACAAGGGGCCTCGTAGCCTGATGGATAGCGCGCAGGACTCGTAATTCTGTGGCGCGGGTTCGATTCCCGCACGAGGCAGAAACAAATGGGCAAAGTTTCTTTCACCCTGAATGCCCCTGTTACCTAGCAGTAAATAGGTACCTGGGAGTTAGTCAGCTGTCACGGGCTGCTTCCTGGGGGTGGAGGCCTGGTCGAGGACCGGGCCACGGGGACACTAAAGCCCCGAAATCATCTCAAGATAACCTCAAGATGGCGGTGTGTCCACTCACAGGATGAGTGACGCTGCCCAATAAACTCGCCCATCGGGCAAAATTTAAAAATTTAAATGATGGTGAGCGAAATTTATTTATTATTAAAGATTTATTAAATTTATTAAAGAAAATTTAAATGATGGTGTGATTGATCATAGTTTGTCCGCTGGAGGTTTTGCCGCCAAAATATAATGTTACGGGAAAGCAGAGGTTGGAGGCACACCAGGTGGTGTTAGCAGTGAGAGTGATGCCAGCAACGCTCCAGACAGACAGACAGGCAAGATATCTGTGAGTGTAGGAGGAGGAAGAGAGTTGGTGGTGTGGGAGGAGAGAGGTGTTGGTGCTGGGAAGGGGGGGGGGAGTGAAATATGAATGGATGGTGTTGGCGGCGTGTGTGTGGGGGGGGGGGGGCGTCAGTAACCAGTGGTGGGGCGGAAGTAGTTGTGGCGGCCACAAGGGGACACCCTCTTACCCCCGTGACTGTCCTGGCGGCAGGCCCAGACTACCTACACATGTGCTCTGGTGGCAGCGGAGGCTCCCTCTGGCCTCCAGGGAGAAAACTGTGGCAGGGAGAGAGTAATTGTGATACAGTCATTCGGTAGACAGTAGCGGGAACTGAGACGAGGATCTTCAATGTGGGAGACGAGTCTTGGTGCTGGAGAAGTCAAATGAAATCAGACTATTGATAAATGGTACATTTATAATTGGAGAAAGCAAGTTATATCTCTTTTGCGCCCCCTTAACCTAGTCTTGTTGAAAGTTTGGGGGTTTGTGTGGGTGGTGGTGGTGGTGGTGGCGGCCGCCAGAGTGTTCACTGCGGACCTTGTCACCCTTGCCTGCTGGGTTATCCGGCTTATCTTGTATCATGACACACCGTCCTGGCCTTGAGCATTCCCCTACATCCTGTGTGATCAACCACACCTCTCACACACCCACACGTGTGTGTGTGTGTGTTCGTTCAACTAGTTGTACTCGTCTAGTTGTGCTTGCGGGGGGTTGAGCTCTGGCTATTTGGTCCCTCCTCAACTGTCAATCAACTGGCATCGGATTGTTTTTCTCTTTCTGGCTCGCTCGCTCTCACGTACGTACGTTATGCCCATGTACGTAATCATGTCTGGGATTGGCCTAACCAGTAAGGCATGTAACTGGGTTGTTAAGAGTATTTACAAAGGTACTTTCCGTGTTTGACACGAGCGGTGTAGAGAGATGTGACAATTGTGTGTTGATAAGATAGCGAGGTTTGTGTTGCCTCGCTGGTGTTATCATCAGGCAGTAATAAGGCCAAGGTGGCTATGTAAACCTCTGAACCTCGGCAGGTAAACCTTCCGAATACCGCGTGTGGTTGTGGGGGAGCGTGCTTGTCGCAGGCTCTGGCCAAGGCAGGTTAGAAAACTGGACTGTTTTCTAAGAAAAGTTCCGGATCAGCCGGGCTGTGGTGGGTATGTGGGCCTGCGGGCCGCTCCAAGCAACAGCCTGGTGGACCAAACTCTCACAAGTCAAGCCTGGCCTCGGGCCGGGCTTGGGGAGTAGAAGAACTCCCAGAACCCCATCAACCAGGTATCAAGCAGGCAGGTTAGTGTGGGAGCCTGCCACTCTGCCCTGCCGTATAGCGCCCTGTTTCTCATTCTCGCCTAATATTTGCTAAACAAAAACATGTGTAGGGTTGTGGCGGATTTAATAATGGCTTTGCTCGATGCCTTAACACGTGTGGTGAATGATTATTTTCCTGGAACTACGTGTATAGTAAATATTTTCGTTGCTGTAATTGGAAATATTTGACAGGCGTATGATTTGAAACGGTGACGAAGAAGCGTACGAAGCTGTAGCCTACCTGGTTGATGGGGTTCTGGGAGTTCTTCTACTCCCCAAGCTCGGCCCGAGGCCAGGCTTGACTTGTGAGTTTACTCCACTAGGCTGTTGCTTGGAGCGGCCCGCAGACCCACATACCCACCACAGCCCGGCTGATCCGGCACTCCTTGGAGGAATAAATCTAGTTTCCTCTTGAAGATGTCCTCTTGAGTTCTCCTCTTGAGATGTTTCCTCTAGAGTCTGTCGGTATGCTATGTTCACTCCGCGGAAGCCTCAACATGGCGGCTATTTATATTTCAATGAACTGTCTGAATTTTCAAATCTGTTGTCTTAATTTTGAAACCGTGAGCGGTTGCTCGAATTGTGTAAAGTAAGTGATGGTGTGCCTGGAGCGACCAGCCTCGCCACCCATACCCTCACTATCCCGTGAGGATGGTGGTGATGGGAAAGGGGGCATGTAGGAGGGGGGCACTGAGCTGTTGAATGGGTGCCTCGTCACACTAGCCATCCCCATTTTAGGTTGTGTTGTTTGGGTTGGTGGCTCCTGCGCCTGTCTGTTCACGTCACACCGTAGCCTAGCATTCCTGCCCCTGATTTCCTTCACTTCGGCCCATCCTTTCTCCACTCAGGTGGGGCACCTTGGGGGGAGGGGGGGGGGAGGTGCTACAAATAACCAAGGGAGAGGAAGCGTCGGGCCGGAAGTTTACAGGAGGTCGTCTTGAGGAGGGGCGCCGGGAGGGTGGAGGGGCAAGATCTGGAAATGTAACGAAAGGGAACGGGGGGGGGGAGGGCAGTGGTGATGGCATGGGGGGGGGGGAGTGATGGCCTGGGGGGAGGGTGTAATGGCGATGGCCTTTCAAACGCTTCCAAGCTCTATTATAAGAGACAGCAAGGCGGACAGCTCGCCTGTTGTTCTAATTCACTATTTTCCACATTTCCACATTTCTACAACTTTTCATGTTTACCCCTCTCATCTCCCCCCCCCCCAAAAAAAATAGGGATAGTGAAGACGTGTTGGGTCGGGTGGTGAAGGCTCACGAGTGATGGCCAGAATGGGTGGTGATTGCAGGAGGGAGGGGGGAGGAAAGGGGGAGGGGGGCAGTAATGATGACCAGAGGGGCAGGAGGTGATGAGGCAGTCCGTCCTCATCAACAAAGGTCAAAGTATTTCCATACACCCGACAAACCCGCTGTTTATAAATGAAACGGTTCACACACGACTCTCAACTGTTGGCGTTCGAACACGTCCGGAACAAGTGCTTCACTGACTAATTTTGTTCGGAACCCACCCCCACACAGCTGTAAATGCTTCACTCAAGTACTACAAATACAAATAATCCCCAACAAACCTAAACACCTAACCTAACCTATGCCTATATATGCACAATGTGCTAATATATTATAATATTAATTTGTATTTGAGAAAACTTCCGTTTTGAATGAACAGCATGTAAAAATTTATGAATGCGTCTGTGGGGTCGACCGCTGGATGTAATGGACTAGAGTCGTGAACGGGTTGAGTGTAAACCGTTTTTCATTCATAAACAGGGGGTTTGGCGGGTGTATGGAATCACTTTTGGGTCTTTGTTTGGAGGACGGGCACCATATAGTACATGGAGTCAAATGTAGAAATGACAAAACGTTAAAGCTTAGAGACCTACACCATTGAAAACCGAGTCTGGACCCAAGAATTGAAGCTCTACCCCGACAAGCATATATGAGAGAATATTTGTCACAAAATAGACCTGCCGCAGTATTCATGGTAAGAGCTACTACCTAGGAACCCCTTTCCCTAATATTTTGGACGATCAGTGTTTGATATTTATCTCGAGATTCATCAACAATTAATATATATTTTTTTCCTTTCAGGTGAGTTGTGATGGGCGCGTGGCGGGTCTATACAGGTACCAGTAACAATTACACATATAAATCACAATTGCGTGATGCATCAAATGAACAAATCCACAAGGGCCGTGACAAGGATTCGAACCTGCGTCCGAGAGCATCCCAGACGCTGCCTTATGCGTCTGGGATGCTCTCGGACGCAGGTTCGAATCCTTGTCACGGCCCTTGTGGATTTGCTCACCAGTAACAATGTTTGGGCTCTTCAAGTATATTTGAGACAAGAAAGAAATACATCTCAAAGGGATAGAGTAGCTTAGGCTATTTCTACCCCCCCCCCTCCCCTCCCCCGGTTTGGGCTCTGTTGTAGGGGCTGGTGTGAGGCCCACGGGACTCTTACTAAGTCGCTCTGGAAAGGGATTTATCGTGAATTTATGCATCGACTTGCGAAACCTGTACATCTCGCGCCAATCACAGCGGCTTTGTATATCTTGAAACAGTTTTCTGGTTTCGAAACTTAACAATCGATGGTTTCTATTGTTATAAACAACCTCATAGTGCTTCAGAGCTCTTAAACTATTTTATAAATGTAAACAATTCCCCCATAATTGCTGAGACGTATAGGTTTCGTAAGTGGACTCTTAAATACTTGACGAATCTTGGTCAGCCACCCGGCCTGCCTAGCTCAGCCACTGATGAACATAGTGGTTTACACACCTTAAAGTACACTAAAATGCGATATGTTTTGGGCGCCTGACAGCCGAGTGGACAGCGCTTCGGATTCGTAGTCCGTAGGTTCAGGGTTCGATCCCCGGTGGAGGCGGAGACAAATAGGCAAAAAGTTTTTCACCCTGATGTCCCTGTTACCTAGCAGTAAATACGTACCTGGGAGATAGATAGCTGCTACGGGCTGCTTCCTGGAGGGGGGGGGGGAGGGTGTAACAAAAAGGAGGCCTGATCGAGGACCGGGCCGCGGGGATGTGGATGTCTTCAAGAAACATTTAGATAAGTTCTTGCAAGAAGTGATGGACCAACCAGGGTGTAGTGGATATGGGGTCCTGCGGGCCGCTCCAAGCAACAGCCTGTTGGACCAATCTCTCACAAGTTCAAGTTTATCGAGAAAAGAAATACCTCTCAAAAGAATAGAGTAGCTTAGGCTATTTCCACCCTCGTTAATCTCTCAAGTCGAGCCTTGCCACTGACTGGGTTTGGGGTAGAAGAACTCTCAGAACCCCATCAACCAGGTACAATCCAGGCTTCAGGTCCAGCTGGCGATGTTACCCTCTTGCCTTCTCCTTATGGTATAGACATCTTTAATCACCTTGTTCCGTTTCCCCATCTTCATTACCTACACGTGTTGGAAGCTGATAAGGCAGCATCTGTGACCTTTTCGAACGTATGTTCGAACCCTCGTCACGGACCTTGTGGATTTGTTCATTTACACGTATTGGGATTGTATTCGAACAGTCATTTGTTTGCCCCACAGCTGGAGCTTTTCCAGGTCCTGATGCACCTGTCTACTCTCTCCCGCCCTGTACACGGAATACGTGTCAATGACATTGGTCGGTAATGCCATTACATAATGGTGAATGTCATATGGGGACCTCCTGTGTGGTCCCCTTTTTGAATATTTAGACCAAGTTTGCCTTTTTCCAGAACTCTGGGAAATTTCCTATCTCGCGCGTTTTATTAAATTTGTTAGATAACGGGTGATAAAGTCCTTGTGCAGCGATAGTGAGATTATGTCTGGTCTCATTGATTTTGTCTGGCCTGGCCCCCTAGGCTCTCCCCCCCCCCCCCCCTCACTCGTCCTCCACCCCTAGGCCCCCCTCACTCGTCCTCCACCCCCTAGGCTCCCCTCCCCCTCACTCGTCCTCCACCCCCTAGGCTCCCCTCACTCGTCCTCCACCCCCTAGGCTCCCCTCACTCGTCCTCCACCCCTAGGCTCCCCTCACTCGTCCTCCACCCCTAGGCTTCCCTCACTACTAACCTCCTGGACTAGGATTCAAGAAGCATTTACACATCTACTTACGAACCTGTACATCTTTCCTCAATCTTTGGCGGCTGTATTTACATGTATTAAACACACACACAGATCACACTAACGTGACGCATCAAATGAACAAATCCACAAGGGCCGTGACGAGGATTCGGACCTGCGTCCGGGAGCATCCCAGACACTCAGTCGATTAAGGCAGTGTCTGGGATGCTCCCGGACGCAGGTTAGAATCCTCGTCACGGCCCTTGTGGATTTGTTCATGTATTAAACAGTTTACGAGCATCGAAACTTGCCAATCAAATGTGGTAGTTATGAACAGGCTCCTAGTGCTTCGGAGCTCATACTTGCGTAACTACTTGATGAGTGGAGTCCCTGTTCTCGCACAGCTCGTGCCGTAACAAGAGAACAGTACATAGAAGACATACCAGCCACGGGGGCGCGGCGCCAGACAGACGCCCAACACAATGGAAAATTCATACCTCAGAGACGCTAACCAGGGGACAGGTCAACTCGGGTCACTGGTGACGTCAGGTACGATGCCCTCATGCTAATCCGTCACAAGTAACGCTTTATTATTAACATCTTTATTGACAAAATTAATTACAATTTTGCCTAATCTGAGGATTTTGATTGTCTTATTAAAGTGAGGATAATGCTAGTATTCACTGTCACGCAGGACAGAGGGTCATACACAAGACAATAGGTCTAAACTGTAGGCGGAAGCACATATATATCATGGTTACAATCAATGTTTTAATGTATGGATATGTGAAAACAACAGTAATGCTCACACGCCTGGTTCAGGTGGAGAGCAGCAGATCACGTCCAGGCAACAGATTCACCAAGCAGTTACGCCACTACTTACGAACTTGTACATCTTTTCTCAATCTTTGGCAGCTTTGTTTCCAATTATTAAATAGTTAATGAGCTCCGAAGCACCAGGAGGCTGTTTATAACAATAAGAATAGTTGAATGGGAAGTTTTCATGCTTGTAAATTGTTTAATAAATGTAAACAAAGCCGTCAAAGATTGAGGAAAGATGTACACGTTCGTAAGTGCTTTCGTGAATCTGGCCCCAGGGACCCAACAGGGGGGGGAGGGGGTGTAGGGTGTGGTGACTCCGGGAAGAACAGCGTCTCAAGGTCACGTGGAACAACCGGTGCAGTAAGTCTGGCTCTTGTACCCACCACCAGGTCATTCCATTTATCTTTGCCTCTGGTAGGGAACATAGTTAGGAAGTGGCCTTTTTTAATGTGTTAAAATGAACTCCTATTTTTAATGTGTCATTCCCGTGTGTATTAATGGTACCTGTCTTAGTGATATTGATCTTACTCGCCCCTTTGACCCCTAGTGCCCTTAATTATCCAGTACTCCCCCCCCCCCTACCCCTTGTCAGTCCCTTGTTGAGGTGTATCGGTACCAGAAGTCCTCTACGGGCTCACCATAGCTCGTGCTACTTGGAACTTTTTGTTCCAGGTAGCGAATCTTTAACAACAACAACGTGTCCAGCCTTGTTCCGGTGTAGTCTATAACCACCCCAAGTGGTTTCAGGATTATTTGAGTGACGGGGCCAGGCTCTTGTTACCATTCATTTGTTCCTTACACCTGTCACGGGAGGACATTACACATCCACAAGTCCTACGGTTCTCTCCCTCCGGTCTCCTGTCCGGGAAAAATCAGGGTGGTGGCAGTGTTGTTTCATATTTGGCAAGTCATGCGAAGACCATGCAAAGACGCGCTCCTCTAACTGTAGCAGCTGATATTTTTCTCTCTCCCCGTCGCTATCTTGTCCTCTCAGCTCTCCCTCTGTCTCTCGCTCCCTCTGTCTCTTGTCCTCTCAGCTCTCCCTCTGTCTCTCGCTTGCTCTCTTGTCCTCTCAGCTCTCCTTCTGTCTCTCGCTTGCTCTCTTGTCCTCTCAGCTCTCCCTCTCTCTCGCTCCCCTGCGCTCTCTTGTTCTCTCTCCATGTTGCTTGCTTTTTCTCGCTCTCTTATTTCCTCAAGTTGTCTGCACAGAGCTCAGTCTATCTTGAGTAATTATTTAGGTCGTGGTGTAAGTGTCAATATATCACAATAGCGAGGACTGGTTACTACAAGAATGGGGTGATAGCGGCTTCCAACATTACAGTGCTTCTCGTGCAGTGCTTGAGCTCCGCCTCCCCTCACTGTCGTGTCTACTTCTGCAGTTCACACATTGTTTATACTGTGTGTGTTGTGTGTACTGTACCCAGGCTGCTCCACCCTCCTTCCCGCGCCCTCTCTGGTGTCCTCTCCCTTCCTGCGCTCCGGGGCATGGCCACCAAGCCACTCATCCCTACAGCTGGGGGCCACAAGCTTGGATCTGCCCGGGGCAACCAAGGCCCACAATATTTATTCCACGATGAAATACAGACAAGAAAACCCCCCCCCACAAATAAAATAAAATTTTACCCTACTGAGATAACGGGCAAAGCATGTAGGGAAGCATTAAGGTGCGCTGTGGCATATACTGGCATCCATATGCATATGTTAAAATGTGTGTGACGAATGTTACAACACTCACTACCTCTGTGACACTAGAGGATGACCTTAGCTTATCTACAACACACACATTCCACACATTTCATATATATATTTAACATATATTCCATATTTTTCTTCATGGGCTCCTTCCCCCCCCCCTAAAAAAATCAAATCAAAGTGACGGATAATTCAATGTCTGAAAACATTAATATTCTAAACTGGTTTAGATGTGACACTTTTACAGTAAATGGGTACCACGAAATGTTGGTCGGACAACAGTGTAACTGATGGGATTAGGGTTACCCGTGACGGGGTTGTTAAGCCCAGAACCTTCAATCCAGATACAATCCAGGAGTCGTCAAATCTTGAGTATTCCGTAAGAAACTGGGAGCAGTATCAGGAATATCCAGCTATTAGATCCACGATGGTGACTATGGGTATGAGAGACTATCCTACGTGACGGGTAACTATTACTTTAACGTTACTGTAACTATTACTTTAACGTTACTGTAACTATTACTTTAACGTGACGGGTAACTATTACTTTAACGTTACTGTAACTATTACGATCCTTTACATAGTATAGGGAGCCTCATACATGCCCTGGTATACAGGTTGCTACAGAAGTACCTGGCGCCCTTCGTCGATACGTCCAATGTTAGAACCATTGTTTTTCCTCTCCCCCTCAAGACTTTCCTTTCATTTACCCTCACTTATTGTCCACGGTCTCGTCTCTGACGTACTCTCCCCTCTGTCTCTCCCCCTTCGCCTCTTTCTTCTCTAGTAATGAGCCTGCTTGCCTCTCCCCTCTCCCCTCTCTTCCTTCTGTCTGGCGGTGAAAGCAACCCTTTCATCCCCCTCCCCTCAGGGGACGAGACCAACCCCCCCCCCCCCTCCACAGAATAGGCATAGTTGGACTGCATATTTTCAAGTCTTCACTGGAAGAAAAAGATAAAAATATATAATTCGTAACAAAAGCAATTCTCTTTATAGGCGAAGAAAACCCATTACAGACCTACTCAAACGACCCACTCTGCCGAGAACGACAAAGAAGACTATTTAGAGGAATACAAACTATTGAGCTAAAAGTCCAAGAATCATTTGACAATCCAAGAGACAACAACAACAAAATACCATCAGCGAAACTGAGAAGATGATGAATATTTCTATGTAGAGTCCAGAACACAAACCACATCTAGTCTTGGCTCCTTGCTCAAAGGAGATGAATCATTCACTGATGACAACCTTGCCTTGTGATGATTTAGAGGATTAACGTCTCCACGGCCTAGTTAGTGATCACCTGGATACCTGCTTGATGGGGTTCTGGGAGTTCTTCTTCTCCCCATGACTTGATAACTTGGTCCAACAGGCTGTTGCTTGGAGCAACCAGCAGGCCTACATAACCACTACAGCCTGGTTGATCCGGCACTTCTTGCAAGAATTTGTCTAAGTGCCTCTTGAAGACGTCCACCTTTGTTCCGGCAATAATTCTAATGTTTACTGAGAGGATGTTGAACAGCTGTGGACCCCTGATGTTCAGACAGTGTTCTCTGATTGTGCCTATGGCACCTCTACTCCTTACTGGATCTACTGTATTCTGCTTTTCCTTTCGTACCTTTCGCTCCAGTATGGTATTCTACTGTGCAAAATTGGGACCTGGACTTCCGTATCTTCGATGTATATATTATTTGATACACCTCTCGTCTCCTCTCCAGGGAATACATTTTCAGAGGTTTGAGACGGTCCCAATAATTTAGATGTTTTATCGTGTCTATGCGTGCCGTATATGTTCTCTGTATTCCCTCTAAATCAGAGACCTCTCCCGCTCTGAAAGGGGAAGCGAGTATCGAGCAATACTCTAAGGCGGGGCAGCACTAGTGATTTAAATAGTATTAGCATTGCTGTGGGATTTATGGATTAAAACGTTCTCATAATCCATTAGCCATGGTCATGCACACCGCCTCAGGCCCTCGCTCGTGGAATTCCATATTCATTAATTTATTAAAATTGAAAAGCAGCATCATCACAGGCCCCAAGCATGTACAGACAGTCTTGTGACCGGTCTCATTCCTGACATTTAAAATACTGCAAATAACACCACACACTGGCGAGTACAACGGAAGCAGAAATGTGAAGACCGATAGCACGAACATGACAGTTTTGTGAGAGTGCTAAGATGATCACAGAACCTGTCGTCTATATAACCCTGGCCAATGATGGATTAGAGCAGGACACTCCTGCCTCTCCCATAGGCTAGACCTTACACGGCTTGCAAGACAACCAAAACGCCCATGTAATATACACAAACTTTGCCAAAGCTTTCTACAAATGGTATAATGTCACACAAAATGCGCACCAAATAATAACCGGCAAAACAGAAATTGGATCTTAAATTCCACATGAATAGAACCCAAAATAAAATCCAAATGAGCCCCCCACGAAAAGCTGAGTTATCTTGAGGTTATCTTGAGATGATTTCGGGGCTTTAGTGTCCCCGTGGCCCGGTCTTCGACCAGGCCTCCACCCCCAGGAAGCAGCCCGTGACAGCTGACTAACACCCAGGTACCTATTTTACTGCTAGGTAACAGGGGCATAGGGTGAAAGAAACTCTGCCCATTGTTTCTCGCCGGCGCCTGGGATCGAACCCAGGACCACAAGTCCAGTGTGCTGTCCGCTCGGCCGACCGGCTCCCTTGGAGTTGCAGACTCGTGCTCACTCCCGACACAAACAAGGCCACCAACTATGATACCTTGCCATCCGCTCCAGATTACACTTGGAGGTTTACGAAGAGAGACCAGAGGACGCAGTAAACCTCCAAAATGGTGTACAAGTTTCAGTACAGTCATAACATAACTATTGCAAGAAAACAAGTAAGAGTCCTGAGGGTAATCATAGTGGCAAACCTTTTTATGAACACAATAAAATAGCGGTCAAAACGGCATGGAAAAATATAGTAGGCTGAGTAACGAGAACTTTTCAAAGAAAAAAAAAAGTCCTAAACATATGATTGTACTAGGATGCTGCAGGTGTAATTTTGTTGTTAATATAACTTCAGGGTTATATATTATATAACTTCAGGGTTATATATAATATAACTTCAGTGTGATTAGTTAATATTAGTTCTGTAAATGGTGTTCTCGCCGTGGTAACTGTGGTATTGTGCCAGTCTCCGCCTTACCGGTCTGATGGTGAACTACTCCTGACACACTCACAGTATCGCACCACCGTGACTGCATCAATGAGAAAATCCGTAGGAGCCGTGATGAGGGTGCGAACCTACGCCCTGGGTGTTCCCATGGCATGTGCGTGGGAACATTCTCCACATAGGTTCGAACCCTAACCACGGCTCCTACGGATTTTCTCAAACTACTACTGTTATGCCAGTAGATATCGCCTTTCAAATTCATAGACCTCTCCTCCCTCTCTCTGGGTGCTAGGCCCTTCCATCCCCATCCTTCTTGACTTCCTCACTTCGACTGTGTCGACCATCATATTTTTTCGGGTCGTCATTGTTCGTTGTTTATACCGAGGTGGTCTCTCTTGCACCTCGGTGCTTTCCTCTCTCATGCTTCTTCCTCCTCCCCCTTCCTTCATCGTTAAATTTGCAACTCTTGCTTTTTCTCTTACACTTCTCGTACATTGTATTTTTATATTTCATGCGTGTTCCTCTCTCTCCGTTTGCTACTTCTTTTTTATTTCTCCTCCCCCTGCTGCTGCTTCTTCTTCTGTTCTCATCTTTTGTTTTACTCCTCTTGCAAGCCATTGGTGGCTGCTACTTGTCGGTGCCTGTGTGTGTGGGTGTTTTAGAGAGAGAGAGAGAGAGAGAGAGAGAGAGAGAGAGAGAGAGGGAGAGGGGGAGAGTGAGCGCGTGCAGAGGCACAGTCAGACTGACAGTCAGACTGACAGTCAGACTGACAGTCAGACTGACAGTCAGACTGACAGTCAGACTGACAGTCAGACTGACAGTCAGACTGACAGTCAGACTGACAGTCAACACAGGTGCGGGTGAGAGTGATGGTTGGCGCCAGGTTACCAGCATTACCCCTGCACACTCTGACAACTGTGCTCAACAGTTAGAGAGCTGGACGCTGCCGGCCGCCAGTAACAGCCCTCGGGAAAGTGGCTTACATTAAAGGGAAGGATGGAGAGGGAGAATGGATGGAGGTAAACAGAGGTAGGTGGGTGAGAGTGGGAGGCAGGGGAGAGTGGGAGGCAGGAGAGAGTGGGAGGCAGGGGAGAGCCACATACACAGCTCTCACACAAGACCCTGGTACAGGCGACTCACTCATGGGGGCACGAAAGTGCACTAAAACACGAAATGGAAGATTTTGTTTATTTTCCGCCGAGGAGGATGGGAGTGAGGAGAAGGTAGAAGATAAGAAGTAAGGAGAAAGTAAGAGACAGAAGGGTGTAATAACAGGATTATGGCAAGCATTAGCGAAAATAGCTGGACGTAAACTTAAATATTACAAGTAATTGGAGGTGTAAATTTGCTTAAAGTTGGGAAGGTAAGGTTGTCAAACAGTGGCTGGGTGAGAGTTTACCTGCAGTCAGTTTTGAGAGTTGCTCTACTCCTGTAGCCCCGTTAAAGGCTGGTGCTTGGAGCGGCCTGCACGCCTGTATATCCATTACTACCCGGGGACTCTGACACCCTCACACATCTGGCAACAACGAGGGCAGGCTGGCCAAAGCCAGGCTGCGGAAGTAGAATAACTCGAAATTGTGAACGTAGAATTAACAGGTAACAACACTTGAGTCAAACTACAGGGAATAGGCGCTCTGGCTCAACAGGATCGAAATTATTAACCCTATAATGATGACGCACACTTAGTCTGTCTCCTATCCTTTGGCTAGAAGAGAGGATTAAGAAACTACACTTCGTCCTGCTGGAACTCGAAGTACGCAATTTCACCCAAGGAGTGGAGACCTTACCTTACCTTGAGAAGATATTTAGATAAAAAAAATATGGAAAACTGGTGTTGAATGGTTGAGTGAGAGGCTTGGGGCGAGGGCGGCGCCGGGTCAATATTCCACATTACTCTCATTTTCCCTTGGTTATTGAGTGGGCTGCGTCTTGATGTTGACACACCTGCCAAGTGTGGTCATACCTAGACGTTTTGTTGGGTCGAGCTCGGCTCCTGGTCCCGCCTTCCGATATTAGTTATATTGACTCAGTTCCCACATGCCTTACCATATTTGTATTTAAACTTGTCTACTTGGCTTCAACCACGGCTTCCTCTAACCCTTTCCACTTATTGATCAACCTGTCCTCCTACAACCTGTCCTCCTACAACCTGCCCTCCTACAACCTGCCCTCCTACAACCTGCCCTCCTACAACCTGCCCTCCTACAACCTGCCCTCCTACAACCTGCCCTCCTACAACCTGCCCTCCTACAACCTGCCCTCCTACAACCTGCCCTCCTACAACCTGACCTCCTACAACCTGACCTCCTACAACCTGGTTGATACCTGGTTGATGGGGTTCTGGGAGTTCTTCTACTCCCCAAGCCCGGCCCGAGGCCAGGCTCGACTTGTGAGAGTTTGGTCCACCAGGCTGTTGCTTGGAGCGGCCCGCAGGGCCACGTACCCACCACAGCCCGGCTGATCCGGAACTTCTCTTAGAAAACCGTCCAGTTTTCTCTTGAAGATGTCCACGGTTGTTCCGGCAATATTTCTTATGCTCGCTGGGAGGACGTTGAACAACCGCGGACCCCTGATGTTTATACAGTGCTCTCTGATTGTGCCTATGACACCTCTGCTCTTCACAGGTTCAATCTTGCATTTTCTTCCATATCGTTCACTCCAGTACGTTGTTATTTTACTGTGTAGATTTGGGACCTGACCCTCCAGTATTTTCCAGGTGTATATTATTTGGTATCTCTCTCGTCTCCTTTCTAGAGAGTACATTTGGAGAGCTTTGAGACGATCCCAATAATTTAGGTGTTTTATCTCGTCTATGCGTGCCGTATATGTTCTCTGTATTCCCTCTATTTCAGCAATCTCTCCTGCTCTGAAGGGGAAGTGAGTACTGAGCAGTACTCGAGACGGGACAGCACAAGTGACTTGAAGAGTACAACCATTGTGATGGGATCCCTGGATTTGAAAGTTCTCGTAATCCATCCGATCATTTTTCTGGCTGACGCGATATTTGCTTGGTTATGCTCCCTAAACGTTAGATCGTCGGACATCATTATTCCCAAATCCTTGACATGCTGTTTTCCTACTATGGGAAGATTCGATTGTGTTTTGTACCCTGTATTATGTTTCAGATCCTCATTTTTGCCGTACCTGAGTACCTGAAATTTATCACTGTTAAACATCATGTTATTTTCTGCTGCCCAATCAAAAACTTTGTTGACATCTGCTTGTAGTTTTTCAATGTCTTCAGCAGAGGTAATTTTCATGCTGATTTTTGTGTCATCTGCAAAGGACGACACGAAGCTGTGGCGTGTATTTTTGTCTATATCAGATATGAGAATAAGGAACAGTAGCGGTGCAAGGACTGTACCTTGAGGTACAGAGCTTTTAACATACAACCTGACCTCCTACAACCTGACCTCCTACAACCTGACCTCCTACAACCTGACCTCCTACAACCTGACCTCCTACAACCTGACCTCCTACAACCTGTCCTCCTACAACCTGTCCTACAAAGAACGTCGCATTTCGATCGTATGTGTTACACAAGGACAAAAATTATCGTACTAGAAAATGGAAGCGACTCGCAAAAGTGAGCCTGTCCCGTTTTCTGTTTAGGGTCCTCTGGTAGGTTAGGATAAGGGCACTTTACATTGACCGTTTTCCTGACGCTGGGAAACCTTAGGGGGGGGGGGGCGGGCTGTATTGATACCTCTGTATTTTCTAACAGCTTTGGCTCATCAGAGCAGGAGCGACCATAGTTGAATATTTCTGTACCATTTTAAAATTTCATCCTGTGCCATAAATACTGTCATTTTATCATGTGCCGGACCAACCTGGCTGTGGTGATATGTGGACCTGCGGGCCGCTCCAAGCAACAGCCTGGTGGACCAAACTCTCACAAGTCGAGCCTGGCCTCGGGCCGGGCTTGTGGAGTAGAACTCCCAGAACCCCATCCAGCAGGTACTGCCCGATACTTCCTTTCCCTTTCAAGAGAGGAGAGATTTCTGAAAAAGAGAAGGAATACTGAAAATACTTGTGGCACAAACACTGTGTATCAAGATAGACTTGAGAATGGTCCAGGACGGACCGAAACGTCGTCGTCCCTTCACTTTCTAGTGTGTGATCTGGTAAACATTCTTCAGCCACGTTATTGTGTTTCGTCGCCTGCACTGTGTATCAACCTGCTGTCAGGGAGGAGGTACCCTGGAGGTATTGGCTTCAAAACCACTGTGTAATTAGTGCTATAATCTACTCCCCATCCATGGTTAGTTTAGGTTTGATTACATTAATACAGTGTTTTCCTAGCAAATGTGTGAAATATGAAATTCGAAAAGTATTTGAGTATTCCCTAGAATTTTATTTACTGAAAACCAAATTCTTCAGGCCGTTTCAAAGAAAACGAATTAAACATACTCGTATATTTTAAACCAATTATTTATAATACATTAAAGTTATAATTTGAGAATATTTTCTGTTTAGGAAAAACGTTCATATGCTGGTTTAAAAGTAGACCCATATTGGAGCAGTAAAATGATTTCAGACCACTTGGATAAATTTCCAGATATTTAACCAAGGCGGCTGACTGGCCACTAGAACCTCTGTACCCTTGAGAACAGCCTCCAGTATAACACCTGCATTATTGGCACCATCTCAAATTACTCAAAATGTAGACTGAAAAATTACTGTGAAAAAGAGAGAGGAGATATATCACATAATATATACATAGAAGACACTGGGCTAGGTTTGTGCGTATGAAGAGTGAAGTAACAACTTGGTGGAGTGAACCTATGGTAGGAAGTGGAGAGTAGAGGTGTCACAGGTACAGAGAACACGGAGTGAACACAACACAGGTCATAAAGTATCGGCTGGACCAAAGTCTGACCATCCACTTATGGTTTACTGCGCCTGCTGGCCGCTGGAAACAACAGCTTGATGTAGCAAGTTATCATGAGACAAGTCTGGCCCAGAGTGGCACTCTAGAGATCAACTACAGGTTGAGGCGCGGGGTTAGTGAGGTGATGAAAGGTACGAGCCCAGACTCTGGCGGAGGGTTGCCGTCAGCCGTGTTTGTCCATCACAAACACCATCATCGCTGCCAGCCATCACCATCACCCTCCTCCTCCCTATCATCATCGTCAGCCATCACCACCCTTCACCGCAACACACCATCACCAACCACCACCACCACAAACCACCAGGGGCCGGATTCACGAAAGCACTTACGCAAATATTTACGAACGTGTACATCTTTCCTCAATCTTTGATGGCTTTGATTACATTTATTGAACAGTTTACAAGCATGAAAACTTGCCAATCGACTGTTGTTATTGTTATAAACAGCCTCCTGGTGCTTCGGAACTCATGAACTGTTTAATAATTGGAAACAAAGTCGCCAAAGATTGAGAAAAGATGTACAGGTTCGTATGTGCTTGCGTAAGTCCTTTCGTGAATCTGGCCCCAGGAACCACCACAAGATGGAGAAACATGCCGGGATAACTGGGACACTGAACTGTGTAAATGAATAACTGACGGGTTAGAAAACAAAGAATCACCGTCGGAGGTGTTAAGCTTCAGAGCCGGGCCTAGTGGTGTCCTCTGATCGGCCCAGTGTCGTTCCTAATTAATGTGAATGACCTCCCCGAGGGAATGAGTCAGTGTGTGTCAATGTTTGCAGATGATGACTCGAAGCTGGCGAGAACTCTTAAAAACCGGGGGAGGACTGCAGAAAATCATAGGAAGACCTTAACAAACTGCTAGAGTGAGAAGTGACACTTGAAAAAACTTGGTACTTCTAGTTGACTGTCACCTGGCGCATGCGCGGACTAGGCTCTACACAGGGCCCACCGTTGACGGCAATTTGATACGTATCTACACACAGATCACACTAACGTGATGCATCAAATGAACAAATCCACAAGGGTCGTGACGAGGATTCGAACCTGCGTCCGGGAGCATCCCAGACACTTTCGTAGCTCAGTCGATTAAGGCAGTGTCTGGGATGCTCCCGGACGCAGGTTCGAATCCTCGTCACGGCCCTTGTGGATTTATTCATTTGATACGTATCGTCTGGCACACGTACAGTAAACATTAATGTATGTATACATTAATGTTTATCCACTATAAGGCTATGCAAGTCTATACACTACCCGACCCGACCCGACCCGACCCGACCTGACCCGACCCCAGACCTGGCGGCCCGGGAATCTCTTGATGAGCTCCAACAAACACACACACATCCAGTTGATTATTGTGTTAAGAGTAAAGTGATCTTCCTAATGACTCATTATAAGTAGTGTGGATACCCTCAGGTGAATTGTTAAGCGTCGTTACACCTTGATAGTGAACACTTTGTTCCTAGTTAGGGATTGTGACCTTTCATCACGGTTTGTTTTATGAGAGTGAACATGTTGGAGATGAAGTGTGATAGTCAGCAGTATTGTTGGCCTTGGTGACATATTGTTGTGCATCAACTGCTCCTCGTAAGGTTGGAGAACGTCCAGCCAATATTCACGACAAGAATGCACTCGGTGAAACACCTCATATATTTGGAACGTTTAAAATCCTCTACATTTATCTGGAATGCAAGCAGTTAGTGTTGTACATGACTGTCTACCTCTGTACGTGTTGGAGACTGACGGGTGTTGACGGTGTGACGGTAGTATGTGTCCTGTCACAGTCCCAGTCAACCCTGTCCATGGAGGACAGACGGAAATGTATGTGTGCTGGATAGCATTGTAAACGAGTGGCTACCTTTGTGGTAGAAAATAATAATAAAAAAGTCCCAGCCCGAACTATACCCAACATCGGCTATACCGATGATGATACTCTTCAAGACGCTAGTGCTCTCTAGAGTGGAGTACTGCTGCACAATGACAGCACCTTTCAACGCTGGAGAAATTGCTGACCTGGAGAGCGTGCAGAGAGCCTTTACTGCTAGAATCCACTCGGTAAAACTTCTAAACTATTGGGACCGACTAAAGAGCCTAAATCTGTATTCTCTTGAGCACAGGCGGGAGAGATACGTAATAATTTACACGTGGGAAATAGAAAAGGGGCTGGTCCCAAACCTGCACACACAAATAACATCACGAGAGACCAGAAGACATGGCAGGTTGTGCAGAATACCCCCGTTCAAAAGCGGAGGTGCAACAGGTACTCTGAGAGAGAACTCTATCAACATCAGAGGCCCGAGACTGTTCAACACGCTTCCACTACACATAAGGGGCATAACTGGCCGACCCTTCACAGTGTTCAAGAGAGAACTGGACAAGCACCTCCAAAGGATACCTGATCAACCAGGCTGTGATTCATACGTCAGGCTGCGAGCAGCCGCGTCCAACAGCCTGGTACCAGTCCAGCAACCAGGAGGCCTGGTCGAGGACCGGGCCGCGGGGACGCTAAGCCCCGGAAACACTTCAAGGTGACCTGAAGATAAGGTAGCCCATGGTGGAGTGAAGTGGATGATTCTCGCGTGCGTGCGTGCGTGCGTGCGTGCGTGCGTGTGTGTGTGTGTGTGTGTGTGTGTGTGTGTGTGTGTGTGTGTGTGTGTGTGTGTGTGTGTGTGTGTGTGTGTGTGTGTTGGGAGGGGGGGGGGTGCCCTAGGGGTGAACCTAGAGAGTTGCTCCCCAAGTTTGTCAAATAAGAAAGTTTGTCTTGCACGTCACTGATAACCCAATATATATTTTTTCTTTAACCAGGTGTATATAAGAATTCACCTTCCCCTCTTCTCTACTACATTCACTCCTACCTTGAGGTATTTTCAGGGCTTAGCATCCCCGCGGCCCGGTCGTCGACCAGGACTCGTTGCTGGACTGGTCAACCAGGCTGTTAGACGCGACTGCTCGCAGCCTGACGTATGAGTCACAGCCTGGTTGATCAGGTATCCTTTGGACATGCTTATCGAGTTCTTTCTTGAACACTGTGAAGGGTCGGCCAGTTATGCCCCTTATGTGTAGTGGAAGCGTGTTGAACAGTCTCGGGCCTCTGATGTTGATAGAGTTCTCTCTCAGAGTACCTGTTGCACCTCTGCTCTTCAACGGGGGTATTCTGCACATCCTGCCATGTCTTCTGGTCTCATGTGATGTTATTTCTGTGTGCAGGTTTGGGACCAGCCCCTTTTCTATTTTCCATGTGTAAATTATTATGTATCTCTCCCGCCTGCGCTCAAGAGAATACAGAGTTAGACATTTTAGTCGGTTCCAATAGTTTAGATGTTTTACTGAGTGGATTCTAGCAGTAAAGGATCTCTGCACGCTCTCCAGGTCAGCAATTTCTCCAGCTTTGAAAGGGGCTGTCATTGTGCAGCAGTACTCCACTCTAGAGTGCACTAGCGTCGTCTTGAAGAGTATCATCATTGGTATAGCATCTCTAGTGTGAAAAGTTCTTGTTATTCAACCTGTCATTTTTCTTGCAGTTGTGACGGCTACTTTATTGTGTTCTTTAAAGGTATGTTATTTGAATGCGTTTTGTACGTGGTTTCTGCTTTTATATTTTCATTTTTTCCCGTAGCACATGAGCTGGAACTTATCGTCATTAAATACCATATCATGTTATGTAGCCCATTGAAAGACCTGAGTTACATCTGATTGGAGGTTCGCTGTGCCCTCTAGACCAGCGCACAACATCGCACAACTAACTACTACACCATCACATAATGGTGTTTTGTTTGGGAGTGTTTGCTGTGTTTTTCTTATCTCCAACCCCCCCCCCCCCATGACTATAAACATGAGGGAAGACCGACACCTGGACCTGGGCTCATCCAGCACTTAGGCAAATACTGACGAACCTATACACTTTCCCTCAGTCGGGCTTTGGGAGTAGAACAACTCCCAGAACCCCGTCCAGGTACAAGCTTTGGCGACATTTATTAAACAGCTTGAGCTGCGAAGCACCAGGAGGCTGTTTATAATAATATTTGATTGGCAAGTTTCCGTGCACGTAAACAGTTCAATAAATGTAAATTAAGCTGCTAAAGATTGAGAAAAAGATGTGCAGGTTGGTACAAGTCCTTGTGTAAGTAACAGCTTGATGACTCCAGATCCTTGATGCCATGTATACAACACACAGGGTTGTTGTACACATGTACAACCCTGTTGTACACACAGGGTGCATTCCTTGTGTGTTTACTCTAGAGCAACGAGGCCCTGGCCTGTCACTTGGGCTGCCTAAACAACATTTAAACCCCAGCCAGATGGGCCCCTTGGAGCACTGCCTACCTGAGTGCCAGATAACAGGGAAAACTCTGACACCTCCAGTACACACACTCAAGGTGCTTATTATGCTTGAAGCTTATCGCTGATAACATCAAACTGATAAGCATGTCCACCACGGATATTGTCCTGGCCTACATCCGTAGCCTGCGTGTCAGGCGTCGTGGGTGGGGGTGTGGAGCCTGGTGAGGGAGAGGTGGGTGGGGGTGTGGAGCCTGGTGAGGGAGAGGTGGGTGGGGGTGTGGAGCCTGGTGAGGGAGAGGTGGGTGTGGGGGTGTGGAGCCTGGTGAGGGAGAGGTGGGTGGGGGTGTGGAGCCTGGTGAGGGAGAGGTGGGTGGGGGTGTGGAGCCTGGTTAGGGAGAGGTGGGTGGGGGTGTGGAGCCTGGTGAGGGAGAGGTGGGGGATAGCAGTAAAAGCTAGTGGTGGAGGGAGGCCTGGTGCCGGGACCCAGCAACAAGAGTGATCAATACTGACATTACTCCTGGCCTGCCTCCCTCTCGCCTCCATATATGATCACCTCACCCCACCCCCTCTTTTTATTTTTGTATGTACTCACCTACTTGTGCTTGCGGGGGTTGAGCTCTGGCTCTTTAGTCCTGCCTCTCAACTGTCAATCAACTGATGTACAGGTTACCGAGCCTACTGGGATCAGCTTTACTGGGTCCAATAGAGCCTGGGTTACTCCCCGAGCCAGAAGGCCGGGCTCGGGGAGTAGAACAACTCCCAGAATCCTCTCCAGGTATGGGAGTTAAACAGCTGCTACGGGCTGCTTCCTCTGTGTGTGTGTGTGTGTGTGTGTGTGTGTGTGTGTGTGTGTGTGTGTGTGTGTGTGTGTGTGTGTGTGTGTGTGTGTGTGTGTGTGTGTGTGTGTATTCGCCTAGTTGTACTTGCGGGGGTTGAGCTTTGCTCTTTCAGCCCGCCTCTCAACTGTTACTAACTACTAATTCCCCCCCCCCCCTCCCCACACACACACACACACCCAGGAAGCAGCTCCGTAACAGCTGTCTAACTCCCAGGTACCTATTTACTGCTAGGTAACAGGGGCATTCAGAGTGAAAGAAACTTTGCCCATTTGTTTCTGCCTGGACCGGGAATCGAACCAGGGCCACAGAATTAAGTCCTGCGCGCTGTCCGCTCAGCTACCAGACCCCCTTTTATATTTGTGTATGTGTGTGGGGGGGGGATAATTGATAACGGTCAAAGCTCAACCCCCGCAAGCACAACTAGGTGAATATATACACACATACTCACACTGAACAATCACTGTTCGAAGTGATTGTTCAATCACCTTATCCAGCTCTTCGGAGGTTCTAGTTTGTTAGTCTCTCGAGCCTCAAGTTTGCCTAATGAGTTCTTCACCCACCTCATTCAGGAACTCAAAGTGCACATTTACCCCAGGCGCCCAGGGTCTCAGAGCCTATCAGCACGAACCTGTAACAACGTTCTAGGTCTCTGTACTTGTTGGTTTTCTGGGTCTCCCTGAAGGTGGCCGCCCCGCCTCCCTCTGTTGTACTATGAGGTAGATAGGTATCAGCCAATGTAGATGCTCACAGCCCCGCTCCTGTGCCAGGTAAATCCACTACGGGCTCACCATAGCCCGTGCTACTTGGAACTTGTTCAGAGTAGCTGAATCTATAACAACAATGTTAGACGCTCACGTGTAGTCCCACACGACCTGTTTACCATCCCATAATGGCTGCAGGACGACTCCATCTGGGCGTTTGTGGCTCTTGTCAGGACAAGTTGCCTAACAAGCTGAATTTTCCTGAAATAATATATATTTTTTTCAAATTTGTTCTTATGGAATGATTAAGAGTTTCCGGGCGAACATAAGAGCTGAATTATTTAAAACTAGCACAAATTTAATTTAACCTAAGTCAGTAATTCTTGTGCTTAATAATGTATCATTTTAATTGGAATAAACCAATTTGGAAAGAAATATTTGAAAATGACGAAAATCACACTGCTTATTGAGCAAATTTGGCCTAACTTACTAGGCCAAGTAGCGCGGTTCTGGCTAATAGGTATGACGTGTGTATATGCATACATACATGTACATAACAAATACATGTGTATATATATCATATATTGAGGCGGGCCGAAAGAGCAGAACTCGACCCCAGCAAGCACAACTAGGTGAATATATCAATAGTCTTTTTATATCACAAGTGGTTCGAGGAGAGGCCCACAAGAGCCTTTATACAAGACAGTTTACATGAGCAGGGCGTCAGTCACAGTTACTATTCCTGCTCCACACCCAGCCACCTGGGCGGCAGCTCCACAGTCACGTGGGTTCATTACCTACAGTAAGCAAACTTTGGATACTTGGAAGAACTGATGGTCATCAGTTTGGAGATTGGCCACGTCCTCAATATTGTCTACTCTCATTAAAATCCTGGTTGATACCTGGTTGATGGGGTTCTGGGAGTTCTTCTACTCCCCAAGCCCGGCCCGAGGCCAGGCTTGACTTGTGAGAGTTTGGTCCACTAAGCTGTTGCTTGGAGCGGCTCGCAGGCCCACATACCCACCACCACATATCCTAGTGTCAGTTGCAAAGGATGATACGGTACTATAGTTTGTGTCCTTGTCTATGTCCGATATGAGGACGAGAAAAGGTACTGGAGCAAGCACAGTACCCTGGGGGGGAAGGGGGGACTGCTTTCGAGAGTTGAAGGTCCGGATTATAATATCTGGCTTCTGTTCCTTAGAAGATTAGAGGTCAATTTTCCTCCTTTGCCAGTAATTCATTTTGAACGCATTGTCTTCAACACTATGGTCACATTTGTCGAAAGCTTTCGCGAAATATATCATATCATCGTTTTGCTCCTCTTCTGCAGCATCATATATACTACACGACCACTATATATACTACACGACCACTATATATACTACACGACCACTATATATACTACACGACCACTATATATACTACACGACCACTATATATACTACACGACCACTATATATACTACACGACCACTATATATACTACACGACCACTATATATACTACACGACCACTATATATACTACATGACCACTATCATGTCATAGTGGTCTAAGCAATTGAGAGATTTTGCTTCTTAAGCATTTTTCCCCCCAAGATTTGTTATGATGTTAGCACTATTGATCTACAATTGTTATCTGTCTGCTTTACAACCTCCTCTGTAGAGTGGTGCTCTGCTCTGTCAGGTGTCGGGGTAACACCAGCATCTAGACTCCATTTCCAAGTGATAATATTTTTTGCAATTCTTCATGACTATAGAATTCCAGGACTCTGGAGTTGGTGCTAAATGCGTGGGGAATGCTATTTATGGCTACTTTAAAGTACAATGGGGTTAAGGTCACATCTAATATAGAGTTCAATGTTGGTATCATAGGCATGAAGAATTGGTTTGGATTATAGATCTTCAGTGTGTTTGGGGGTTTACTGAAAACAGACTTGGACTGTATTCTCAGTATTTCACACATTTCTTTGTCATCATCTATGAAAGTTCCGTCTCCTAGACGTAATTGCTGTTCTAGATTTTGCTTAGGAGAAATAGTATTTGAGTCCTCGCTATTCCACTGATGGCCTTTTGCTTTCTGTGCCCCCCCCCTCCCCCGGGTTTTTATACCATTCTTCTAATTTTAGTTCGATTATTTATATTTCTCTACACAGTCTTCCTTGTCTGTCTTGGGATAGGATGGATCGTTTGAGTTGTTCTGCGATTTTGTTTTCTGGTGCAAAATGGTGCAAATTTCGGTGCAAATAGCATGCCTTTATCTCTTGGTGGAATGTGACGAGCGTGTACTCGCCTAATTGTACTTGCGTGGGTTGAGCTTTGTCTCTTTGACGGTTTCCTGCAGTCACTTGACATGTGTTGTTTAGCCCACACCTGGACCCCCCCCCCCCCGGCCTCTCCTGGTCGGGGCCCAGCCCGCAGTGTTCATCTTGCCCACAGGTTACTCCCCTAACTCTCGTGGTGATATATGGCGTCAATAACCCCACTGTTGCAGTGACACGAATTATTTAGTTCAGTCATTGAACATCTTCTTGTGTCCGACCTCACCCCTGCCCTCCGCCTCCGCCCTCGCTCATCTCCGCCCCCCCAACCTCCGCCCCCTCACTCGCCTCCAACCTCTGCCCCCGCCTCCGCCCCCGCCTCCGGCCTCCGCCTCTCACGTCTCTACCAATCGATACGCCGCCATCCGGGACAAACGTGTGCCAAAAAGGTTTCCTTTGTGATATTTTGTGTGTGTGTGAGAAGTATGTTGGTGGAGGGTGATGGTGGGGTCACCGGCAGCGTGGTGGTGCTGGCGGAGGCCCCCCAGGTGCCCTCTGGACGCCATCTCCCTCCTCATCCTCACAATAACAAAAGGTGGCACTCCTGGATTACACTTGATGCCACAGGTCACCATCTGGAATCCTGACTCGGTAATTCCGTCTATGGAAATAACATTTTGACATGTCCTTGGTCTAGCTTCACTCTGAAGGAAAACATGTTTTGGCCCACTATGGGGTGGTTTGCGCGTCGTATGGTAGTTAAGAAGTGGTTTTGTGGTAGGTTAAGTTGGGCGATGATAACCTTGTATGGTTTCAAGGGCATGGCAGTATGAGGGTGGGTGGTTATTGGCGGGCTGTATGGGTGGAGGGTAGTGAGCAGCCCACACGGGGACGGGTCCAGGCTCTCAACACTTGAGACAAGTCGCCTGTCAACGGTATTGGTTAATGAGAGATGTGGTGGTTGTTCCTTCCAGGGTGTTGGTGGTGCGCGCGTGGGCGGTGCAAGGGTGGCGGCGTCCTTGAGGCCGCCAGTGTCATCTGTGCCGTTGGTGAGGGAGGGCGGCTGTGGTGGTGGCTGGCCGGCGTGGTGCAGTGTGAGACACGGGCTGGGGAGACGGGTGTTCAAGTGTGACCAACACACTCACCGCCTCATGTCGCCTCACACTCATGATACCCAGTGCCCAGCGTGTGGCACGAGTGCGCCCTGGAGTGTGTGTGTGTTACCTGTGCCTGGAAGGAAGGTTGGTTTGGGCACCCAGCCAGTCTCGCCCCCCTCTTAACTTCCAGCTCCCTAGCCCCCCCTTCTCCCTCACCCCTCCCCTCTCCTCCACCCTGAGCCCCATACCTGGTACCACAGTGTGGTTGTGTGATGCGAGTGTGGTGATGGTAGCGTGCAGTACAGTGCGGTAGTTTAGTGGTGCATATTGTGCTGGCGTGTCAGTAGACCAATGTAAACAATGGAGCCCAGTTTGCTCTGGTGGCGCTCACGATCTCGGCTCATCTTCCCGCACAAAGGTGACCCCGTCACACAGTTTGTTAGCTTCTCACAGTTTTGGCCGAGGTTAGGATGCCACTTTGAACGAGAAAATACAAGTTTGTGAAGTTAGTGGCAAGTGTTGTGTTGGATATGTCTGGAGGCTGGCCGTGTCTGGTGTTTGTTCTCCAGTGTCCCACCAGGTTAGTTATTGGCGTGTGAGGCGAGGCCCACACACCACAGTCTAGCAGATCAGTTACTGTGCAACACACACACACACAAATACACCTGGGTGTAGCTGGCCAGTGTACCCCGCGGGGAGGGCACCGTCAGGGTATAACAGGCAGTGTACCATGGGACACACTACACCAAGACAGACACTGTAAACTCTAGATGAAGATGTGGCCCTGCGGGCTGCTCCAAGCAACAGCCTGGTGGACCAAACTCTCACAAGTCAAGTCTGGCCTCGGGCCGGGCTGGGGAGTAGAACTCCTCCCAGAACCCCATCAACCAGGTATCAACCAGGTAACCACAGGTTTGGAGCAACGGATTGTAATTATGGCATAAATATACCTAAAAATAAACACTAGCAGCAGTGACCAACACTCTAAAGCCGCGCGATAAAGCCTTAAGAAGATAACACAGGACATGAACACTTCATCTCCAAGACTCCTTGAGAAAGGAAACAGCTTCGTGACAAGGTAACTCAGGATCAACAGAAGTAGTCAGTGAATCCGTACGTAACTCTGCTACAAAGCAGGTGCTGCCGTCGACCTCCTCATCACGGGCGAAGATGTACATGATCGAGGGAGAGAATCCGCAATAGTAAGAATTGGTCTTGGATGCAAGTACCCACTGGAGATGTGGGATGGAAACACCTGAGCAGCGATGTCGCAGGATTTGTGGCCACTTCAGAGGCATTACAAGTATCTGCGTGATAAGTTCTGTTCCTCTGTTGTTTGTGTTAGGAAAACCCTATTTGTTGATATGAATACTGTTAAAGATGTCACCACGTGGGTATGCCCTCGGTGCCTAACCCCCCCCCCCTCCTCGGTCAACACGTCATCAATCCCCCCCCCCCCCTCCCCCGGCCGGTCTTAATGATATCGGATACACGATAACCTCGGTGCTGTGTTTTGGGTGATACAAAGTGCCAGGTCGTTCTCCTTTGTGGGATGAGACCATAAGCAAACAGGACGCTGCAGGAGGCCTTTTGACCCATGCAGATGATTGATGAAGATTAAGCCACCCAAAAGGTGGCACGGGCATGAATAGCCCGTAAGTGGTGACCCTTTTGAGCCATTACCAGTATCACTAGATGATACTGGAGATCTGTGGAGGTGCGACTACACCCTGCGTGACGGGAGATGTCTCCCGTTGACTCATGCAGGGGGCACCTTCTATTTATACCTACCCCAAACGCATTCATGTGTGTAACCTACGCCTGAAACAACCCCCCGCACTCCTACGTCTATTATGTTACCCGGTAATGTGTTCCACAGGTCAACAACCTTGTGTCCTAACCAGTGTCTTATCAAGGTCTTTCCTGAATTTAAACTAATTCAAATTATATCCAGTGTTTAGTGGTCTATTTTTTGTTTGATATATTAAAAACCTTAAGTAGTTCCATCTTCGTTACACCATCGCTTCATGCAGGTCGACGTTCAATCCCCGACCATCCAAGTGGTAGGGCACCATTCCTTCCCCCCCCCCCCGTCCCCCCGTTCCATCCCAAAATCATGGTCCTTTCCAGGTGCGATATGGTCGTAACGGCTTGGCGCTTTCTCCTGATAGTTCCCCCCCCATTTCCCCCACCCCCCACACCTTGACCCCTCCAAGGGATGAAATTTTAGCCTCGTCCTCCCCAAATCTCTCTCCATATGGGGAGAGCTTTCAATTACCGGCACCAATCCCGTCCGCACTCACTCGCTCAAGTACACACACATCACACAGGGCAGAGAGAAAGATCAAGTAGTTTATATCACGCCAGACCTGTCTCCTGAAGCCTACATCAAAAGAATAACATCGGCGGCGTATGCGAGGCTGCCTATCTGAACTACCTTCACAAAGCTGTGTAAGAAATCTTTCAGAACCTTGTATACCACGTATGTAAGACCAATCCTGGAGTATGCGACCCCAGCATGGAGCCCGTACCTTGTAAAGCACAAGACGAAGCTGGAAAACGTTCAGAGGTATGCCACTAGGATAGTCCCAAAACTAAGAGGCATGAGTTACGAGGAAAGGTTGAGGAAACTGCACCTCACGTCGCTGGAATTCAGAAGAGCTCGGAGAGGCATGATCACCACTTATAAAATCCTCAGGGGAATTGACAGGATGGACAAGATTGGATTATTTAACACGGGTAGTACACGCACAAGGGGACACAGGTGGAAGCCGAGTACCCAAATGAGCCACAGACATTAGAAAGAACTTTTTCAGTGTCAGAGTAGTTAGTAAATGGAATGCACTAGGAAGTGATGTGGTGGAGGCTGACTCCATGCAGTTTCAAAGGTAGATATGACAGAGCCCAGTAGGCTCAGGAATCTGTACACCAGTTGATTGACGGTTTGAGAGGCGGGACCAAAAAGACAAAGCTCAACCCCCGCAAGCACAAATAGTACAACACCTAGTATAGTACAGTACAATAGTACCCCTAGTACAACTAGGCGAGTCCTTGACCATGATGTGGAGTGGATGTAAAGTAAACTGCACAACTCAAATGGTATTCAGTTACCTACCTTTCGATGGCTGAAGATCAACGTCGTCGCGGCCAGGCCTCCTGGTTGGTGGTCTGATCCAGTAGACTATTCGCCTGACGTCCGCAGCCCTGTTCTCAACCAACGTGGTTCAGGGTTATGTAGACACTGTGATCCACTCTGATTTTATGATACGCGATGTTAGAGCTATTGGTAGTTTTTTTTTTTTTTTTTGGCTTACTTTACTACCTCCTTTTTAAAGTGGCGCATTCTCCGCTGTTTAAAGCATGTCGGGAAGAACATATCCACAAGGGCCGTGACGAGGATTCGAACCTGCATCTAAGTGCATCCCAGACGCTGCCTTAATCGACTGAGCTACTGAGCATGTCAGGAAGCACCAGTATCATACATATTATATATATATACACAGACGAGGAGTCACAATAACGTGGTTGAAATATGTTGAACAAACCACACACTAAAAATTGATGGGACGACGACGTTTCTGTCCGTCCTGGACCATTCTCACAATCGGTTATTAATTAAACAAATGGTGAAACTCAAGCCAAAGCAAGCCCCAGGGCTGGACTAAGTGTTTGCTTAAGGGGAATGTAAGGAGGAGCTTTGCGAGCCACTGTCTACCATATTTAATAAATCATTAAGAGTCAGGCAGAGTGCCAGAGTCGTGGAAGGTTGCTAATGTTACCAAGTTTCAAGAAAGGAGATAGATCACTTGCGTTAAACTATCGCCTAATTAGCTTAACGTCTATTGTGGGAAAGTTACTTGAATCAATAATTGCAAATACCATTAGTCTTCCTCTTGAAAAACACTAATAAATAAATATTCACAACATGGTTTTACAAATGGCCGTTCATGTTTAACAGATTTGCTATCATTTTATTCCAGCATAGTTGAGGCAGTTGATAGTGTGGTAAGGTTTGTGATGTTGTGTACCTTGACTTTAGCAAAGCTTTTGATACAGTGCCACATGAGACTGATTAACATGGTATTGGGGGTGCTATATTAAGTTGGATTAGGACATGGCTATTCCAATGGAAACAGAGTTAGTATAAATGGGGTTAAGTCAGAGTGGGAAAATGTTGTAAGTGGAGTGCCTCAAGGCTCAGTCTTGGGACCTCTTATTCATAATATATATAAACAATTTAGATTCAGGATTGAGCAGCAATATTTGCAAATTTGCCAATGATACAAATATCGGGAGGGAAATAACACGGAAAAAAACTTTCTATCACTTCAAGGTGATCTAAATAGGAGTTTAAATTGATCAAAGGATTGGCAGATGCAGTTTAATGCTGACAAATGTAAGGTTCTGAGGCTAGGTAATGATGATAGTTACAAGATACGAGCTAGATGGTGTAGAGATTGCGAAAGGGATCTGAGAGTTATGATTAGTAAAAATTTAAAACCAAAAAATCAATGCATAAATGTTCGTAATAAGGCAAATAGGACACTGGGATTTATTAATCGAAGTGTTAGTAACAAGACACCTGGTGTGGTTCTTCAGCTATATCTTGCTCTAGTTGGGCCCCATTTAGATTATGCAGTTCAGTTTTGGTCGCCATACTATAGAATGTATATAAATTCACTTGAACGTGTCCAGCGTAGGATGACTAAGTTAATTCCCCAAATTAGAAACCTGTCACATTAAGAAAGATTGACAAAGCTTAAATTGCATTCACTGGAAAGGCGATGAGTTAGGGGTGACATTGTAGAGGTGTATAAGAACATAAGAACATAAGAAGAACATAAGAACAAAGGTAACTGCAGAAGGCCTATTGGCCCATACGAGGCAGCTCCTATTCTATAACCACCCAATCCCACTCATATACTTGTCCAACCCGTGCTTGAAACAATCGAGGGCAAATCTAAATGTATAAGTGGATGAATGGAAATTACAAAGGGGATATTAAGAGGGTATTAAAAGTATCAACACAGGGCAGAACACGAAACAATGGGTATAAATTGAATAAGTTTAGATTTAGGAAAGACCTGGGTAAATACTGGTTCGGTAACAGGGTTGTTGATTTGTGGAACCAATTACTGCGTAGCGTTGGGCCCCCTTGATTATTCAAATGCGAGTTGAACATGTATATGAATGGGATGGCTCTCCTCCAAGGAGTGCCGGACCAACCGGGCTGTGGTGGATATGTGGGCCTACTGGGCTTGGAATAGAAAAACTCCCAGAACCCCATCAACCAGGATTGGGTGGTTATAAATAGGAGCCGCCTCGTATGGGCCAATAAACCTTCTAAAGTTAATTTTATTCTCAAAAAGTCCACTCCGGGCTCACCATAGCCCGTGCTGCTTGGAACTTTTTGTTCGGGATTAAACAATATTCGGATAGCGAATCTTAAACAACAACTACCTTTATTCTTATGTTAAACATACATAGTCACGCACATACATACATCAGTAGCGTTTTTGTCTTTGGTCACGTGGTTACTCGTAAGTTTGCATAGAATTGTGTACAACTGTTATCAAATACGGTCTGGCCTTCCAAGACACTTTATCCGTCATCCCCTTGCTTTCTTTTGACTGTGATGTTGTCAAAGTCCAGAAGGTTCCTTCAACAAGTTGCTTTCTCTGACGCCTGTGTGTGAGAGAGAGAGAGTGGGAGAGAGAGAGAGAGAGAGTGGGAGAGAGAGAGAGTGGGAGAGAGTGAGAGTGGCGGATGCAAGAGACATTATGTCTAGGATTGTGGGCGGTAATGTAATAATCGATACATTATAACCTTGACTGCAGGTGGTGGGAGGCGTCCAGCTGTTGCCATTAATGAGAGGTGGGCGCCTGCACTCAACACCACACGCTAATTGAGGTCAATATGCAAGAGTGCCGACTAGATTAGGTGCACTTGCGGGGGTCCAGCTCTACTCTTAATCGACTTGTGCTTACTTGGCTGTCACTGTTTGAGGGGGGGGGGGGGTTGTCACTACTGGTTGATCAGGTATCCTTTGGAGGTGTTTTTCAAGATCTCTCTTGAACACTGTGAGGAGTCTGCCAGTTATGCCCCTTATGTGTAGTGGGAGCGTGTTGAACAGTCTCGGGTCTCTGATGTTGATACAGTTCTCTCTCAGAGTACCTGTTGCACCTCTGCTCTTCAACAGGGGTATTCTGCACATCCTGCCATGCCTTCTGGTCTCATGTGATGTTATTTCTGTGTGCAGGTTTGGGATCAGCCCCTCTACTATTTTCCATGTGTAAATTATTATGTATCTCTCCCGCCTGCGCTCAAGAGAATACAGATTTAAGCTCTTTAGTCGGTCCCAATAGTTTAGATGTTTACCGAGTGGATTCTAGCAGTAAAGGATCTCTGCACGCTCTCCAGGTCAGCAATTTCTCCAGCTTTGAAAGGTGCTGTCATTGTGCAGCAGTACTCCACTCTAGAGAGCACTAGCGTCTTGAAGAGTATCATCATCGGTATAGCATCTCTAGTGTGAAAAAGTCTTGTTATCCAACCTGTCATTTTTCTTGCAGTTGTGACGGCTACTTTATTGTGTTCTTTAAAGGTAAAGTCTTCCGACATGAGTACACCCAGATCCTTTACATTGCCTTTCTGTTCTATGTTATTATTTGACTGTGTTTTGTACGTGGTTTCCGTTTTTATATTTTCATTTTTTCCGTAGCGCAGGAGCTAGAACTTAACTTCGTTAAACACCATATTATTTTCTGTAGCCCATAGAAAGACCTGATTGACATCTGATTGGAGGTTTGCCGTGCCCTCTATGTTGCCAACTCTCATGAAAATCCTAGTGTCATCTGCAAAGGCTGATACAGTGCTATAGGTTGTGTCCTTGTCTATGTCCGATATGAGGATGAGAAAAAGTACTGGAGCAAGCACAGTACCCTGGGGGACTGAGCTCTTCATGGTTGATGGACCAGATTTTATTTTGTTGACTTACACATTGGGTTCTGTTAGTCAGGAAATTGTAGATCCATCTGCCTATTTTTCCGGTAATTCCTTTTTAACGCATTTTATGTCAAATAACACCATGGTCACATTTGTCGAAAGCTTCTGCGAAATCTGTTTAAATTACATCAGCGTTTTGTTTGTCTTCCATAGCATCTAGTGCCATGTCATAGTGGTCCAGCAACTGTGACAGGCAAGAGCGCCCTGTTCTGAAACCATGTTGTCCTGGGTTATGGAGATGCTGTGATTCCATGTATTTTGTGATCTTACTTCTTAGCACTCTCTCAAAGATCTCTATGATGTGTGATGTTAGTGCTATCGGTCTGTAATTTTTTGCCTCTGCCTTATTTCCTCCTTTATGGAGTGGCGCTATCTCTGCTATTTTTAATAGGCCAGGGATAATGCCAGTATCTAGGCTTTGTCTCCAAAGAATGTGAAGGGCCTGCGATAGCGTTTTTTTACAGTTCTTAATGAATATAGAGTTCCAAGAATCGGGGCCTGGTGCAGAGTGCATAGATACCTGGTTGATGTATGCATAGTATGCATGTTGTATGCATAGGCATACTGTTTATGGCTTCTTCAAAATCCAGTGGGGATAGGGTGACATCTGATACATGATTTGATGTTGGTATCATATCCATGAAAAATTCATTTAGGTTATCAGTCTTCAGATAGATATAAATGTATTATTTTAATTGTATTAAAATAATATATTTTTATCTATCTGAAGATTGATAACCCAAATGGATTTATAGATATAAATATATATATAAATATAGATAGGTTTAGTTGTGGGTTGGAGAAGGCTTGCCCCCCCCCCTCTGGCTTTATCAGGTCCAGGAGCCGCTTGAGCACAGTGTCTACACTCTGCCCTCACTATGTGTATGTCCTCTCTCTAGTGCCTTATGTACTCTTGTTGTTTTTGCCCCTCTCCCTTTCTCTCTAGATAGTCGCTTTTACCTGATAATTCCCTTCCCCCTACCTTTCTCCCACCCCTACTCATTTCTCTCCTCCCTATCCCTCCCTAGCCCACCCTTCCTCCTCCGAGATCGATATCCTCTTACCCGCTCGTGATATAAAATTTGCAGATGCCTGCAAAAAGTATTGGCCATGAGTGAAGAGGTCAGTAGCTCCAAATTGGGAGTGGACGGTAGACCGACGGTCTCGCTTCATGCAGGTCGGCGTTCAATCCCCGACCGTCCAAGGGGTTTGGCACCATACCTTCTTCCCCAGTCCCATGCCATCCTGGCCCCCCTTTTCAAGTGCTATATAGTCGTAATGACTTGGCGCTTTCCCCCTGATAATTCCTTGCTTCCAGAAAGCATTATACCTCATACTCATTAAGAATATTCTCAATTAATTTTAGTCAGGTACGACACCTCCAGCATACCTGGAGAGGGTCTGGAAGGGAATCCTCAGGGAGTTTGTTGTTTCAGATTTAGCTACTGAGAAGTGTCCATGTAGCACGAGCTATAGTGAGCCCGTAATCCTCAGGGAGACAGCAGTTGGTTTATATAGACTACGTCTAGGTTACAGATGCAACCGAGAGATTGGTGAACCCCGACAGAGAGAATGCATCTTCTGCCCAACAATCACAGAAAAACCACTACTTCACTATCCTCTGCAATGTGAAGCAACCAACGACCTCAGAAGAGCGTTAAGAGTCCCTGAATCTTGCAGTAACCACCCTGAAGCCATCAACACCTTGCCTTACCTTGAGGTGCTTCCGGGGCTTAGCGTCCCCGCGGCCCGGTCGTCAACCAGGCCTCCTGGTTGCCGGACTGATCAACCAGGCTGTTGGACGCGGCTGCTCGCAGCCTGACGTATGAATCACAGCCTGGTTGATCAGGTATCCTTTGGAGGTGCTTATCCAGTTCTCTCTTGAACACTGTGAGGGGTCGGCCAGTTATGCCCCTTATGTCTGCCCCTAAGAGTCTGCCACTCTTCTGATCAAAAAAGGTGTCCAGCAGCTGGAGACCCTCATAAATACAGTCAAGCGGTATCCTCCCCAATATCCATTTCAATACGATTGAAATGCGAGCTCAGCACGCAGTATATCCGTTCTCGACCAAAAATCACATTCACTCCAAAAAAAAAAAAAAAATCTTCCACTTACGGTCTACTCATGCCCGTGTAATGTTTTTGGTTCTTAATCTTCATCAATCAGTCTGAGAGTCTGGAGAGTTGTCCCGTCTCTCATCTGTTAATCAACTGGTGAACGTGTGTGTGTGTGTGTGTGTGTGAGTGTGTGTAGGACTATCAACCTTTCTCTTCCTCTACAGATAGCCGGGCCCAATCATAAGTACACTCTTCCACCAACCAACTTTGAAAGCAAATGAAAATGTGTGTAAAAAGTGTTTTGAGTTGAGGTACACAAAGTTGTGGAGCGTTGCGGAGGGCGGGAGTGTAGTAGTGGAGGACTCTCACGCTCATATTGTAAAGTCTTGCCTCCCTGTCTTCCAGGATATGAGGACCAACCATAAGAAGGTGAGTACCCCTCCACGCCCCTCCCCCCCCCCCCCCTGCACTCTGGTCCACCCCCCCCCCCCCCACCATCAACTCATCGTCGTGTTCAATTTTGATAGTTTTCATTGCCTGTGCATCATTCCGCAACTTTTAAAAACTAATTATTCCTTGTTTATAATTTGGTGTGTAGTTATCCGGCTTGTGTTATTAAAGACCCCCCCCCCCCTTGTGCATGTGTCATTGTCGTGTGTGTGTGTAGGGGGGGGGGTGTTCCCCCTGCTCCATGTGTCTTTAGTAATGCACCTCTTGGCCCCCCTCCCCCCTTTTATAATTAGTGTACCTTCATTTTCTCATGGCTGTTTACTGTCGTGTCACTCGCCAACATTTTGTTACAACATTGAGGCCATTGACTGTAACACAGTTAGCTGGGAATTATCAGGCATTTCACTGTGACACTGCACTAAACCCTCAAACTCCAATACAATGGATACACATTAACTAGATCAGTATATACAGTAGACGTACAGTATTTACCACTGTGAAAGATACAAAAGTCTTAGATAACGCAGACGACCAAGCAGATGATGATTATTACATCTATATACATTCATGAGTTTTTACAGAGATACTCATGCAGCCACAAAGGCAGGCGCGCGCACACGCACGCACGCACGCCTACACTTAGGTAATTACCAGAATGAAAAATCGGAAAACTTGCAAGAATGTCGGTCACAAATAAATCCTACGGCATTAGCAAAAGACAATAGATTTATATTTAGATTTGTTATTCAGGTAAAGAAAGGTACATTGAGTTGACCAGACCACACACTAGAAGGTGAAGGGACGACGACGTTTCGACTTGAGAATGGTCCAGGACGGACCGAAATGTCGTCGTCCCTTCACCTTCTAGTGTGTTGTCTGGTCAACTTACTTTAGCCACGTTATTGTGACTCATCGCCTGCGTACATACATTGAGTTACATACATAATGTTGGATTTAAAGATAGAGCTAGTACATAAAAAGCCACTAGTACTAATAGCGTTTCGGGCAAAAAAAAAAAAACTATTGCCAACAGCATTTGTTCCCAGGCGGTCACCCATCCAAGTACTAACCAAACCCAACGTTGCTTAACATCGCTGATCGGACGAGAAGCGGTGTTCTCAATGTGGTATGGCCGTTGGCAATACACCCGTGTACTAACCTCTAGGGCTTGATTTTTGACATTGAGCAATATCTGTAAACGAGAATGCTCTAGATTGGAGTCGGATGCTAGGGGCCTCGCCAATCTTTGCAAGGTGACTGGTCTTTGTCAATGGAAGGAGATTGGCGGGTTGAGGGGTCAAGCCCCATGTCCCTATCCCTCCACCTTTGCATGAAATGGCGACTCTTACTAATTTCCAGTCTCGCTAAATAAGACTACAGCCTCATTAAGACTGTAGGGAGGAAGGGAAAGTGGTGATGGGTAGGCTGGGTTGTGAAGAATATGGAGGTTATCTTGAGGTTATCTTGAGATGATTTCGGGGCTTTAGTGTCCCCGCGGCTCGGTCCTCGACCAGGCCTCCACCCCCAGGAAGCAGCCCGTGACAGCTGACTAACACCCAGGTACCTATTTTACTGCTAGGTAACAGGGGCATAGGGTGAAAGAAACTCTGCCCATTGTTTCTCACCGGCGCCCGGGATTGAACACAGGACCACAGAATCACAAGTCCAGCGTGCTGTCCGCTCGGCCGACTGGCTCCCCGATGGAAGATGTTGAAGAGCAGGGAAGCTTTCATACGTCAAGCCTGGCCCTACACCGGGCTTGGGGAGTAGGAAAACTCTTGAGAACCCCCTGCAGGTATTGTCCATGAAGGTGGTGAAGGAGAGGGAAGGTAGTGGAGGGAAGGCGTGTGGTTAAGATGGTAACTGTGCATAAGATAGTGCAATAGGGAAGACGGTTACAGTAATTGATAGTGTATAGGGAAGATGTTGTGTCATGCAACGTATGGAGTGTTGCGTCATGCAAGGTATGCATGACGTTTTGCTTCACGGAAGATGGTGGAAGAGGTGTTGCGTCATGCAGATTATTTATGGGGTGTAGATGATGTCTGTGTGTGGGGAAGGGGGCGTGGGTGGCAAGTGGGGTTGAGGATGGGTGGTGGTATAAATACGGAGCTAGACATTCTTGCAGGGACGGGAGACATCTCCCGTCACGCAGGGTGCAGCCACACCTCCACAGATCTCCAGTATCATCTATTGATACTGGTAATGGCTCAAAAGGGCCACCACTTATGGGCTATTCATGCCCGTGCCACCTCTTGGGTGGCTTAATCTCGATCATTCATTCATTCTTGCAGGAACACAGGCTATTCATGCCCGTGCCACTTTGTGGGTGGCTTAATCTTCATCAGTCAATCAATCTCGCAGGAAATGCCTGATCAAACGGGTTGTGATGCTATGCCTGCCTGCTGGCTGATACCAACAGCAGTTATCACCAAGACAACCCAATCTCACTATGTGACTAATGTACAATGTATGAAAGGTCTGACGAAGACATTAACCTTAATTACCTTAGACGTATCTTAAGACCTTAAACAGTCCCCGTGGTGTAGTGGTTAAGAAGCTCGCCTGGCGTTCCGCGAGCGCTTTGTCCTGGGTTCGTATCCTGGCCGGGGAGGATTTACTTGGCGCCAATCTTTATCTGTAGCCTGTGTTTAACTCAACAGTAAAATGGGTACCTGGTTGTTAAGATTTTTCGCGGGGTCGTATTCCATGGAACATAGGATTAAGGACTTGCTCGAAACGCTAAGCGTACAAGGTTGTACTACGCTAGGCTGTACAAGGATGTAACAACGATTGTATATGTAAATAAAATACAAAATACAATAAAAATAAAGACGGGAGACCAACGTACCCTGACCTCGGGTCTAGCTGCAGGTGTAGACATCTCGAAATTAAAGGTTAAAATCGCGCATATATAAAATTATTTTAATATCGGTAAGAGATAGTTAAAAATCCTTAGTTTTGTGTTAATTGCTGAGTGTGTTGGTGGGTTAAATAGAAAGTGACCAGGTATCAACCAGACAGTAGTAAAGGACCCCATGCACCTTTGCTGTGGGAAGGCGTGGTGGGCGCCTGATGGAGGGTGGGGGAGAGTGGTCGTCATGACAACCAGGGTGGTGGTGAGGATGCTGGCGGCGACGACGACAACCTCTTCGGTCAAGGTCATCACCAACACCTCCCTGTCTTACACACAGACGGTGCTCCAGAGGTGTCGCAGTCTGCTCGGGACACACACCTACATCCTTGTCCTTATTCTATATACAGTTGACGCTCAATTAGAATGAACTATGTTAGGAAGCATTAGGATAGGTATTGAATTGAAATTGAAACAAGTTTATTGAGCTAAAATACACTCAAAGGGATGAGGTAGCTCAAGCTATTCTCACCCCGTTCAGTACATCGTGTTAATACATGCATATAAACACGTCACAAACAATAAACATATTACCAAACATTCTGAGATAAACATCTACATTTCCTAGGATAGGTATTAAGGTATAGGTATTATCTTAATTAGGTAATACAGTATTAAGATAGGCAGGCTTGAGAAAAATGTTAACTGGCCAGTTTAAACCCCCATACTTTAATTATTACACGAGCTGTTGACTGCACATTTATGTCCATATTTTGCACTTGTGAAAATATTATACCAACATAAGACAAAAGGATATGTTTAGTAATTTATTATGCACCCCATACCCATCCCATGGGCAGTGGTGGAAAGGATTTATAATGGATATTTAACAACCATGGAGCTCCAATGATTGATTGATAAAGAATTAAGCCACCCAAAAGGTGGCACGGGCATGAATAGCCCGTAAGTGGTGGCCCTTTTGAGCCATTACCAGTATCAAGAGCTGATACTGGAGATCTGTGGAGGTGCGACTGGACCCTGCGTGACAGGAGATGTCTCCCGTCACCTCCAATGTTGTTGTTATAGATTCAGCTACTCGGAACAAGTTCCAAGTAGCACGGGCTATGGCGAGCCCGTAACTTACCTGGCACAGGAGCGGGGCAAGAAGCACAGGCTAGCCTGTGCTTCTTGGAAGTCAGGCTATCGTTAACCTGACTTCCAATGTTCATTACAGGCTATTTATACCTGTGCCACCTCTTGAGTAGCTTACTCTCTCAATTAATCAATCACCAGTATTCTCAAGTCTACCCAGTAGTGCGTAAGTGACAACTCGTCCTCATCAACAAATGGCAAATGCTTGTTAATCCACCCACCAAATCCACTGTTAACGCACAATCAATTTATTTGGCTACCTGTCCTCAGGCTAGGCTCGTCCAAGCGATGGCCAAACCCAAAGCCACATTCATCATTGTCAGTGTACTGCATATTCAAAGTTGTATTTTCTCATATACAGTATAAGGTAATATTATTTCATACTAGAATGTGTTGAATAGTTAAGCCTTAAATAGGTTAAGTTAGATGGTTAGGTTTGTTGGCCATTATTTTTATTTACAGTATGTGGATGAAGCATTTATAGAGGTGTGATTTGAGCAGAGGCAATAATGGCAAATCTAACCTGTGGCCTAACCCAATCCAACCAGAATTATACAGCACATTCTAGTATGAAATAATACCTTGTGTCATTAAGGACAATGAGGATTTGGAGGCTGATGATATTAATAAATACTGGCATGAAAGTTTGTCAGAATTAGATCATAATACCTGTACAGTACTGCAATAGCTCAGGAATTTCAGATTCCAGTAACTAAAATCTGAGTATTGTACTGTAATCCGAATTAATTCAAATTAGTTTTTTTTTACCTTTTAACCAAATAGGACTTCCAATGAAAAGGTTATACTGAATGAGAAACCAGAATAAACTATATATATGTACTGTACAGTAGTTCATTACTTTTCAACTCTAATAGAAATTCAGGATACTGAGAGTCTGCTGAACAAAAACTGGCTTAAATTTGAATTTTTTCATTTTTGGACTTTTTGGATAACAAAATTGACTAACATGAATGGTGGTAGACCCCATGTAATTTGAATTACATGTACCATGAATAGACTGTGCTCTAAAATTGAATATGGTGGCTATACAGAACTCTAGCATAAATCATAACATAATAGTTAACTCCTTTGTTATAACAAGTACAATAAGTACTTGTTTATTTTTTGTAATTCTCCAGCGAGTCTATTTGGGATTCAAGAATTTTGTAATTAGAATTCTAGTAAATAAATAAAGACTCTTTTTCTCAAATATTCCAATGAAAAATCATACAATTTTTGTTCAATAAAACAATGATTTGATAATATACTCTATTGTAATATAAAAAAATGGCCTGTTTAATGCAGACCATAGTTGTTCCATGTATATTATTTCATAAATACAATCCATAAGCATATTGCTGTACTTGGCAAGGGATATTTTTTATATAAATTTGATTAATTACCAATTGTAATTATGGAGTAATTATGGAAAGAGGAGTGTTTTTTCATTTACATTGTAGTACACTCTATGATGAAATTTAATTGTGCATTTTAGTTGATATTAAAAAAAAAAAAAAAGGTTTTGAGTTAGGGCTTCTGCAATTCCACAATAGATAACGTGACCCAAGTAACGCTACCAGTCCGTTCCTGATGTATGTAATGTTATGATAAACAGTCATTAAGCATTCTCATTAGGCATTTGTTACAAATATTTTAGAGGCAAAATTGAAGCAACATTCTAATTTACACACATTGATTTCTATTGTTTCCTTGTTTTATTATATTTCTAATAAGTATTTTTCATATTTATCAAATATCATTATAGCACTCATGATGGAGATAATCTTGTACAAGAGAAAATTTGTAAAAGAATTAAAAAAAAATTGTCTACAATGTACGTTCACTACAGTACGTTACACAAACAGTATTTATAATAGTATTTTATTTCGTTTATTATGCACCTCATGCCCATCTTGTGGGTGGTAGTAGAAAGGGTTACAGAGGCACATAATTGGCTCAGGGACTGAACCCCACAATTCATTTAGCTAAGCACATTACAATTTTGATGAGTTACAAAATTCAATACACATCGTCACATCAACAATGGACTCGAGACCGACCACAAGTACAGTTTCTAAATTAAGCAACTGACATGTGGAGAGCTAGTGTCACAATTGATATGTTTGTCCTGCACACTGCCCACATCCAGTGGGCAGCAGCAGATAGGTTACAATCACTTAGTTACTATGTACAGTTAGCAAACTGGGGACCCACAGTTTCAAATGTAGATATGATGGAGCTCGAAGCTCAGGAATCTGTACACCAGTAGATTGATAGTTGAGAGGCGGGACCAAAGAGCCAAAGCTCAGCCCCCACAAGCACAACTAGGCGAGTACATCAGCAGATAATGAATTCACAGAGATAATTGTAACAGAGTCTAAGCAAAGCAGTAGTAACATCTAGGAGTCTGCTGATATTATTGGATGATCCATAGATGTGTATCTCCTCTTGCATGATAGTAAGATAGATGGAATTACTGGCTGTGTCCATTTCACTTTGCCTCAAATCTAAAAGATTTTGTTGAAGTTCTTGGTATACTATTGCTCTCAGACTACTTATTGACAATCCAAAGTTATACTCGATTTCTCCTTTAAAGGCAGATTCTTTGGGTAGCTCATCAGCTCTTATCATGCATTCGGAGGCCAACATGAGATTGGGTCCACATGAAATGGACACTGTTACCATCATTAATAATTTTGTTGCATTTGTGTCTAGCTTCAGACACGAGCATGTTACAGTTTTGTCTTAAGAGTTGAGAGTAATTAAGGATGTTAGTCATTTACAATTAATGTATCAAGTTTGGAGACTTGTACACATTTCAGTGCAAGAAGCCAGGCAAATAGTTTGGTCTGAAGGGTAGGGCCCAGTTGTTTATACGGACTTCCCACTCAAAATATAAATCGTCGCGCATTGTCAGAACAACTACACTTCCAGCAGCACCCATGGGGCAGTAGAATAACTAAATAATAAATAAAAAATAAGTATAAAACTGTTTTGTACTTTTAAACATGCCACAGTGTGCAAAACATGATTCCTTAATTATGTCAAATAAATCATAGAAATAGGATTATCCTAGAAAACAGTTTATGACAAGTCAGGTGGTACTATTTGGGTTGATGTTTAATTGTCACTAATATGTGGCAGCATGTACTGGTACTGGGTCCAAGTACCAGTTAAGAAAGGTGAGGATTTGGTTAGATATAATTTGTTAGGGGGGGGGGGGGGAGGATTCAAGGCACTTATGGAAAAGCTGAATTTCACAGTGAATGGCTACTTTTTTAATTTGATGAATATCACGGCTAAAAAGTAAACTACTGTACTGTAATTGGTATTCCCTTGAGGCAGTAGTCTATAACCATGCATAATTCTATTTGTAATGCATTACAGGTAAAAAGTCATTTGAAAATTTAAGGTAAATGCAACTAATCTGGTGTTGCAAGTAATAAAGCAACAGGAAATTTAATGAATGGCGTGTTACTGTGTGAACCTACTTGGCAAATGAGACGAGAAGAGGAGTTGGTGAATGAGGGTTTGGGAAGCCTTTCTTCCATGGGGCGAGGTGGTACTGCAGTTAGCTGCAGGCTATGCCCATCAATTCATCTCTGTAGATTAATCAATACTGTAAATGGTAATGCTACAGTATTAGGTAAAGTAACGGGAAAAATATATTTCACAACTTCTAGACCATTGCCCAAAGAAATGTTCTGTTCAGAATCTATGAGGGTACCATACTGGGTGTCATTCATATAGGGTGATAGAAAATTACAGTACACTATATAATATCTCAAGCTATCATAACTGGCAGGTGTTATTGATCCTGATTATCCTGGTGCAATTTGTAAAAGTTTTTCTTTATTCCACAGGCGACAAAAGAGTTTGTGGAGCAAGTGAATGAACTGCGACGTTCTCGGAACGTGGGACCTCTGTCATGGAACACTGCCGTCAAGTTTCTTATGGCAAGGAAGTTTGATGTAACTAGGTATGTTTACAAAATACATTGCAAGGCAGTGCTTAGGCCTATGTATAAAGTTAAATACTGTATGTGTTGTGATTCTCCAACTGAAAGTTAATATTACATTGGGCTTTTATACAGCTTTAGTACTGTATACCAGTAATTTAGTTGAAATGATGGCTGAAGCTTTGAAAATATGCCAGCATTATGGCAATTTTAATGTTTGTAATATTGTACAAGAGTAATTATATCATTAAAGCAACAGCAATACAAGTAATCTAATGCCAGGTAGTTCAACCCCCCCTTTTTTATTTTACTCTGTCGGAAGATAGCATCAAAGAACTGGCACCACTTTATTACACAAAATCATCCATGACATTATCTTGACCACTTTGCAGGCTAGGTGTAAATTTATTCCTCTCCTGCAAACAGCTTCCACATAGCCATGGTAACTACCACTACATGTGGACCATTCACATTCAATCCTTGCATCTTCACTTGCTGACTTATTGTAATTATTATCTAGTGTCCCACTTTCATAAGGTGTTGTGGTATCATCCCAGAAGAAAGAGGACGTATAGGAAAAAAGAGTTGGATTTTTCTACATTCACCCCCCATCTATTTACCATATCTTCTGCACTAAATATTTATTTACTAGAATTCACACTAACAAATTTCTGCAGAAGATCACAGCAAGACACCATACTTGATACAACTAGATGTATAGTGCTACTCCTTCCTAATTTCCACTTCCTCACATATTCACAATGTCTGGTAATCATCCTGCTGACTTTTCTTTTTCATCTTGACTTCAAATACACACTTCATCACTTATCATTTATAAGTGATGAAGCATCCCTATAAATATAACCAACTCTTCTGATTTACTGAATTTAACACTCCACATCTTTCCATAACATTATCATTGCATATTCTATCTGTCCTTTTAACACTGGATCTCTACTGCTCTTGATTGGTCATACTCATTCTACACCAGTGTGTCACATCTGTACATGAAGCTTGGACCAGTCCTTATTTCACCAGCCACTTTTCTTCTCTGACTACTCTTAGGTTTGTGCACACTCCTTTATTAATATTCAAACATCCCTAGTACAGTTTTTCAACACATCAGCAGGTTCCAGTATTTCTCCATTATCCCTAATTTAACGTCTCTACTATCATTACTGTACTACATTCACTTAAAATCTTCACTTGCCCATATCAAGAAAATTTTCGACTAATCTACACATTTTGTATCTTACTCTGTGCAAACTGTAAATCAAATTGAATACACTCCAATTACTCCTACAATACTCATAATTTTAATTTTATATCCTTCTCTGATAGTCCTTATGCTGATGTTCCTTATAACCACATCCATTTAAACATTTAATAACCCTGGAAATATCATACGATCTTGGTTACATTTACAGTATAATCGTTTAAAACCACTCATTAAAACTCTGCCCTACTAATTCTTAAAAATGATCTTCCTTCATAAGAATTTTGTCATTGCATTTAGCAACAGTCGATCAACTCCACAAATGCTTACCACATTCCACAGTCTCTCTCTGTTGACTTAATTGTATTATTTCTTCATAGTCATAAAAGCCTTATTTTGTGTTCAGGAAATCCACCTAATTTTTTTTACCAACTGATCTTTCGCTTCCTGTCATCTTGTACCATTTGTTGCACCACATCTACCAAACCTTACCTTACCTGCTTAACATTTAGTTTTACAAAATATTTCTTGTACAGTATTTATTCCAGATGTCATTCAGACATACTTGGTTGTAGCACCAATATTATTTTGTACTCAACGACCATCTCGTCCTGTTGGTAGCATTAACCTACTGGACCATTGTTCACTCAATCTTACATTGCACTTTACTTCAGAGCATTAACCATTAACAAAAAGCTAAAAAAATTATATAGGGAATTTTATGGAACAGAAATGTAATACAGAATCACATCTTTAGATTAAAACATGCTTAATTTTAATATTGAACAATATTAAGTCAAAGACATTACTTTATAAATTCTCAAGATCACCTCATCTGTGAGTAAAATAAAGGTAAGTATGAATAAGTTTGTAATGTGTACTATATTTGCATTATGTTTTACACAAGAAATAAGAACTTGTTACATTTCATATGGTGACATTCATAACAACTCAATGAAGCTAGAGACTATAAAATTTAGAAGTTTAATCAATATGGGTCTGGAACTACAACTATGTGAGATAGGTTGGTATACCTTCATTATTTCCCAGATGTTTGAAATTGAAAGTCAGTTGGAGGTTCTATTTGTAGCCGATGTTTACAATTTATGCTGCTTAATAAATAGAAACTAACCTAGTTTGCTCAGTAAGATGACAAGTCTAGATTAATGGGCTAGTAGGCCATTATGTTACAGTAACACAATTAGTAAACTGCATGTAATAAATTGCTAAAGAGGTGATGTATGAAATTGTATTCCCAAATCACTGATGCCACTGATGGGACACCTGACAGCTGAGTGGACAGCGCTTCAGATTCGTAGTCCTGAGGTTCCGGGTTCGTTTCCCAGTGAAGGCAGAAACAAATGGGCAATATGTTTCTTTCACCCTGATGCCCTTCTTACCTAGCAGTAAATAGGTACCTGGGAGTTACAGCTGCTATAGGCTGCTTCCTGGGGGGGGGGTGGGGTGTAACAAAAAGGGCCGCAGGGATGCCGAGCCCTGAAATCATCTCAAGATAACCTTAAGTTAATGATGCCATTCAATGTAAAAAAAATCTTAAAAGATTACACTCGCTCACACAGTAAAGACTGTCATTTATATTGTAAGAATGGTCTACAGCCAGATAAATCAAAGTACTGTATGTTTCATTGAGAAATTCGCTAAACAAATATATTTTTCTTACACTAAAACTAAAGGGTACTGTTAATCGTTAGAAAATATTGTATTCTGTAGTATATCGATATATGAATTGATTTTGTTACTGCAATGAACTTATGAAATTTTATCACTGTAGTGTTATCTTACGATGTTTTCGGGGCTCAACGTTCCAGCGGCGCGATCCTCGACCAGGCCTCCTTGTTGCTGGACTGGTCAACCAGGCTGTTGGACGCGGCTGTTCGCAGCCTGTCGTTTGAATCATGGCCTGGTTGATCAGGTATTCTTTGGAGATTCTATCTGTACATGTACTTTTATCCAGTGATATGTCTACACATTGTATTTACAGTGTCCATACGGTACAATGCTTTGTATGTAGAGATAGGAGGACTTTTAATTTTAATAAATAATTATGTACAGTATATCACAATATTTGTATTATAAGATGTGCTTTACATATGAAACTAGGCATAACTGTAGCTTCATAAATTGGCTACAATAATAAATTTTCCATTTTATGCATTTCTAAGGAAACTGTTTAGTATACTGTGTATAAATATCTGAAGAACTGTAAAGCATTTGAATAAGAGTTCATAAATCACATAAGTGTTGTTCAATTTGCAAGGTTGAACCTGCTTATTTTGCATTTTGTTTTTGTAGAGCTGTGAGTTTATATGAGCAACACGAAGCTACAAGACATAGAGAAGGACTTGTAAACCTTAATCCATCCTGTGATCCACTTCAGACAGAACTAGGAACAGGAAAATTCACCATTCTTGTAAGTTAAGATTTTTTCATCTCCATCTCCTAGTTTACAATTTAGGCAATTTTAAAATCATTTGTTTTTTACACTTCCAAAATTTTCATAAATTTCTATACTCTTTATTTCAATTTACTGAATAACAATGTTGAGCAAAGCGCGCACTAGAAATTGAAGAGACGACAACATTTCGGTCCGTCCTGGACCATTATAAAGTCGATTATCAATCAACTTGATAATGGTCCAGGATGGACTGAAATGTCATCGTCTCTTCAATTTCTATTTTTTTTTTTTTTTTTTTTTTAATACCTTGCTACCTTTTGTAGGTTGAATATGTACTCTACAGTACAGTGTACTGATGAAATGTAGAACAAGGGTTCTCATGCAAAAGTGTGCTGTAATTTACACTTGTAATAACACTTTTTCTGTGCTACCCCTGTAGTAGCTTCCCTGAGCTTGGGCACCAGAAGTGAAACTCGCTTCCTATCAGGGACAAGGTTGCTTGCAAATCTCACTCCTTCTGAGACAGGGAGCACATGTAGTTCAAAGATGAACTCAAAGCTGAGGCAAACTGCCTTCGGTGTAATAAAAAAGCAGGCCACAAGGCCTTTAATCTGAGAAATATTTTGCAATACGTATTGCCAAATTCCAAAACAAAACTAAACTTTTAATATACATCAATGACTTCCCCGCATCTGCCTCAGGCAGCAGGCTAATCCACACCTGGGCCAGGTGACAAGCCTCTTGAATTGAAGTGTTTGGTAGCCCATTGGACCACATTTATTTGCATAGGGGTTATATGCAATTATGTATGGTTTTCAAGCATGTATGCCCTTCACATTGTATATCACTTGTTCTCTCCATCTTGGCTTCTGATCTTGGGGTTTGTCATATATTCTAGTGCTTTCGGCAAAGGCACTTCTTTGCCAGAGTTATTTTCTCTGGCGGTCAGTTCTCCTGAGGAGAGGAGGTGAAAGAGTGTGTTTCAGTTGTCCCCGGGCCAGGTACTTTTTGACTATCGGTGTGGGAGATCTGTTGACAGTAACTATTAATTATATCAATTCAAATTTTAGTCTTTTACTTCAAGTTGGCTCATTTGGGTGGTGACACTAGGCACAATTGTGCTAGCCCCATCTATCACAAACCACTTCATCAAGATTCAATATAACAGTTGTCTCACATGTTTGACTTGATGCCTTGCATTAGTAATGCCATATACAGTATAATTCTGTTACTGTATTTTGGATATTTTCAATCTTGGTGGATTCTTGTGCTACAGAAGTTTTAATTAAGAATTTTATTTGTATTTTTATTTAATATTTTATAAAATGTGTATTTTGAGAAAGTAATCCAAAATATTTTTTGATTCTACTCGTAATTAATCATTTCCACTTATCATTGTGCTAATCTATTCTCATCTATTACGTCTACATCTCTTCTTTGCTCTTTTTATATTGTACTATCATATATATTGTGTATTCATTTCTTTAATAAATTTGTTTTTTGATGATGGCTGATATAGTTTATGCTTATTTATCTTGATGTTATAGGTAATTATTTAAAGTAATTTACTTAGCTCTTCTTGCAGCCGTGTCGTGATGAATCGGGTGCAGCCATAGCTGTGTTTACTGCTCGGCTACACGACCCAAGAGCAACCACGCAACAGACCACACTCCAGGGAGTTGTTTACCAGTTGGATGCTGCCCTTGAGTCCACAGAGACGCAGAGATGTGGTCTGGTGTTTATATATGATATGAGTGAATCTGCATATCAAAATTTTGACTATCAGTTGTCGCAAAAGATTCTTACATTGCTAAAGGTAATTATTACCTAAGATAGATGCTAACTAATGCAGCGGCTCATTTATTATTTAAATTGAAAGGATAAAGGAGCTGCCAGTAAGTATTGCATGTGGGGAAATATGCAATTATGAACAGAAAATGATAGTAAAAGTTTTAACACTATTGCGCGCCGTTCGTGAGCGCCGCAGAAATGACGTCATACGCCGTTCGGTGCAGGCGAGCGTGCGGCGACACTGAAAAGTGTATACAGTACTCGTTTCAGTTTTGTCACCTTAATTCTCGTACTACGTTGTTCGTTTTGGTATCATTGTGTTTGCAATAGAATTCTCTACAGGGGTATATGCATATAAGGTCTAAAAGCCCGGCGTGACTCCCCCACAGCAAAGCCTAAAGTTGGCCAAGTTACCCGTGAACGAGCACCAGTTGGCACACCTGCAGACTAATGTACTGTATTTACTCATTCAGTTTGATAACATAAATTTTCGTGTTACGTGTTTCATTTTGGTATCAAGCTGTTCGCAAAATAAAGGAGTATATTTTAAAACTAGTCCTATAATAATAGAACAATAAATTGAATTTTAACAAATATTTTAACTTTTGGACACTTTGACGCTCGTCACCACAAAAATTATTTATATCTTTCCAGTGTTCTGACATCAATTTTTATGTTATGTCTTTCATATTGGTATCAAATTGTGCGCAATCTATAGGCGCTCATTTTGAAATCACTCCCAGATTGATCGGATAAAATTTGAATTTTTTACAAATATTTTAATACATGACGCGAGCAATAGTCAACCGCTGAGAATCTAGGAAAATGAGTGACGACAAACATCGGCAACGGAGTGCGATAGTGTTAATTTGAGGCGTGTAACAAAAAGTTAGATATGAATCTCACACAATCAGCCCTGTAAATTATTTAATGTTCTCAATTTTCTAAATTAATTAAGACCAAATCCCAGATTATTATTTATGGATGATCATTATATTTGGCAGTTGTGGCGTGTTGTGGACTGCAGTTGTGTGGCATTGTTCAGCATTTAAAAAAAAAATTTGTGCAAATTATAGATCATGCATTTACAGATATATTAATAGCAAAACACAAATTACAGTTTTAATATAAATTGCTAAATGGTAATAATTATAGTCATTGTCTTACCTTTTCGCAAGTAGGTATGTTGCCTTGACACTCTTTCGTACTAAACAATATTACAGTATGTACAGGCATTTACTACTGACCATAGGTATCTAATTTTACAATATGCAGCTACAAGAAAATAATACCAACTATGTTTTTTAGTAGATGAAATGTATTTCCATGAATTATAATTGTTAGTACAATACAGTATTTGAATAATAATAATAAGCAATATTATTTTGTGTGTGTTTAATATTTTTGAGAAAAATAGGTTTAGCACACAGTAGGTCTTTGACCTAATGTGTTATTGCCAAATTTGCTGTGGATTTAACAAATCAGTGCACTATATCCAATGTAGTAAATAGAGTAATGACTTGGTTTAGCCGGTCCTGAGGTTTAGAGCACATAATATTTAGAACTTTTAATAAACCTTATGGTCAGGGCTGATACTGTAGTAAGGATAAGGTTAGGCAGATCAACCCCTTCATATGAAATGTGCAACTTCCCATCATTGGAATTATTTTTAGTTTGTGGGTTTTGAGTTTTGATTCACACTGATGCCAAGAATTTGGATGAACAAATCATTTTAGGAGCTGGAAATGACCAGATATTATGTTAGGGAGCAGCATGTTCCAGGGACAGTCATTATGTTGAGGTTATGGGGGTGAAGTTTTGCATAAACAGTAAGCAAGAAATGGCCGGAGATGCTTACCGAGGCCACGTAATAGAACTCGTGTAGTACAGTAATACAATAGAGAAAAGTAAAGTCAGGATGAAGTAAAGATTGTCTATAGTGTGTTCTTTCAAGCAACACACTTGTGTGTTCTTTCAATACTTGTATATATATGTGTGTATATAGTGTAATAACTGCAAAACTATTTTATTGTTTTATGAACGTAATAATTGAACCACTAATATGAACATCATACTTTTGAGTATAGCCATGATTCACACATTTTATTATATAAATCTATCACACTACACACTATTGAATAATATTACTGCAAAAAACTAAGAAAAAATCAATCACATTGAAATAATTAGGTAATAATATCTTTGTGGTAACTCCCACCTGTCAGCTCGGGTGACGCTGACCACCTCTGACGACCGCTCTGTCAATGCCCACATTTTGCCAGACTTCCTTGGCCTATTGCCCCCAAAATATGTCGCCCACGATTTTTTTTATTTTTCCCGTTCTCAGGGAACACAAATTAACATTTTTAGAAGGCGAAATTTTTTTTTTTTTTTTAATTTTTTTTCTTGAGCATAGGGGTGTAAATCTCCTCAGGACTCCTTATCAGCTTAAGGGTTACAGAGGTAAATGAAATTACAAGAAATATGACTTGGGAAATACAATGTCTGGTGGTTAGAAAAGATGAAACAAATGTCTATATATAACATTCAAGCAACACATTGATTACAGTCCTACGATGTTACTGTTGTTCATTGCGTGTTGGTCTTGCAATGATAACTTTGATAACTGGTCTGTAACTTAACAAAATATTTGCATAAGTAAAAATCATTTTAATGAGATGGCTGCACTTACCAGCTTCCTTCCAGTCACACTGGCACCTACTTATCCTAAGACCCGTTATGCATCGCAGGTAATATCATTACAAAAGGTCTGTCTGTTGGGTCAAGCATCATAAGGGTAAGATTTTCATCTCTGATTTACATTTCAGCTTAAAGTATATGTTGACTTTGTGCTGTATTTTATTTAGATAGTGTCAAAACTGGTACTGTATTTATATTTACAATGGTTTTTCTTTCAGGGTGGGTATCCAGCACGTTTGAAGAAAGTATTAATAGTAACAGCACCGCTTTGGTTCAAGGCACCATTCAAAGTACTTCGGCTCTTTGTTCGAGAAAAGCTAAGGGATCGTGTGTACACGGTATCGCTGCCGGAGGTTAGTAATAGGTTCTAGTTTAGATCTGAATTATTACTCGTATAGGCTATAAATTAAATTTTATATTTGGTTTTGGTTGTCTGGAAAATTATACTTGGTAAACATTTCCATCATTCTCATTCACCCCCCCCCCCCCCTCCCCTCCCCAGGGATTCAGTTTTGGAGGTGTATTTCACCTGGTACAGGTTCACTCTACCTTCCCCCTGCTGGTATGGTGTGATGCACCCAGCATCCCCTTTTCTCCTTCTCCACTCCCTTCTCTGGTTAAGACTCTGAAACATCTGAGGGTTTTGAAGCTAGGTCAGAGTTTAGCTGGTAATATAGAAAGTATATATAGCTTGGTATATATATAGAAAATATATAGCTTGGATGATTTTGCAGGGGTTGCCCTCTGGAGACAGTCGAGCCATCCCTTCCCACCAGGGATGCGGAACCTTTGCCTTCACGACAGTTACCTGGCTAAAATCCTCCTTTCCATCAAGTTGTGCATGAATGTTTCCATTGATAATGTGGGAATTTACATATAATGTCTTTGTTACTTTTTCTCATGTATGCATAGTACCATTGAGATAAATATTGTGAAATATCACATGCACTTGGCAGCTACACTTGATGTCTTTTTAGCAGTGTTATGTCATGGCACTTAATATTGAGTTCTTTTGGAGAAGAAGAAGAATATATGGTTGCTATATCACTTACTTGTTTAGTCACACCATTAACCCTCAAAGTGCAGTTATCACCATTGACTCGCAGGGTAATGCAGTTACAGTATCATATGTTGATTTAAAATATTATTGTCTGGGTTTATACCAATGATGTTACTATGGCTATAAGAACCATGTGGTTGTACAGTAATGGAGTTTACCGTGGCCCATAGAAAAAATCCTGCTATCCTTCATAATTACCTACTATGCAAATGAGGTTATCTTTGCAAGTGATACTATGCTAATGCAGTAATTGTCGTGGTATAAAATGCCATTATAATTACATATGTATGTTAATGATAATATATTTCACCACTGGTTTTAATGAAGTATATCAGGTCAACCAATATCAACCAATCATTTGAACATTATAATAAAGGAACTCCAGGAAGCCTATTGGCCCATATGAGGCAGCTCCTATTATAGCCACCAAAAATCATTCATACTAGGATATAAATAGGAGCTGCCTTGTATAGGCCAATTGGTCTTCTGCGGTCCTCTTAGTCATATGTTCTAATTGATATATACATACATAACATGCATTCATTAGTCATACATTCATTGTAGACCTATCCTTATAGTTAGTAATGAACTCAATCCATTTTTTGTAAATTAAAGGTACATAAATCTAGTTATTCAACACACATACTGTAATACATAAACTAAAAGGTGAAGCTAAAACGTTTTCTATGAACTCGTTCATAGAAAACGTGCAAGGATCACTAGAGTCCTCTGCCACGTGCTGCTGTGTGAGCAGGTATGAATATCCTTAGCTACACTGGAAGGATTAAGATACTTCTCATTTATGCCACCATTGACTAGCATGGAATCTGCATCTCTTGAACCTATGCGGACAGGTTAAGGGAACTCGATCAAATAATCATAGATTAGAAGAGGGACAGAAGATATGGTAAATACATACAAAACAATGAGAATAGAAAGCGACAGCCTCTTTTAAACTTTGTTTTAATACATTTGTATTTTGTTTTCACTATTTTATTAGAATGATTTGAATGATATATTTTTCTTGCAGCTTGTAAACCACATACCAGGGAAGTGTTTGCCAAGAGATCTGGGTGGAGATCTCAGTGTTGATCATAGCGCTTGGCTCTTACGGTGCAGTACCTCCATGACCAATAGAGACCCATCAGGCGTGTGTGAGCCTGCTCCACCCCTCACATTCCAGTCTGGACACATCTCTACAGTAGATTCTGATAATAATAGTTCCAACATGGTACCAACCGGAGATCATGATCCTACCAGTTCAGTGGAACAGGTAAATAAAAATTAATCACTGTTGTATAACTTGATATCTTGATGTTTACAATTTATAATAAAGGTATATTTAGCTATAATTTAATTGTAAATTGGGATGTGTAAATGTCCCAATTTGATGAAATGTCCTAAAATGATGAACATTTCATACTGATTATAAACAAATCATAATTACCTAGTTGCCCATTTTCAAAGTGTGGGGAAAGGCATCAGCCTGTTAAAAAAACAAATGGGAGCAGTTAACAAAAGGTGCACAAACAAACAAAAATATATATAGCATCTACACTTTTCTGAATCTTGGATAATCAAGCACCACTACACTCATTCATTTCTTAAGACCAGGTGTACAGTGTTCTGGCTCAGTTCTCCTATGATACATACATTCAATCTCTTTACAAACTGCTTTCACTCAGCCCTGTCAGTCAAGAAGCAATCTATGCCTCTTCACACACTTACAATGTCCTCTATGCTTCTTCCTGACCCTTCTCCTCTCCTTCCCTTACATTCACTTCATTACAATCAAATCAAATTAAAAACCTTATTCATAAATGCAGACGAAGAGTCACAATAACGTGGCTGAAATATGTGGTTTGGGCTATTCATGCCCGTGCCACCTCTTGGGTGGCTTAATCTTTATCAATCAATCTTCCCTCATCACAATCGACTTGGGAAGGGTCCAGGACGGACCGAAATGTCGTCGTCCCTTCACGTTCTAGTGTGTGATTTGGTCAATTTATTCATAAATGGTTGTACATTTATAATTAGGAATGTTTACATAGAAATTATAGTACATAAATTACGCAAGTGTTATAATAACAGCATAGCGCACAGACATTGTCATTATCAGAACCAGAGCTTTTATTCGTAACAGCTTGTGCAAATCGTTGCAATACTGGCCAAACAATCTTGGTGCACTCATTAATCTTGTGATTGATTACATCTTCACAATACGTTTTTATTCATTACATTATAAATTCTCTTATTACCATTATCTCAGACTTTACATTTCAGCTGCTCTAAATAACATATTTTTCACATTTATATTATACTACCATTTTTTCCATCAATACACATACACATCTTTTTTTTTTTTTTAATTAATGTTTCATGAAATCCTAATCAGGGCTTTCATGAAACATTTAATTTTCTTCCCTGGCTGTCTCTTCTCAATTCTGCATAGATTCTTCTTATCATTCACATATGCCAGGTATTATGAACATATTATAGTAACCACTTCTAGCACTTCATTCACAATTATTTCACACACAATTTCCCCTTCTTTCACCACCATTATAATTTACTTTAATCAACATTTACTTTAACAGTTTTCTCTTGTACATTAGTTTTAATAGCCCGGCATAAATCTTGTGCGTCCTGATCAAGGAGCTGTATCAACTGTATATATAAAATTCTGTATACTCGAATTACTCGTATTTGTCATATACCGGGTTTACACATTACATTGGCCCCTCTCATAATTCAATCCATATACCAGTACATTGAACAATTAAAAGGGACATGACACAACTGGTGTGTCTATAATAATATAAAACCAATCTTTGTTTGCACTATTAACCTTTGGAGGGCGCATATATGATTTTGGTCTGACTGCCTAGAGGGCACACATCATAAACATGTGATTTAGAGATTTAAAATATTTAAAATAGTCCTGCACATGCACAGGGCTCACATTTGTTTCCTCAGGCCTCCAGTAACCATCTCACATCTTGGGGAAAAAAAATCTGAGTCCCTCACTTTCCTTCTAGGGCGTTAATATAAAAATGAGGAGCAACATCACCATTCAGAGTATGAACGTTTAGGGCAGCCATAGAGGAGACACTAAAATTTTAACAGCAGCAAATGGGTGATTACCATGTATATATTTCAGACAAAATGTAAAATTTGTTTAATATTAAAACAAAAAAAAATGTATATAAAAAATATCTCGTATCCCAACCCATTCTCCTGTTTAGGTAATAGTTTTTGTAACTACGTGCACCATAGTTCAAAGATTGCTGTTCTTAGCAATTAGATGGTAGAACTTTGTACTATTCACTTTATAGTCGGAAAAAATGAAGCTTAAAAAATGTACTTAAATATTCCTTGGTCTAGTATAAGCACACACACATGTACTACATTAGACCTAAGATATTGTGAATTAGGCCTAGGAAGGTTAGTTTAGTTTGTCATGCAACATGAGTAGAAAATAGTTTTCTGATTTGTCCAACTCAATAGTGCCAATTTCTACTTTGTAATTGCATTGTACGTCGGTATATACACTGTGGTCCTCATCGTTACTACCAAAATAGGAGGATGGGCTGTATATCCGTACATGTTTATATTTTCAAAGTTATACATAACCTTTCACGCATCAGTGCAACCTGTTAGCACAATAAAACTAAATAAAGTGAGAAACAATGAAAATAAATAGACAAAGTTATTCCTGAGCGACACCTCGCCTCACTTTTATCCCCCAAAAGTAACTTCTCCAGGCCACTACAGCTAAACAACAAGAGGTAGAGACTTGGATTTTTGTGCTTCCTGGAGGCGAATTAACAATGTCGAAAGAAGAAAATGATTTTTTCAGCACACTTTTTTTTTTTCTTGTGCACCACATGGATGTCAGCATTTAAGTTGCTCCAATTATGGGTTAACTCTTACACATTCAATATTTCCTGCATGAAAGTTTTCACAGCATTTAACGGTCTGCCAACTCCATACATGTTTAGCACTTGACGAGTACTACTCCATTAAGCAGTAAACCCTCTTGTGGCTTTATGTACAAATCAAAGATTTTAAAATTTCTCCTTTTGGCTTTTTCAGCTGTGTGAATTCAGTGAAGATGAAGTCAGTTGTTGTGACAAGAGTTTCTCCCATGACAGTAATGATGAGGATGACCTGGAAGGGCATGTCAGAGAGGATGATGGAAGACTGTCTGGTCTTAATGGCACAGAGGATGAAGACCTCACAAAAGAGGAAAAGCGGAAAGATGGAGAAAAAGATTTAAGTCCGTCTTTAAAAGGAGAGTGTTCTCCAGTGCCTGAAATACAAGATACTGCGCATCTCAATGGTCACGTCTTGCATGATACTGACCGAATTAGTGGTTTGTATTCACTTCTCACATCTTGATGTTTAAAAGTAATTCCAAAATTTAAACGATTGAAGAGGACATTGGGAATTTTTTTTAGGGTTAATGTATAGTAAAACAAGATGTTGACATTTATTGTCTTGTGGATGACAGACCAAATAATCAAACCTGTCTATAACCCTGATATAACCCACTCCCAGCAGCTCTTAATTTGGGAGTGGTCATACCAGAAGTCCCTCCAGTAGGCTCTATCACCATATAAACCTTTCACACTTTCAAGCTCCAGACTGGTACTGGACAGCAGCAAAAAAAAGCACAAAAAAGTATCCCTGGAGGGACTGGTTTATGTTGTCTTGCTGACCATTTAAAAGAAGCAATTCTCTAGGGCCCAGGAAATCTGTTTACACATACTAAAAGAAAGTACTGTACATGTCCCAAGATTAAAATAAAAACAAAGTACAAAATGAAAAGGAACTAAAAATTTCTAAAAACCAGGACAAACATTTCATTGAATGATCTTCAAATATTAAGGTACTGCCTTCCCCCTTACAGTTCCACTACAAACGGTGTATCAAGGAGACCACCATGAAAAGACAGAGAAAGACTTGGATACCTTATTAGCTAAGGTATTCCATATAGAGGTGCTAATGATCTTACTACAAAGTTTCAAAATACACTTGTAACTAGCAACCTAGTAGATTCTATGGATAACTATACTTCCCCTACGCAAATTATATATTATGTGATTTTGTAGATATATTTAAATAATTGCATGGATTAATGTCTTGGTTCTCTTAACTGTAAGAAAACACATTGGCCAGACCAAACTGGCAAGTAGCAGTTGCAAACCACTTGCCCAGTGAGCAAGAGCAGTGTGCTCACTGCTCTACACTGCTTCATGAGGTGCAACAGGCACACACCTTCATAAGGAATAGCAACTAACCTAGAATTGTACTGATTGTACAAAATTGTAGATTTTGTTAATTTAGAAATTTAAAAAAGAAACATGATTAGGATCATTTCAGTGTTGGGTGATTGGTTATTTCTATTATAGTTCAGTTAAGCTTATGGTATACTAATGGCTGAGGTGAACAGCATACATCTGAGACAATAATAAGGTTACTTTTATTGGCTATAAGTTTATTAATTGGAAATAAATCGGCTACAATAGAAGAACTTTAATTACCAGTGTAATAGGAATAATGAAATTGTGTGTTATGCTAAATTTCTGTACAGTTAATTTCAGATAATGAAGTGAGTTGTATTTGTTTGTAGGTAGAGGTTCTCCCCTTGCTCCCCCCAGCAGTGGAAGTAGTGGGTTCAGTGATGATGACAGTCTTCACTATGATGATGGCCGGGGATTTACTCTTGAGGAATTTGTGCGCCATCTTAGAGATAAGGCACGGCAAGGACTTTATCATGACTATACACAAATAAAGAGTCGGCCTCCAGATGGTACTTTTGAAAACTCAAGGTAACTGCCAAGCATTGATTCAGTACTATATTTAATTTTTATAATAAATATTTTGTAGCACATTTTTTGTATTCCAGTTGCTCTTTATTAGTTGTAAATGATTTTTAGGAATAATAATGTCATCAGTATTATTAATGGCTTCCTCTCTGGTTAATAAATAGGTGTATATTTTGACATGAATATGAAATCCTGCTTATTTAGATGTTTACATTTTGCTAGTGTATACACTATAACAGTTGGGTTTACAATCTTTAGACGCTATAGGAAGATGCAAATCAATGAGTATAGGGCTCTGGCACAACGTGAAATAAAAGATTTGCCTTATATTTACTCCTGGAGGGACTGCTGTCTCCTTCAGCCATTAGACGGGATTCAGAAGTCAGACTTGATTTGCTATTTGGGTTGTCAAAACATTCAAGCTAGTGTTCCGAGGGGCTGTTATTTTTAAAGTTTGGAGAGTTATCGTTACAGTAAGCTATGTAACCGATTGCTTTATATAGATAAAATAAAAAAATAAAAAAATTTTATTTACATTCTTATGACTAATTGAATTTTGTTCCTTAAGAGATCGCAATGTAAATTAGTGAGAAAAATACATGATTAAACAGCTTAATCTTGGTCAAATGTTTTCAAACACTACACCACTGGTTCAAAGTGTGGATGGTTCCCAGGAATCACACATTAAATTAAACTACAGTAAAGTTTTATAAATTTAATTTTTTTAAATGTAGAAATCTTACTGGTCATAGAATGCAAAGTGTATACCAGGGGAGTTAAATATTGTGGACTTTGACAGAAGTGCATGATACCAGTATTTGTAGTTGAGTAAATATTTTTAGAGACCATTTCAGCATTATTAGACATGTTATTAAACTTATTTTTACAAGTTAGTGTTTTTCATAACACAGAGGCTTAGTTTTCAACAATATTTTAAACATTACTTGAATGAAGGTTAGTAGGTTTGTTTGCTGTTTGTAGGTTTGTTAGTAGGTTTGTGCTGTTTGGCAACCTTTTTCGTGTTGCCAAAAATTAAATTTAATTAAACTTTTTTTTCATTACCATGGTGGTTGTGTATGTAATTTTTTTTTTTTACACTATATTCATATGAATTAAAAAAAAATATTGATATTTCAATAATAATTATGTGGGCATATATTGTTTCTTGCTTATTATTCTGAATATTGTACCTGGGCATTGGGCAGCCTGAATGGCTATGAATGCCTGCGTTTGTTTTGGGAACAAAGACTGCCACACCCAAATTAACAAGAGGATCCTTATTCTTGCTTTTTATATATATACCTGTATATACAGTATCCATTTGTTCTCTTGATCTGCAACACCATGAAAAATTTAATTGTTTTGACTAACCAGAAACATACAAAACAGCAACTTGTATAATCTATCCAGGTCAATGCATTGAAAACTTCAATATTACGGTGCTTTAGTTTTTTACCATATACTGTACATTGAATTTTAACTGGTTGATAACAGGTTGATCAAATAAGACATTAGGTGAGAGGACAGGTTCATGAGTAGGGTTCCAGTACACTTAATCATATGGTTTAGTGTGTCAACTAGCTTTAATGTGAAGTTGAACATGCACATGTATGTTAAATTTTCTGGTCTATTCTATAACAGACACTCAATACTGTATAGAAAAAAATGAACGCATTAATGTTCACTAGTCACTTTTTTTGTACATTGTTATAAACTATTATTGTGTTACTGCAATTTTTTTATAATTTTCGTTATTATAAAATTCTTCACAATCATAAGCACAGTTGGACTTGTAGGAATAGCCTCATATGTAAGAGATAGTGTTAAATGTCTTGTGCCATGATTAACATTATAGATTATGACAACTTAATACTCTTTACATTTCTGAATGAATGTTATTCAGTGCTGCACAGAACTCTTGTTCTAAATTTCCAAGGATGACATTGATATTGACTTGCACAACCATTGTCGGTATACTTACCTTATTTATAAGTAAACGACGTGTAAGTATGTGCATACCCTCAGTACGGTATTTGTAACAAAATACTAATAGATCTTTTTCTTCAACAGAAAAAGATGGAATCAAGTAAAAAACCGGTACACGGATGTGCTATGTTTCGACAATTCTAGAGTGATACTTTCAGCGGAAGATGAAGAGTGTCATACAGATTATATTAATGCAAACTATGTTGATGGTTATAAACAAAAAAATGCCTTCATTTCTACTCAAGGTAATGCACAAATTATTTAAGTAAAAATATCATAAGTATACTATATTATATAGTAATTGCAAAAATCTGGATGAAGTACTCATGTATTTAGATTGAAATAATTATTTGGAGTATTGATTATTAAACGTATTAAAAGTTACAAATCCAGAAATGAAATTTTTAATTAAAAAAAACTAATTTTGCAATATTCTTTAGTACAATGTCATAGAAGAATATAGAGATAAGAATTATGATTTTGTACTTATTTTTTATAATGGTAAATAATATAGCTATTATTATAAGTTTACATTATGTAATAAATAGAATTTTAAAATTTTGTAAAGGTTATGTTTTTTGTTGAAATTCAATTTGTATAAATATAAGTACAGTAATTGAATAAAATATAGGAATGTTACTACTGTATTCTCCACACATGTGTACAAATTGTTTCTATCCTAACAAGGTCCATTACCTGGAACATTTGGCGATTTCTGGAGGATGATCTGGGAGCAACGAGTGTGTGTTATTGTGATGACTACCCGGGCCGTAGAGAGAGGGAGGACCAAGTGTGGGCAGTACTGGCCTGCTGAGCAAGATGGAGTAGCATCACATTCTCACTTCACCATTACCAATACACAACTTTACCACTACCGGGATTATACAGTTAGCGCACTCACAATGCGGGATAACAGAGTAAGTAGAAATTTTCTTTTCTTTAAATTATGCTATTTCCATTGCACGTTTCATGACAGCTGAGTGGACAACACTCGGTATTCGTAGCCCTGAAGTTCCGGGTTCAATCCCTGGTGGAGGCGGAAACAAATGGGTAGTTTCTTTCACCCCCTGATGCCTGTTCACCTAGCAGTAAATGGGTACCTAGGAGTTAGACTGTTATCAGTTAGACTGTTAGGCGTTAGACGTAGCAGCTGCTAGGGGCTGCTTCCTGGGGATGTGTAACAAAGAGGAGGCCGGGTCGAGGACCGGGCCGCGGGGGATGCTAAGTCTCGAAATTATCTCAAAATAACCTCAAGATGAAGGATGCATAAATTGAGATACAATTTTTAAATACAAATAAAATTTATAAATGTACTGTACTGCATTTTCTGGCAGCCTAATTTTCTGATTAAACAATCCATAAAATATGAAATATTATAGTAGTAATATTTGTTATATTTTCTGCTGCTTAAATGATAAATTTAAGAAATATTAAAAAAAATGTCTATTGCATAAGAGTTTAGTCAAATTACGGGAGTCTCAGATTTACACATGCAATACATTCCTGAATTCATTAAAAAGTTATTTCACTCAGTTCTTGGAAACATATTTGTTATAATTTTAATAAAAATGCTATGCTTCCTGGAACTAATGAGATAAAAGATTATTTACCTTTGGATGCTGGAAGGAGCACTGGAATAGGTGAAGATGCTGCAGATAATGTAATAGCAACAGAGATTACTGTAGATTGTGGGTGCGATTTTTTTTTTTCTGAAAAGTATTGTTAAGGTATCACGCCCGAATTGTGTGCATGAGATTCTCTATAGGGTGTTGGGAACATGCCTGCCCATCAGCTTGTTCCTGACCAGAAACATTCTGGACAACTCGGGGTCCCACTCAGCAGTGCCTAAATTGTTTATACTCTTTCTCTCCTTTAGTTTTTGGTTTATTCCGTAACTGTAAATTTGCTGTCAAAATGTTCCCAGATGAATTTGCTGGAGTATAAATAATAAAATGTTTGTTAATAATAGATTATGACAGTGCTGAATATATGAATATTTCAATATTCCTCCTTTTTTCAATGTAAATAGAAATTTAAAATATAGAAATGTGCACACATGATCTATTGCTGTAAAAAGAAAACAAATATACATGCCAGATAAGTATGAAAGCTACTTTGTAAAGCAAAGAGAAAATACAGTACCTAATAATTTTTACAAGAAAATTACTGATGCGAGGTAAAGTGCATAATATGTAAGAACCAGTAATGAACACATTTCAACATTAATCTTAAGATTTTTCAACCTATTGCTTTCCAGTTTAAGCAGTATTCTTTGTGCTATAATTACTAATTTCAAGAAGAAATCTTTTTGTTTGCTACAGAATGTGTGTAATTAGTCAATTTAACTACATCAGCCTGGCTGATAGCCTTAACGTAATGAGGTTAGGCATGTAGCACGACTGTAAGAGTACACCAACTCTGTAAACCATTAAATGTTGCATACCATCAAACATTGGTTTAATTTTCTAGGCTTTATTACTAATTACTTTCATTTTTATGTTTCAGTCTAATGAGGAAAGAAAAGTAGAGCATATGCAGTTTACATCATGGCCAGACTATGGTGTTCCAGACTCTGCTATGGCTATGCTAGAATTTTTGACTCATGTCCGGGAATCACAGGCTCGCTTGACTTCTGCTCTAGGAAGTTCATGGATTGGACATCCTTTGGGACCTCCAATAGTCGTTCATTGTTCTGCAGGCATAGGAAGGACAGGTATGGCTTTTTGATCTTGCATTGTATTTCCAATAATCCATTCTTTAAAAAAGCTAGGCCCTATAGTAACAGTAGTGGTGTGAACACTATATGGGCCATTGAAAAAGTTAGAATACTGTACTGATAAAGTTATGTACTGTTAGGAATTACACAAAATGTTAGCCTAACCCAACCTGTCCTAGGCAGAATGTATACAATCTTATTATCCCTGGGAAAGGTTTGGTTTGGTTGTTGCCTTTTTCATGGGCCCTCTACAAAATAGTGCAAAATGTGCACTGCTTTTGAGGGCAACAGTCCATATTTTGTACATTTCATCCATAGTTGCAGTCATTTTTGGAGGACATGTTGAATTTAAACTTTTTCATCTATAAATGCAAGCCAAATTGAAGTTAACATACTTGGTTAGGTTTTTTTTTTTTTTTTTTTTTTTGTCACTGTTAGACTATAAATAATTTCCCCATTATGTACAGTAGACCATACTAAAAATTTAATCTCGCTGCCCTAATTTTTTCATCATTACCGGAAACAAAGTTTTATGTCAATTTTCCATCCATAAATTTAATTTTCTGTGAAAATTAAGCAAAGATGTAGCATCCCAATGCTCATTGGAGTGCAAACAGCACACATCAGCTGCAATAAAGGGAGAGGAGATTAGCTAAAAACTCATCCATCATCATCATCATCATCAACAACAACAAAAAAGTATGATTTGGGGCCCCATGCCCTCCCAGGCCCCACAGAGCAAGGCAGGCATTTAGGGATGTTCTGTTTTCTTTGCATAAACTCTTGTGCTTTTAACAGCATTCTTCTGACTTGTATATGTTGAACATTTTATGTATTTATATTCTTGTATGCGTAATAAGTGATAGTCATTGCCATTCTTAACATATTGACTATGTACGATTTCCTCAGGTACGTTTTGCACCCTTGACATCTGTATTCGTCGCTTAGAGGATGTTGGGACAATTGAGGTAAAAGGAACTGTGGAAAAGATAAGATCCCAACGAGCATACTCAATTCAGATGCCCGATCAGTATGTCTTTTGTCATTTAGCACTGTTGGAGTATGCCCTCCATAATGGAAAACTAGTAGAGGTTGATCTCACAGGTTTTGAAGATGATGGGTCTGAATCTGATTGAATTCTATTAATTAAAACTTGTGAATGATAGTGCATTCTAAACTCTTTGTCTGAAGACAAAAATATTCAATGTGGCAGATTGCATTGTGACAATAACTGTGTAGTTATGTTGAAAATAACATAACTTTTGTGTGGCATTTTTGAAATGACAATAAAAATTGTCTACACTGTTTAGCAAGTGAACATTAAAATACTGAAAATGCTCTGGGCACTCAGTTTTGACTAAGAAAACTGCCTATAAAAACTTGAGGCAAAGTCCTCATATAGCCATTAGGTGCTGCCGAGTGCTTTTGTGTGAGTGATCTTTATTGTGAAACATATTTGAGTCTGATAAGTGACCAATGCACAGAAAATGGAAAAATTATATTTTTCATAAGCCTTCTCTTTTCTTTGGGAATAGTGCACATATCAGTTAAGAACTGTGTAAACATGTATGGTTCAAGGTTTCACACTGAAATCCAAAGCACATTGTTATATTTTGGCAAGTGTCTACAGTGTATACATAATACTTAAAAGATTTGACCTGAAACACACTACACATTGGCCTTTAAAAGATATTGAAAAATAAATATTAAGGGACTCAACAATTATTACCATTCCAGTAGAGGTGTCGGTGTGTGTATCTGGCCAGAGTAAGCTGTAGGAGGGCAGAGTGCATGTCAAGTGTGCTGCACTGAGGTACAAAATAGTGTTGGTGTCAGTCATAATGAAATTTGTAGCTCATTTCCAAAATTAAAATAAAGTGGAGCTTATGAGAAAAGTACATATACAAGAAGTCTACATTTTGTATAATAATGGAACCACTCCATGTATTTAAATGTGATAAGGTCAACATTTGGGTTTAAAATGTAAGTTTTTTTTTTTACACTGATTCATTCATTAAGTTTATTTGTATAAGGAAAGGAGAGAAGGTAAGTAGGCATAAATGCAGTGAAATTTGTATTTGTTATACATGAGTAAAACCACTTGCATTATTGCAGGTATTTAAATCTATTGGAGGATCGATGAGTTATTAAGTACACAAGGTAAAATAACACAAATATCAACATTTCTTAATCTCTAAATTGTCAGGTGAACATGTGTGTAAACTAGATAACAATCCATTTTGTTTTGTTATTTTTTCAACATTTCTCGTACCCTATTTTTCTTTTAAAACATTCCTAACAGTATTTCATATTTTTTTTATCTAAATGCTATAGTCTGCCTGGGTTAGAAACAAATGTTGATTGGTGCTGATTTTTTTTTTGTCAACAAATTATTTCTGTATTAATCTTTTGATTGTAGACTAAACAAATTTTCAAAAGTAGAAACCTTAGTACAGTGGGGCCTCGATTTACAATGGTAATCCGTTCCCAGAGACGCATCGTAAGCGAAATATCATGTCGAAGTGATTTTTCCCATAAGAAATAAAGGGAATTGGATTAACCCGTTCCACACCCGCAAAAATATTAACTTAAAAATACATTTTATACCGAATACAATTTTTTTTTCTCTTGACTATGTTTAGTACATATGTTTACCTTACCTTTATGGAGGACTCTTGATGTGTATGGAAGATAGTGAGGAGGGGGAAAGAGGTGGCGAGGTGTTACTATTTGGAAGGGGAGTCCCCCCTTTCATTATAACATCAGGCAATGATGACTTCTCTGGGTGTACACACACTCCTACGTTTTGCCTGCTACTAGGACCTGGTTGTGATTCATTGCTCGTCTCACTAAAAACCTTTCCATAGATTTTTGTTTTTCCATACGTTTTAGTCTGTAGTGAGGCATCACAGTGTCATTAAAAGGTTAAGGCAACGGCCTACTGCACCGTGATTTGGGTGAATCGTTTCAGCAAAAGTTTGCAATTCTTCCCATGCTGCACACATTTTCTTAATTAATGAGGATGGGACATTCTGTACTGTCTCCTCCTTCCCTGAAGAAATTTCCTTAGCTCTCTCTTGTTGCTGCTCCTTGTGAAGTTCTTCGGTGGTCAGTTCTTCGCTGTGTTCCTCCACCAGCTCGTAACACACAACACTCTGAACACTATGAATGCCACTTGTTTTTCTAAATTTCTCAAACCATCCCCTGCTCTTAAACTCTCACATTTGCATCACTTGTTCCAGGGGTTTTCTTTAAAAGGTCTTCGTGCAATTTCCTTGCTTTTTCACAAATGATGGCCTCTGAAACTCGTATCACCCGCTAACTCCTTGCTGTGTTTCCAAATTAATAATAACTGTTCAACATCCTCAAGTGTTTGTGTTCTGTTTCGTGATTATTGATACGCCTTTTGCCACTTTAGCACTCGTAATGTCCTTTTTCCTTAGCAAGTATGGTGGATATCATTGACTGAGATTTGTTGTACTGCCTAACTAGTTCAGCAACCCGCACACCATCTTCATATTTACGAATGATCTCTTGTTTTTGCTCTATGGTCATCCTTACATGGGTTTTCATATGTTGAACCTTACCACGAACTTTCTTGGGACCCATGGCATGATATATAACAAACAGTTTTATGTTCAAAAAGCAAAAAATCATCACAAAAACTAAATTTCTTATAGGCGTGATCGTCACTAAGCAGCCAGCTCTAGTAAACTGAGGCAGGTTGGCCCGCGTGACCGGGAACCACGTGCTCGGTAGGCCCAAATGTGTACCAACAAATATCGTTTAGTCAACGACACTATCGTAAGTCATCGCATTTTTCGATCAAATTTACATCGTAACTCAAAATTATTGTAAGTCGAGGTGCCACTGTATTCATATTAATAAGAGCAAAATAGGATTTTCATTAAATGATATCTGAAATTTCAAGTTGAGTATTCTCATACATGGAGGCAGAATAGTGCACGTGACAATAAATATGGCATGAGACACAATCAAGTAAACTACACGAGCTAATGAAGCCTTGTGGTGTATGCACTTGCCTATAACTTTTAACTTTATTTATTTATATAAATATATAGTAAACATTACAAAGATTAAAATCTTAATTCATGTAAACAAAATAATTTTTTTCATTAGACTTGCTGTAACTTAAAAAAAAATCTCATGTTCTCCAGTTTTTAATATTCACATGAAATAATCATTAGGTATAATCACGACTAGAGGAATTGTTAGTATATATAAGCTACACAATAGTGTTCTGCCAGCCCCAGCCAAGATAAACATTAAACAAAGGAATATCTTATTATACGTGTTGACACTTTTTTTTATATATATATATAACCATTAGCAGTATGCCTGAAAATTCAATAGTTTGATCATTCTCTGTCTCCAATTATGTATTTATCAAGAGTGCTAAGCCAGGATTGCTTTATAGCACTAGTCCATTTGTTAAATTACACATTTTAAAGCAATTCGACTGACAGTTACTTTGGTATACTACCAGTAACCATTTGTAAATTTATACCTATTACACAGTTCACTAGTCATTGCAAACTGGTAAAATATATAATAGTTTATATAGAATGCAATACAAATCACTAAAAATTCCTACACCAGTTGCATTAAATAAAAAGATTACATACTACCGTGTCCGTAATGTCAAATCATGTTCAAGAACATATTTTTATATGGTTGAGCACTATTTTGTAAGAAATCTATTTTATTCCATGAAAACTTAATTTACGTGTTTTTCCCTCCATTGCACACTAATGGTAAAAAGTTATTAATAGTTTTATAATATACAATATAGGTTTGTATCCAGAATTGTATGGGAAAAGGGGGTGGGGGGTAGGGGGGGGGGGAGATTGTCACTGGTACAGTATCTTGTTTGAGCACTTATCATAAGTATAAAACTCACAAGACATGTTAGGGAAGAGGTTGAGTGCACTAACCTCTCCTCTATACCATAAATATGGTAGATACCATACTATTAGATTAAAAAAAAGTTACAGCAACAGGCAGAGGAATTTTTATTGCAAGTTGGGCTTCGTAATCTCTATCAACATGTATACCTCATTGCTGAAAGGAATATGTTTTAACACTGTGTAAATAGTTATATATTGAAAAATATTACATGGTCATACATTGTTTGTGCTTGCTATCTTTGAAATCGAGAACTATAAGTATCCTATTTATAAACAAAAATTAATATTCTCTCCTTTAAAGAATGGCACTATTAACTAATGCTTAAATTTGTCTTTTAAAGTTAAAAATATTTTTATTCCATTATACAGGGCTGCAGGGTCCACTGTTTACTACTAAGATATTGTTCACACTGCTTTAAAGATTTCACAATTCCTTAAGTTTTCTCTTTGCTACATTGCCTTCCCGGCTTGGTGCCTTCTTTTGATAATTACATTACATTAGTTTTCTGTTCAAATAGTCATGTTCCCTATTCAGAAGAGGGTGGTGCATTTGTAATCTACATTACAAATTATATTATTGACATCTTCATAGCTTGAGGAGCTGCATAAGCAGCCCATCCTCCTAAGGTTTCCCAATGTCAAGAAACTGTTGTACTAAAGTACTCCTATCCTAACCTACCAGAGGCCCCAAAACAGAAAACAGGACAGTATGTCAATTTTGTGAGCTGCTACCATTTTCTAGTACAGGGTACAATAATTTTTGGCCTTGGGTAAAGTATACGTCGATATGCGATGTTCTATTAGAAGGATGGGTTGATATAAGATATAAGAAAATAAGCAAATATATTGATGTGATAATCACTTATGAAACAAGTTGCCACTTGCATAAAGAGTAAGAATGTGTGACCAGTACAAAAATATAAACATGTTACTGAAGTGCCTGTCAGTGGACGTGCACAAAGACAAGTATCTGGGAGTTTTATTGTAATAAAAATACTTCAGCTTAATCTCCTTCCAGCTCAGGGTGTATTCCCCAGTTTACTTTTTCTTGATATTTTTCTATAATAGCAGTTAAGTTTTGCCATCCCTCAACAAAGCTTTTTCTACATACAGGATTAAGAATTGAACTTGAAAGTGTGGATGAATATCATTTTTAGTTCATTGTGAATTTTTTTTTATTACTTAACATTAGAGCACATGTGACTTGTCCTGTATGGGAAATGTTATACTGTACATGTTCATTTGCAATTCAAGAAATTGTAAGGTTGAGATCATTTATATCTGGTGAAAAGTTAAGCCCATTTTTTATATTTTTATATATAAATAAAATAATACAATATATTTTATTTTGAATTTTCCATGCTACTGATTTGGTGTTTAAATTGGTAAAATCTTGAATGCTCGTGTTAGTTGATTTCGTTGAAAATAGTCATGACATTGGAGTTGTTTTGAAGCATGAAGTAAAACATATTCACCGTTGAAAACTTTATTAACCAAAACTATGGTGATCAACATTTCTACTCTTCAGGGCATGACTTGACAGTTTTAATTTGAGTACAGAATGTACTTCAAAATGAACAGTGTGGGGGGCATAATGTGCAAATGTAAATTGTGTAAATTAGAACTGATACAAATATAGTTGATGTTTGTAAGCCATTATTGTTAATAGTGTAAATACTTTAAAACATACCATAAAAATCTTCTATACACCAAGGGATCAGCTGTAAGTTTGACTTTTTTAAGTATTTGGGTATTTGTTGTTCCTGGGTATTTATGTCATGTATATGACTTATAATACTAATGATACTAGTTGTAATAAAACCTGGACCTGGAGGTGCCACTGTATATAATGTTATGGTAAAGGCAACTGAAAATATTGGCAGATAGCATCCCCCAGGAATATGCTGTCATTGTTCTCAAATTTAAGCATTTATCTTTTTGTATTTTTCTTTAAGATCAAGTATTGTTTGATGGTAGTAGTTAATGTTAATGTCAAGAGTATTTTAATGTTCTTTTCTGTGCTTTCATGAACTTCAAATGCTCTTATTGAACATTTTTGGGAGCAAAACTGAGCATACCAATAAAATCAAATTCTTTACGTAGCATGCCGAAGGTATGAGTCCAAAAGTTATTTAATAATGTCTTGCTAAATGTTTTTCTTATTTTGAATTAGACAATAGTAATGAATTTATACTAAACCAAAATGTTCATTGACCATGGGGATTGACAAGAAAAAAAATAATTGTCGCACAACCGACTCGGGATAATGAGTGTTAAGAGTGTCTGACTTGGCACATCACCAAAGATGTAACTTTTTTATAATACTTTTGTACATACTAGTCAAATGTCTTAATAAAGTCTTCTTTCTAATTATAGCTTCACTTACCTTCATTAAAGTTTCTTTACAGTATTTGCATCACTTTGGATTACCTTGGCACACATTATTTCTTGTAATTTTCATCTACACACATGCAACATCCTCTAGTCCGATCAGTTTGGTTCCAATCTCGATTGGATATGTAGTCATGATCAGACACTTGGTTGAATCTTTCCAGTCACGTAAGTTATTTTATGTACAAAGATTACATCGCTACACTACTGAAACACTCGATAGACTTTAAACAAAACACGACAAAACTTTGTATTGATAAGTAATACCTATTATGGGTGCTCACCAAAGGTTCAGATATTTCTTCACAGATGATTTTTGAATGATGCATGGCAAGTATGATTGTGGTAATTGAAGGGGAAAAAGTAAGTTATGTTGGGTAGCAAGAATTTAGCAAACATTTTCCTTGGCTAATTTATCTTCATGAGAATATTATCTTGCACAAAGAAATCACATTAATTTTGAAGATAAATTCAGATAAAAAAAAAAAAAAAGCCAAAAACTGAGAAAAGATGTACAGGTTTGTAAGTGCTTGCGTAACTGCTTCGTGAATCTGGCCCCAGGGCTGCATGTGCTTAGGGCAGCTTTCCCAGAGCTTCCTGTGAGTACTGCCTTTGCGTGTCAGGGTTATCTTCACTGGTGTTCATGACACCATTTCCGTAGGTTTTTTTTGCTGTTTGGCATTTGCCCCGCCCTTGGGGCCAGCTGGGGTTTTGTGGCCCTTGGGTAGGAAGTAGTACTGTACTATTGCTGGTTGGCGTGTCGGGCAGCTTACCTATGCAGCGGCCAGTTCCCGTTTCCTCTGGGGACATTGTACTTTTGTGGGGGTTTTCCTTTCCATTTGTTTTGTGTGCCTGGTGTAGCTAGAGGACCACTTCAAATATTCTAGTGGTCCTCCGCTAGGCCCCTATGATTGTACATGTCGCAGGGGTTTCAGTGTTGTGATCTCCGTCCTTGTCAGCTTTGGGTCTAACCGGTTAGCAACACCTTGCCCGGGCTTCCCGTAGCAGTCAGCCTACTGGCCCTGGAAAACCCTGTCAGGGCTCGGTGGAGCTATGGATGTGTCTTCAGAGTTCCAGCTCGTCTCGTGCGAGTTTGAAGGTTGCTGTGTGCCCTTGTTTCAGGGTGACAGTCACCGCTTTTGCCTCCGTCATGCTGCCTGTTGGGTCACCGACACCTTTGCCCCAGTCTTGCATGTCGTGTTCTCTACATGTTCTCCAATTAGCCTTTCTATTGACATTGATATACGGGTACAGGCGGCATCCGTGCTGCTTACCAGGTTAAGGTTGCTGCATCCCACTAGATTGGTTGCCCACCCGGATGTCCCAATGCTGCCCCATTTTGGTTAGGTGTTGTTCGTCCTTCTTCCCCCCCCCCCCCCACCCGTTCCCGGCTCCTCAACGTCTGGGGTTTCGGGATCAGGGTGGGGTTTAGTTGATGAGACTCGGGCAGCTTTGGAGGCTGCCCTATTTGGGTTGGGGACGGAGGCTTTCATGCCTCCTGCTCCTCCTGAGGAGGAAAGGTGGAGTTTTTTGCTTCCATCAGTAGTTTTATCCTCCTGTTGCCATTCCTCGTTTTTTTTTTCTTCTTTTTTTTCGGGTGTCCTTCCCTGATTTCTAATCCTCTGGGAATGCTTGGGTGTTTTTTTCCTGGTTTTGTGTTTTCTGTCTGGGTTTTGGGACCGGTGTCCCTGGCTGCTTGCTCCCACGCCTTTCGTCCCTTGTTTTTCGGTTCATTTATGGCCGTTTAAAGGGGTTGGGGGGAGTTCAGTCTGGTTAATGTGTTTTTCCCTTCCTTTCTGTGGTGCAGTTTCTGCCAGCAAATGTGGTGGTTTGGGCTCCCCCTCCCCTTCACCCAGGTGAGTTCCGGGTTCATTTGGGCTCTTCTGTTTCATTCTGGAGGTTTTCTTCCTCTTGGATCCCGTTTGGGGGTTCTGGAGGCCCTTGATTACCTCCTGTGCAACCCGGATTTTCCTCTTCTGGGGTTCTTGGGTCTTCCTGGCTTGCAGACTGCATTTCTTGGGTCTTGGCACATGTTTTGTGGTTGTGTCGGGGCTTCAGCTTCTGTTTGTCGAGGTGGGCCTTTGGTGCAGCTTGTGTGCTGGTCCCTCCTCCAATGCCTTGTTCGTCTGGCCGGCGTGCTACTTGCTCTGGTTGCAAGCCGGCTTCTTGCTTTTCTTTTATTTTTCTTATTTTATTTACAAATATTTTTTTTTCGTGGAGACAAAAAGGGTGGGAGCACAGATAGGGGGGAAGAGGCTCACTCTGTTTGCTCATGCCTGGTCCCACAATTCATGGGCGTTCAGGTCGTGTCCTCCGACCTGTGGTGGAGTTGGGTGGCGGCGGCTCTTCCTTCAAGGGTTCTGGGGCTGATGGGGCAAGCTTCATCCCCACCCACTCCGTCTTGAAGTCTGTACTTGGGTGTGGTCGACATGACCCCGTTCTTCAGGTGGGTTTCCCGTCTGTTCCAGTGCCGAAATGGGACCGTGCGGATCTGCGGTTCATTCTGGACTTATCCATCTGAACCCCTGGATTCCTTGCCCCCCTTTCAGATGACTGCCCTGTCTCAGGTGCAGCTTCTGTTGGAGCTGGGTGCCTGGATGGGGGTCCCTGGACCTCGGGGGCGCATATTGGCGCATTACCATTCAACCGGGGTTCAGGGATGATCGAGTTCGTTGTGGGGGCGTCTTGCTTATCGCTTTTGTTGCCTTCCTTATGGCTTGAATCTGGCACCTCGTATGTTCACGCGTCTTACCCAGGTCGTGGTGACCCGTCTAGTACTGCTACGGTTCAGGTTCTGGTCTACCACGACAACTGGTTGGTGTGGACTCCCAGCCGGTCTGCTCATCTGCTCACCAGGGGGTGTGGTTCTTTCCCAGCTTGCCGGGTTCAAGTTCCTGGTGCACTGGAGGAAGTCCCCTCTGGTTCCGTCCCAGGTTCGGACCTGGCTGGGTCTTGTGTAGGACTCTCGGACTGTTTTCTTCTCTTGCTACGGAGTTGTTGCTGCTGCTGCAGTCCCACCTTCGGGTTCCGGGGTCACTCGGCAGTTGCTCGAGCAGTTGTGTGGGAGTCTGAACTTCGCCGTGCTGGTTTACCCACCGGGTCAGGTCTGGCTTCGGTGTCTGTTCTGGTTCCTTCGGAGTCCTCCCTTCCACCTCTCTTTCGCGATCACTGGATTTGGCCTCCGGGAACCTTGCGTCAGTTGCTGCGTTGCCAGCTTGCTCTTCAGGTTTTTCGGGGTTCAGTGCCTTGGCGCCTACCCGAACCCCTTGCTCGATGTGTTCACGGATGAGTCGGCTGGGGTTTTGTAACTAGTGCTCGCCAGGCTGTTCAGGGACGGTAGGGTCCATCCTTCTATCAGGCTCGCAGCACAGTACGGGAGTTCTCATTGGTTTGGCTGTCGCTTCAGAGAATTCGCGTCGCTCGGTGGTCGACGATCTGGGTTCACTTGGACTGTTCTCTTTGGTCCTTGCCTCTTTGGGGCTGGTGTGGACACTTCGAGTGACTCGTCTGCTAGATTCTCAGGGTTTGGCTCTCCAGGCAGTTCATGTCCAACATCCTAGACAGCCTGTCCTGATTCATTCCCCTGTCCATGGAATGGACAGTCGACGCAGACTCTTTCAGTTGACTCTAGGCACCCGTACGTCTGGCAGAGGTGGACCTCTTCGCGTCAGCGTGGTCTCGGCATCTCCTGATTTATGTGGCGCCGTTCCCCGACTGTGAGGGTTGTATGACACATTAACCTTACATGATGGTAAGATAATATGTATGGCATTTCCTCCTAAGGTAGGCGATAAGTCACAATAACGTGGCTGAAGTATGTTGACCAGACCACACACTATTAGGCGAATGGACGACGACGTTTCGGTCTGTCCTGGACCATTCACAAGTCAATTGGGACTGACTCACAATCGACTTTTGAGAATGGTCCAGGATGGACCGAAACGTCGTCGTCCCTTCACCTTCTAATGAGTGGTCTGGTCAACATTTCCTCCTAATACAACCTCTCTCATCCAGCCTATGGATCAGGGAGTTATCTGTGCCACGAAGAGGTTGTACACTAAAAAGATGCTTAGCAAAGTTTTGGTTGTTTTGCCTCTCGAGGAAAATGTAAAACTTGGCATGGATAACAGGGCTAAAAGAACCCTTGAGAATTTGAAGAACTATTCTATTAAGGAAGCAATCTATAACTGGGCCAAAGGTGTGGAGTGAAGTAAAGGAATTGACTTTGAAGAATTCCTGGAAAAAAACTCGTGTACAGTCAACAATGAGGAGGATGAAGAAATAAATTTTGGAGGATTTACAGATGAAATCCATGGAATGTTCAGAAATGCTGGCGAAAATTTAGACAGACAGGATGTGGTCGATTGTCTTGAAAAAAGATGACAATGACCCAGGATATGATGTGATGAGCGAAGAAGTGATTCTCCACTCTGTTGCTGGTGAGGTGGTTGAAGAGGCAGAGGATGAGAGAACCAACACCTCAGACCACAAAATACATTTATTTATTTATATTCAAGAGGGTACATTGGGTTTATGAGAGTACATAGCACTGATGTTTTTACATCCTTGTAAAGCCACTAACATGCATAGCATTTTGGGCAGACACATTGTATTCATGTCCTATGTTGATGGACTAATTAATTTTTCATCCAACTGTGTTAATCCAGAAGTTGGAAACATGTATCAGTACCTGAGGCAAACCAAAGAGCTGATCATAAAAAAAAAAAGAGAGGCCAATGAACACAGAAGACAAGCTAAACTTGATTCTTATTTTGTAAGAACAGCAAGGCAAGGACCTTCATCCAGTGAGGCCTCACAGGCAAGGCAAGGACCTTCAACCAGTGAGGCCTCACAGGCAAGGCAAGGACCTTCAACCAGTGAGGCCTCACAGGCAAGCCAAGTGCCTTCAACCAGTGAGGCCTCACAGGCAAGCCAAGTGCCTTCAACCAGTGAGGCCTCACAGGCAAGCCAAGTGCCTTCAACCAGTGAGGCCTCACAGGCAAGCCAAGTGCCTTCAACCAGTGAGGCCTCACAGGCAAGCCAAGTGCCTTCAACCAGTGAGGCTTCAGCAGCTGGTAATCAAAACTGAGCTTGCCTCATGTAAAAATGTAAACAATTTTACATCAATGGGATGTAAACTATTTATTATAATTATATATATAATTATATTATATAGAATGAAACTAGGTGCAGAGGGCCAATTGGCCCATACGAGGTCATAAAGTGGGTAGAATGTAGTTATGCGTTAATTGGCATAACTACATACTACCCCTTCAAGATCTCATATGGGCCAATAGGCTCTCTGCAGTTACTTTTATTCTTATGTACCCACCTCACCCAATATTTTATATATATATATATATATATATATATATATATATATATATATATATATATATGTGTGTGTGTGTGTGTGTATATGTATATGTATTTTTATTACACACACACACACACACACACACACACACACACACACACACACCAAAAGAATAGGGGAGGTAGGAGAAGAAAATATCAAAGTGTTCAGTGAGGAGCCACAAGGTCTTCTCCGAGTACTCTTTATTTTCTTCTCCGAGGCTATGGGTCCCTACACTTGCAGAGGTGGTACCCCTTCTAGGTTATTTAAAAAAAAAAATTATATATATAATTATATAATAAATATGTACAGTATATACATTTATTACTCAATTTTGCTTAACTATTTTTTCCATTTCAGTGCCTTCATACAGAACTTGCTTTTGCATAGCGCCCTGGAGCAGGCCCATGTTAAACTTCTCCTTTGAGAAGTTGTACCGACAGTATGACCTGCAAAAGTAAAAACACATCAACTTTGTCAAGATTTCCAAGTAATAGTGCACAAGTATGTCCTAATTGAAACTTAAATGATGCTCCTCAAGCCTCTCATTTGTCTCGGCAGCATTCATTTAAAATTACACTCGTCTCTGTAGCATTGTTATATCCACTTCTTGGCTTTCCTCTTGCTTTCTTTCCATATTTCTCCTTCAACCATTTCCTTCAAGAATTCAGGAAAGGTGTGCGAGGCTTGTATAAGAGCGTTACACAAGTCCACAAAAAATCTCTATAGGTTATACGGTATACAGTTGTGTTTTTTCTACTTGCCTACTTTTATATACTTATACATAGTATTTTTTTGCTTGGATTGACAAAATGACAACATTATTGCGAGTGTTCAAGATAACATTTGAACAACCAAAAAGGAGCAGCATCCTAGCGAGGCTTCCACAATTTGTATGACAAGAAGTGTGGAAAGTGTGCACCAAGCTACAAAGACGACAGCCCGTGGAGTGCAGAAAGATGACTTCAGTTCATATGGCTAGATTTTGAGGATACTAACTAATGTTTGTTATACATGTAATTATGCCCAGGATTAATATTATATGTAGTAAATATAATGCATATTCATGAGTGTGTTATTGCTCCTGTGCACATGGAGAAAAATAGTTTAAATGTCCAATGGCAGCGATTATAGCTTAGCATTTGAGTTTCTGCCATTTGACTAAGAGATAAGTGGGAATTCAGCAAGTAATTATCAAAAGATGGCACCAAGCTGGGAAGATAGCACCATGGTTGTCACTGGATATTCCAAAAGGGTTAAATATCAATCATGATGCCAATAAGAGAACAAAAACACAAAGGGAGCAATATCAAAGGTATCGGATTCACCAAGGATTCTATCGAGGGACAAATGGCTCTGAGGGACATTAGGAAAGCAAAACATACAATTTTCCTGAAAACTAGAACATTCTACAAAGAGGTGCATGGTTAAGTGGGACTACGCAGTTCAGGAAAAAAAGGAGCAGGATAGTGTTCCATTAAGTGACCATGAGCTAAATTGGTATGACTGATATGCAACTTAGCAAAAGCCATTTCCCATCATCTATTATGGTGGTAGGAAGAAGACCAATGTGTAAGGTCACTTTCAAGAGCACACAGTTTAGTACCTGCAATACCAGCCCAAAAACCCCAACAGTCACAGATTCCAAAAATGACTGGATAGAAATCTGAAAGAGGAATCCCTTTCCAGGAAGTGGTGGAAGCATGATTAACCTACTTAGGTGACCACAAATTCCTCTGAAGAAACTCAAATATGGCTAGGAAGAGGTAAGTGGGAAGCTGTGTGGGGAGATGGAGAACACATTGATATTTGTGACGATTGTGGCCAGTCATGTTATGTAAACAGGAGTGTTATACATGACAACAAGTAGGTTAGCCAGTTTTCCCTCACCCTGATGGAGGCCATTACCAGAAGTAATGTGAGGGCAGCTGTTCCTCTGTGTGGTATTCCAGTTTTCTTAGGTGCCTGGAGGTTGCCAAATTCAGTGTTCGGTTTGGACAAGTCAAGGTTGGTAAATATACCTTGCAGTGCAATTTAGGTTGGAAGATCCAGCCAGTGGTGTTGCATCTCAGGACCTTGGGCTCATTTTTTCATTGCACAAACACCCCCCTCCCCCTCTTTCTCTCTTCTATAATGTTAAATTTTGCTCTGTTAACCCCCACCCCCCCCAGAAGAGGAGAGTTGACACGTGTTAAAAGAAACGGTAAAAAACACAAATTGCTGAAATATTGTCCTGTGATTTTTTAATTAATAACAGTAAGCAGATTTTCAGTTATCTGACCATTCAGAGATATCAATTGGTCTGAATAATCAAGGTATCAATAATCATTGTACTGTACAAGCCAAAGTGAGACCAAGGTGATCATGGCATCCAGTGATCAATCCTAAGAATAGGCAAGTGTAAGCCTATACCTAGACATAATTAACAAATTGTTCATGGAGATGAACACATTAGTGAATACCATTTTTGTTATTAACATGGCATATTTGTATACTATAGTATACTAGTACCCTGTACTCAAATATTTTGGAAAGGTGTGAGGATTGGAAACTTCCCCCCCCCCCCTTACTTGATCAAGACCCCTTTTACAATTACAGTACACCTTGGTCTCAAGGTGATTGGTTGGCAGGTATATATAGGTCCCTGTATACAGTATATAAATACATACACTATATAAATTAATTTGTGCATGTGTAGATATTTAGAAAACGAAAATTTACTGGTATAAAATGTAAATAGAGTAACTTACCAGTATGCTAATGTAACACATCCATATGTGCCGAAAGCTAAATGTGCCGAGCGCTGGACTCTTGATGTCAGCATGAAATTGAGGAAACCAACTGCAAGCCCAGAGCTAATACTGTAGAGAAATGTTTGACGGAAGCATGGCATATGGCTTATGTCTCTGCCCATCAGCATTGTCTGCAAATAAAATGAATGAACGTAAGAGTTGACAAGCAAAAAAAGCTCACCGAATACAGTACAGTATTGTCAATGATATACAGTATTGTAAAATGTGTTAAATATTTAGTTGGAAGAGTCTCGGTACTCTATCCTACTGAAAATAGCAAACAATACAGTATAATATACTGGATGTAAATTCTGTAGTTAAAGTGTATTAAATTCATAACTATTATTAATAATAATAGTCACCAACAACATACCGAGGGATATTATTAATTTTCTGGTAGCTCCTCAGGGGTTTATAACAAAGACAACAGTTATTGTATATGAATGCCAATTGCATGTAGACACTCTGGAATGGTATCAAGTGGTCAATATATCACAGTACCCTGTATATACATGTAGAGTGATATAATGAGTACAGGGAGTACAATGATTACAGGGTGCTTTACTAAGTACAGCTACTGTAATGAATGGAAAAATAATGGCTTCAGAGAAAGTGTAAAGAATACAAGCTGGTGTAATGCTTATGAGAGTTATGTAGTGGTGTTAGTATATTAGGATTTGTGATAATGAAAAGGGCAGTGACAGTAATGGATTTTTTGATACAGTATTTATCAAGTTGCAACCTCTATGGGTTGTAAAGAATGTGGCTAGCCTACCCTGTGCATGTATGACTGCCTTGCCTAAGTATCATTTTCCAAAATAACATATTTTGCAAATATGTAATTTGATATCTGTAAAAACTCTTAAAAACCTACAAAGGGTAATATTAAGTGCAATATGATGTGTCTAGAGAAAGAGAGTGAGAGAGAGAGAGAGATGCATAAAAATCACTGTTCTTTACACGGGAAAATACAGCACAGTAACTAAATCACAGGGAAAATCACCAATACAAACTATAATACTGAATCATGTTACACTGTATATCAAAATCAGATCTCAATTCTCACTGGTTCCCATGATGCATGGCATTGAACACAAGAGATTTTTGCCATGTTGAATGCCATGATATTATGGCATTGAACATGGTTCCCACGGCATGGAACACAAGATGCCGGGATACAGACACGGCTCAAGGCTGCCTGCAAATGTTATAACTGATATGCCCGAATGTTATACGCAACCGATTGCCCGAAACGCTATGTGTATTATTGGCTTTAGGTACAGTATTGGATTTATAGATAGAGCTAGTACATACAATATTATGTTCGTAACATCTTCTATGTATGTACTTTTACCTGAATAAAAATTTGAATTTGTTTTGAATTTTGATCTGCCATGGGTTCCATTTACAGTATTTGAATACAGGTACTAACCATATTATTTTCACATGTATCCAATTCTAGTTTATATACTTTATGCATGTCTTGGAAATTTTATTATATTTGTCCATATTATACCTGTCTATGTAGCAAATCTAATGCAACACTGAATACAGTGTTTGGAGTTTACACTACTGTACATTCATTTACTAAATCTTAATTTGTAAAATAAACAATGCATACAATACTGTACCTCCTTTACTTCTTGTTCTTCCATTATGGAGTCTGTGGTATCAGATTTGTGAAACTTCAAGTGTAAAGTATTTATGGATCTGAAATTAAAAACAATAGATTACACTTCTGTTTTTTATTAATACAATAGTATATGTGATTCATATGTTGCCACAAATGTTTCTTAGAAGAAATTATTCTAACAATGCAAATGTTTAAACAATTTCTTAGCCAGTTAAATATATAACAGCAGTTACAGATATTTTCGGAGGGCAACCACCAAAACGTTACAATCAGTCCCTGTGGCACAGTAGCAAGACACTCGCCCGGTGCTTCACAAGCACTTTTGCCTGGGTCGGTATCCTGGCCGGGGAGGATTGACCGGGTACCAATCCTTAACTGTAGCCTCTGTTCACACAGCAATGAATGGGTACCTGGTTAAATGATTTGGCAGGTCATATTCCAGTGAAAATTAGGATTATGGACCTGCCCGAAACACTATGCGTGCTAGTGGCTGTACAAGAATGTAAGAACTCCTGTAAGGTACAGTATATAGAATAAAAATAAATTCATTTTAGACTGGCAGGGCACGTACACTCGGTGGGTTCCGTTGCTGCCCTTCGTACCACCAACAACACACTTTGTGCTGTTTAAACAATACAATACAGAAAAACAGTTTTTCTGTACAGAAAAAATAAAAATAAAAAATGTACAAAAAAGATGTTCATGAGATACAACAGTAAACTACTGCTCACAGGACCAGTATGGGGTGCACAATACACTACCGCTCACAGGACCAGTATGGGGTGCACAATACACTACCGCTCACAGGACCAGTATGGGGTGCACAATACACTACCGCTCACAGGACCAGTATGGGGTGCACAATACACTACCGCTCACAGGACCAGTATGGGGTGCACAATGTTCCGAACCTTAATGGAATCTGACCCATATATCAATCAGGTCAACCCATGTGTTGCGTTTCCAAAAGGGTCGCCCATGTTAGAATCGGTGAATGCCCTAGTAATATTGTTGAAAACATCTTAATAACTTATTAAACCAAAGGTCTTTTTATGTCAGAAGAACGGCAGAAACTGGATCTATATATGAAAACTTTTTCAGGACAAAATTTAAAGTAAAACTAAAGATATTTGTAGTTGTATAAAAGTTGCATTTTTCATCGGTCGTAGAGCCGGAAATCCGCAATATTCATCTCAGAACAATGCTTATTTCACGCAGAATCGTTAATAAACGTAAGATTTTTATACGTCTCAAGAAAGATAGAAACATAATCTTACTTTAATCTAGTTTTACATAATCTAGTTTTACTTTAAATTTTATCCTGAAAGAGTTTTCATATATAGATGAGTATTTCTGCCGTTCTTCTGACATAAAAAGACCTTTGGTTTAATAAGTTAATTAAGATGTTTTCAACAATATTACTAGGGCGTTCACCGATTCCAACATGGGCGACCCTTTTGGAAACGCAACACTTGGGTTGACCCGATTGACAGACTGGTTATATTCCAACAGGGTCTGAGACACACAATACACTACCGCTCACAGGACCAGTATGGGGTGCACAATACACAACTGCTCACGGGACCAGTATGGGATACACAAGCAACAAGTCACACACCACACAGGGTTGCCCTACAGCTCCCGGTCACCGACCTCCTCAGACACCAACAAGAACACAAGTCACTTGGTACACAAGACGGCTCGCACACGTGTTTTCACCATTTCGCACACAAAATTTGTACGTTCCTTATACAAATTATTAATCACTATTAAAAGACAATATAATACTATCAACAGGTAAAATCTTCTACTTAGCAGGCATATAGTTATTAAGTGAATTTGAGTGATGTGACAAGACATAATCTTGATTTCATAAGAACAACGCTCGCCAGTGTAAAGCAAACACATTCCAACGTCCAAAAACATAATCGAACGCACAAACCGGTTTTGAGGTACAAAACCGCGTTCTTAAGGTAAACTTAAAACTTATTGTATTATATGCTAGTTACCTTAAAAGCTTCATTGAAGGTTGTAACAGAACTCATGAGCACCACACCAGAAACAAATACCTTTTTGATATTCCAAGAGTACGACTTAATCAAACTAGAAATGCTCTACAAATCAAGGGACCCAGAATGTGGAATGACCTTCCCAATTATGTTAAAGACTGTACCCCTCTCAACCAGTTTAAGATAAAAACTAAGCACTACCTAATTAACTCCCTGTAACTTACCTTACCCCTATAATGTCAACCCATGTCTGCTATTTTTAAACAATGCTGTTTGTCGACCAAATTGTATTTTTTGCTGTTTTTCTGCCATGTTCTCCCCTTTTTTATTTTTATTTGTTCTCAACACATTTTATTCTTTATACTCAATTAGTATTAAGTTTTAGTCATTAATGTTTTTCCTGCCCAAAACGCTTTGCGTAATAGTGGCTTTAGGCATTGTATGTACTAGCTCTATCTATAAATTTATCCATTTTTGTAAAATCTCTTGTATGTATGTACCTTACCTGAATAAACATTTATTTATTTATTTATTAGTTGCAAGTTTTGCAGCTTTGTCTGCAATGTCATTTCCTATTATTCCCACATGACTTGGCACCCAGTTGATAAGTACCCGTCGTCCTTATCGTTTGAGTGTTTGCATTAATGATAAAAAAAAAAATCATTTGTGATCAGATGTATGTTATCACATATGTGTTCTTGTTGCAATGTTTCAATGGCGGTTCTCGAATCTGTATGTACGAAAACATGTTGTCGGTGTTCAGCAAGAGCATGTTCCAAAGCCTTTTGAATGGCCTTCAAAAGGCCTGTATAGGGGGGCCTCGTAGCCTGGTGGATAGCGCGCAGGACTCGTGATTCTGTGGCGCGGGTTCGATTCCCGCACGAGGCAGAAACAAATGGGCAAAGTTTCTTTCACCCTGAATGCCCCTGTTACCTAGCAGTAAATAGGTACCTGGGAGTTAGTCAGCTGTCACGGGCTGCTTCCTGGGGGTGGAGGCCTGGTCGAGGACCGGGCCGCGGGGACACTAAAAAGCCCCGAAATCATCTCAAGATATGGCTAGCATCTCTGTTTGTAAAGTCGAACACCCATTTAAGAGCCTCCAACTATTTACAGTTTCCTGCTTTAACTGCAGCTCCGGTTTCTTGTCCCTGCCGGTCTACTGATCCATCTGTGAAGTAAGTGAAGCTGTCGGATGCCATGTTTGCTTCTATTTGCATCTGTGCATTTTAGCCTCACGATGACTGCATCCTATAACTACCGTGTCCTGTGTATATACGTATTTCTCACATAAGTGTTAAGACACCTAGCTCTTTCAATATCGACATGTGCTTGTGCTGCCTCTAATGTATTTGTAAAGGCACATATTTTGGTGATTAAGTGGCGTGTTCTTTATCGAGCCTACTCTAAGCTTGCAGTTTGTCTAGAACGAATTTGAGGGCTTGAAAACAAATATATATTCTCTAAAAATACAAACAAATTTTCCACAGCTCTGGCTCTGTGTTGCACTTGTGGTCAATATAAAGTGTGCAGAAAACACCTCTGGCACTTTTAGTAAGGGTAATGGGCGGAAATATTCAAGGACTCCCAGGCAGCGTGAATTACCAGAATGCTTGTCCATATTGGCTCTGTGCCAACCACGTCTTCAACGTTTCGTTTAGCGTAGTGCATTTATTATGTAACCCGTATACATCCTATGAGTGCTAGAGGAATAGGTTACAGAAGCACATATATACAAGGATTTCCTCAGGAACTGAACCAAAAAATTATCTCTTAGCCTTAATTTGAGCAGCCTAAGGGCAGTACTATAGAACTGCAACACAATTTAATAGACCTGAGAAAAGAATAAAATTCACACTAGATATTCTGTTATCATGCCTCTATTCATGAATTATATTATGTTATCATGCCTCTATTCATGCATCATATTCTGTTATGATGCATTCGTTCATGCAATATTCACCTATCATGCCTCTATTCATGCATCATATTCTGTTATGATGCCTTCATTCATGCAATATTCAGTTATCATGCCTCTATTCATGCATCAAATTCTGTTATCATGATACAGGAAAGTTTCAGTTCAGGTCTAAAGCACATGGCAACTGAAATTAAATTACGTTTCGTGTAGCTGTCTCGCCACGCGTGTACGGGCTGGGGTTGGCACAGTACCTGTGTCACACACTATTACAACCCGGCAAACGTTTACGCTCGCACTCATACGTACTTGACCGAAAATTCGTAAATGTGTAATACATCATATATATGACACATTTTGTTTTAATATATATATATATATGCGAACAAGCCTGAACGGTCTCCAGGCATATATGCAACTGAAAACTCACACTCCCAGAAGTGACTCAAACCCATACTGCCAGAAGCAATGCAACTGATGTACAGGATCTCTTAACCACTCGACCAACACGCCCGGACAAGAGGATGGTAGCCGAGTCTAATTCCCCATCCCCCCCGCCGACACTCTGTTGGTAATCTTGGGCATGGTGTTTTATCAAATCACCTCATTCTTTGGGGCACACGTGAGGAACACAAATGCTAACAAGCCTGAACGGTCTCCAGGCATATATGCAACTGAAAACTCACACCCCAGAAGTGACCCAAACCTGCTGCAAGAAGCAGTATGGGTTTGCAGGAGCAGGATCATTTTCCAGCGCCTCAGCGTGGCGATACAGAGGGGAAATGCACACTGCATTCAGGGTTCCAGCCCACCATCTGAGGAGCTGGAGGAACTCTACAACTTATGATAATCAACTTTGTACCCTATATTTAACTCCTTTTTTGTAACAAAGTTGAAATAAAACAAATATATATATATATATATATATATATATATATATATATATATATATATATAACCTAGAAGGGGTACCACCTCTGGTGCAAGTGTAGGGACCCATAGCCTCGGAGAAGAAAATAAAGAGTACTCAGAGAAGACCTTGTGGATCCTCACTGAACACTTTGATATTATATATATATATATATATATATATATATATATATATATATATATATATATATATATATGTGTGTGTGTGTGTGTATATCACGAAAATAAACACGTGATTAAGAATGTGACAATGTCAGACCACGGAGGAAAATGAAACATGAATTTTGTATATTAAATACATCTTCAGAAGGAATGATTTTACAGATCGAGTGATGGGTATAAATAGGCAGGAGAGAGTGGTGAAGTGAGGTGAGGTACAATACTTGGACAACGCAGACGGCCCATTGGCCCATCAGATGCACCCAATTGGCCCATCCGATGTAGCCCAATGGCCCATCTGATACAGCAGACATACAAGCATAATACATAGGTAATTATAACATAAAGAGGTAAATATATACAATGAATTAGTGAGACAAATGTTTTTCAATGATCCTACTTAAATCATCCAGACACATAAATCTGTCCGTGGTCTGACATTGTCATATATATATATATATATATATATATATATATATATATATATATATATATATATATATATATATATATATATATATATATATATATATATATATATATATATATATATATATATATATATATGCAATTGACGATCACAAAACACTGATCATTTTATGCGGAAAATCCACAGAGAAATATGAAAGGAGGTGAACGTTTCGGCTTTGTTAAAGCCTCCTTTCATATTTCTCTGTGGATTTTCCGCATATATATATATATATATATATATATATATATATATATATATATATATATATATATATATATATATATATATATATATATATATATATATATATATATATATATATATATATATATATATATATATATATATATACAAAAGAACAAGGATGGTTGAAGAAAATATTTAAGTGCTCAGTGAAAATCCACAAGGTCTTCTCTGAATACTCTTTATTTTCTCTCCGAGGCTATGGGTTCTTACAATTGCACTAGAGATGGTACCCTCACACTTGTATATATATATATATATATATATATATTATTAAATATGACCGAAAAAGTAAGATTAATAATTCTAACACGAATTTTCTCAATTCTCAATTTTCTCAAAATTTTCGAATTTTCTCTTCTACATGGGTACCATCGAGCAAAAAGTCTTAGTCGACATGAACTTGAAACCGGCCATATACTGCAGGTATGTTGACGACATTTTTACACAGGTACCTGATGTCAGACATCTGCAGGAGCTGAAGGAGGCATTTGAGCAGAGTTCCGTGCTGCATTTCACTTACGAGACGGAAAAGGATGGGAAGCTGCCTTTTCTAGATGTAACAGTCATGGAAAAAGGCGGAGGTTTCCACACTGCAGTCTACACAAAGGAAACAAACATAGGAATGTGCCTAAATGCCAACAGCGACTGCCCTGACAGGTACAAGAGGAGTGTTGTTAACGCATACGTCGACCGTGCTCTCAGCCACAGCTCAGAATGGAAGCAAGTCGACGAAGAACTCTGTAGGGTAAGGCAGGTTCTAGTCAATAACGGCTTCTCCAATGGTTTCATCGAAGACATCATAAGAAGGAAAGTGAAAAGCCATGCAACATCCGAAGAGACAACTAACACAACACCTATACCCCCTATTAGACTATTTTACAGGAACTTCTTTTCCACAGCTCATAAAACAGAGGAAAGGGTCCTGAAAGATATTGTTAATAGAAACGTTATCCCTACAGACAAAAATCAGAGGATACAACTGACGATTTACTATAAAACCAGAAAAACGGCCAGCCTACTCATGAGAAACTCTCCAGACACGAAACAGAACGCTTTAAAAGAGACTAACGTCGTCTATGCCTTCAAATGCCCACTTGGGGACTGTAAGCTCCAAAAAACCCAGTATATAGGCAAGACAACAACATCTCTTTCTAGGCGTTTAACGATGCATAAACAACAGGGCTCCATTAAGGAACATATAATCTCTTCCCATAACCAAACCATCGCCAGAGAAATCCTAGTAAACAACACAGAAATCATCGATAGATACAGCGACAGCAGGCGGCTTGACGTTTGCGAGGCACTACACATCAAGAAGTCAACACCAGCAATCAACAGCCAATTATTGCACCACTATATTCTACCCACCTCAAGACTCCGCTCCAATATAGAAGCATCAAGAAATATGGACCAATAGGCTTTCTACAAACACTTCTATTCAATACCCATTTTTTCGTGTTCTGTCTTGTGTTGATACTTTTAATACCCTATTAATATCCTCTAGTGTTCTGTCTTGTGTTAATGCCACATCATCCTTCCCACCTCACTCAAATGTAATGCCACATCACCCTTCCCACCTCACTCAAATGTAGATATAAAATCAGGGAAACGCAAGTTCTAATCAGTTGTGTATTTGTGAAGTCTTTGAAAATGTAATAAGTTTTACGAAACGCGCCCGTGTCGCGTCAGACTAGAAATAAAAATGAATTTTGGAGAAGTGATTTTTGATTTACCTCCAACAGTGAAGCATAATGTACGAAGGATTGAGAAAATTCGTGTTAGAATTATTAATCTTACTTTTTCGGTCATATTTAATAATATATGTCTACAGGAAAGACTGGTACCAAAATATACTAATATATATATATATATATATATATATATATATATATATATATATATATATATATATATATATATATATATATATATATATATATATATATATAAATTAAACTGTGTAACTACCTTATCAGATTGTAGAGCACATTAATCCTCTGTAACCTTTTCCACTACCCACCAGTAGAATGGGTATGGGGTGTATAATAAATGAACAACTTAAATCATATATTAAATATCAGTGTAATATTATTTGCAATTTAATAAGTATATTAATTTTTTTTAAAGTTCTCGGTATATTAATTATTGCTTTTATGCTGCTAAGAGGCAATCCAAGGTTATAACTATATGCGTTGGCTAACTTACAAGTTCTGCCATGCATTAAGACGCCAGCATACATATATGAGATTAGATCCCCATACAAGACAGGATTCTCGAGTCCTTCATTGATGACTTTAGATCTGTGCCTTAGTTACATATATGCTTTTAGGCGCTAGGAGGGGAGGGGGTAGAAATAGCCTAAGCTACTCTATCCCGCTGAGATGTATTTTCGTATTCTCAATAAACATACTTGAACTTGAACATGAGGCGCTGAGTGTAATCTGGGGTGACAGAATCCCTTACAATTAATATGCCAACTTTGTATGCATATACTCGTTGGGCAGAATGAGAACTATGTTGAGTTCATAAGGGGCATAACTGGCCGACCCCTCACAGTGTTCAAGAGAGAACTGGATAAGCACCTCCAAAGGATACCTGATCAACCAGGCTGTGACTCATACGTCAGGCTGCGAGCAGCCGCGTCCAACAGCCTGGTTGATCAGTCCGGCAACCAGGAGGCCTGGTCGACGACCGGGCCGCGGGGACGCTAAGCCCCGGAAGCACCTCAAGGTAACCTCAAGGTAAGGAGTTTATGAGTACGAGTCCTGCAGCAGCAGGGGTGTGGTGTACTCACCTAATTGTGCTTGCGGGGGTTGAGCTTTGACTCTTTGGTCCCGCCTCTCAACTGTCAATCAACTGGTGTACAGCTTCCTGAGCCTACTGGGCTCTACTGTAGGGAACCATCAGTGCAAATACTTGAGGTGAGGGCGCGCCCTGTGACCACACCATCAATATCTTTACGGCGCTGTTCTTTGCTTTAAGTCGAATCGTGGGTTAATCTGTAATCATCTTGGGAGGATTAGTATATTGATAGATAGATAGAGGTATCTACCTCTTTCTTTCACCCTGATGCCCCTGTTACCTAGCAGTATAAATAGGTACCTGGGAGTTAGACAGCTGCCACGGGTTGCTTCCTGGGGGGGGGGGGGGGGTGTAACAAAAAGGAGGCCTGGTCGAGGACCGGGCCGCAGGGACGCTAAGCCCCGAAATCATTTCAAGATAACCTCAAGAAGATAACGGTGCAGATATTACCCTTGTAACTTCCTGATAGCTAATTAATTTATTTAAGCGAATAAAATAATAAATGATTATAATTAAAATATTGCATTATTATTTTTTAGGGTTGTGAGAGTTGCACAGTGGCCGACGGTGTGCTCACCTAGTTGTGCCTGTGGGGGTTGAGCTTTGGTTCTTTGGTCCCACCTCTCAACTGTCAATCAACTGGTGTACAGATTCCTGAGCCTACTGGGCTCTATCATATCTACACTTGAAACTGTGTATGGAGTCAGCCTCCAACACATCACTTCCTAGTGCATTCCATTTACTAACTACTCTTACACTGAAAAAAGTTCTTTCTAATGACTCTGTGGCTCATTTGGGTACTCAGCTTCCACCTGTGTTCCCTTGTGCGTGTACCACCCGTGTTAAATAAAAAATCCATCCTTGTCTACCCTGTCAATTCCCCTGAGAATTTTGTATGTGGTGATCATGTCTTCCCGAGCTCTTCTGTCTTCCAACGACGTGAGGTGCAGTTCCCTCAGCCTTTCCTCGTAACTCATGCCTCTTAGTTCTGTGACTAGCCTAGTGGCATATACCTCTGAACTTTTTCCAGTTTCGTCTTGTGCTTGACAAGGTACGGGCTCCATGCGGGGGCCGCATACTCCAGGGTTGGCCTTACATACGTGGTATACAAGGTTCTGTAAGATTTTTTACACAGGTTTCTGAAGGCAGTTCTGATGTTAGCAAGCCTCGCATATGCCGCCGATGTTATTATTTTGATGTGGGCTTCAGGAGACAGGTTTGATGTGATATCAACTCCTAGATCTTTCTCTCTGTTCGTTTCGTGAAGGACTTCATCTCTCATTCTGCCTATTTCCTCCCCTTAGTTTCATTACCTTACATTTACTTGGGTTCAACTGTGTGTCGTTGAACGCTGAGCGGTGTCGTACTTGCCCAGTAAGGTTAACCACCGCTGGGTCTGGCCAGTGGCTGGAGTGGTGACCGCGCGTAGACCTCTAGCCCAACAACACCTATACTACAACAATAGTATACGTATGGTAATATGCAACTATTTTCAGAGTTTACCACGGAACGGTAGACTCAATATCCGTACGTAATCTTACGTCTGGCATGGAAGCCTTGCACGTTGTCATTGGAATTTTAAAATTTAACATTCTTCCAATGGGTCTTTAATACTGTTTATCATTTTACTTTCTGCGTTATGTGTCTATAATATACAGAAAATTATCACTCCATATTTATAAATAAATGTAAAGACGATGAGCTTTACTAAATAAAACAGCGAGTAAAGAATGGCAACTCAAGACTTTTTATTAGCATGGACAAAAGTGTCGTACAGTTCACGGTATAAATACTGTACATGTGTGTGTGTGTGAGATGAACCTCAGCCACAAGGAGTTACAAGGTTTGGGCAACCTGAGATGTGTGTCTGTGTGTGTGTGGAAGCTTAGTGTGGAGTACGGCATTTCCCTACCCTAGTCCAGCTAAGGAACTGTGGATTCGTGAGAAGGGGGGTGCCCACTTGAGACTCCAAGGAACACTCCATTAACCATATTCAAGGATATTTGCATTAGGTAAGGTGGTTTTTCTATTCACATCCATTATAACCACAGTTTCAACAGGGGTAAGTCAGGACGCTATTGTGTGCTAGGTTGGCTAAAATATCCCACTTCCCAGAAATTACAATTAAATGTTGCAGACGTGGACATTCTTATATAGTTTTCTGTATTGTAAAGGGGACCGGTCACAGCCATATACAGTCAGAAAAATAACTAGACCCCGGCCGGATGTTCTTGAAGATATAGATGTGTCCCAAAAGCACCTATTAGTGACTACTATCTTACCTTGCGATGATTTCTGGGCTGAACGTCCCCGCGGCCCTTTTCCTCAACCAGGCCTCCTCGTCGCTGGACTGGTCAACCAGGCTGTTGGACGCAGCTGCTCGTAGCCTGATGTATAAATCACAGCCTGGTTGACTACGGGTATGTGAGGTCTAGCTCATCATGCCCCGCCTATACTAGCCTTGTTGTACCTGTTATCTTGAGATGATTTCTGGGCTTTTTTTAGTGTCCCCGCGGCCCGGTCCTCGACCAGGCCTCCACCCCCAGGAAGCAGCCCGTGACAGCTGACTAACACCCAGGTACCTATTTTACTGCTCGGTAACAGGGGCATAGGGTGAAAGAAACTCTGCCCATTGTTTCTCGCCGGCGCCTGGGATCGAACCCAGGATCACAAGTCTCGCGTGCTGTCCGCTCGGCCGACCGGCTCCCGAGTTCCTTTATAATTTAACTATTCTGCCGTTCGAATTCGTTGTCAAATCTGGTCTTGAACACGAAACATTCCTCTTGGTGTCTACACCAGAATTAGCGACTCTCAAGCATTTATATAGACAACTCAGACCCATATTTATTCGTTTACTTTTCAGTTGAGTGTCTTTTTAAAACCCGCTTACTGAAGCTGGTGTTATGTGAAGACAAAACTGGGGTGACGGTCATTGTATGCAACTTGCGTGCAGCCCACGCACCGTGCATCCTAAATGATGAAGTCACTGTAAGGCTCATGGATAATCCTTGACCCCAGAACACTGACTGCACGTGAGGGGCCGGGGGAGGGGGGGGAGACACTGGTGTTACTCATCACTTACTCTTCCCGGTCACACCACTGTCATTCATCATTTTCACTCATTCTGGTCACTCACCACTCATCTAATGATTTATCACTGTCACTCATCCTAATCACTAACCCTGTTTTCTCACCCTTTCACCTTTTTTTTTATTGATACAAGAGTTCTTCCATTCTTGTACAGCCACTAGCACGCGTAGCGTTTCGGGCAAGTCCTTAATCCTATGTTCCCCGGAATACGACTCCGCCAAATCGTTTAACAACCAGGTACACATTTTACTGTTGGGTAAACAGAGGCTACAGTTTAGGATTGGTGCCCAGTCAATCCTCCCCAGCCAGGATACGAACCCCAGGACAAAGCGCTCGCGAAACGCCACTTTAAGAAACGAGTTTCTTAAAGTGCCTGTGAGAGGTCGGCCAGTTATGCCCCTTATGTGTAGTGGAAGCGTGTTGAACAGTCTCGGGCCTCTGATGTTGATAGAGTTCTCTCTCAGAGTACCTGTTGCACCTCTGCTTTTCAACGGGCGTATTCTCTCATGGTCATTCGCCACTGTCCCTCATAGTAATCACTCATCACTGTTACTCATTCTATATCATCCATCCTAATTAATCACCACTCATTCTAGTCACTCATCCTTATGTCTGTCACTCACTACAGTCGATCTTGAAATTCCTTTACAAAACGTAATACAGGGACAGATACACACAAACGCACATTAACAAATCCCAGTGTAGACATAAGTAAAAGGAAGCATCTTGCAAGTAACCTGTCAAACGAGCGCAACAAACAAAAGAATTTACCTGAATTTACTTGAATTCAAGATTAGCACCGTCTGCGGCACGGAAGTCAACAATGTCTAGATAGAGTCCATTACGAGACTTAAAAGGCAAAAGACGAACGATGTCAAAGGTATCGGATGCACCAAGGATTCTAACGAGGAACAGGGGACTCGAAGGATTATTGGGAAAGCTAGATTTCCTATCATCCCGATATAAATTAGTATGTCACATATGCACTTATTCACAAGCCAAATATTGACTATAAGCAAGTGCAAGAACGGGTTGCATCCCTGAAATCAGGACTTATAGAGGTGGCATGACCACGAGCGCATCAATGCAGTTCAGACAGTATAGCGCCGGTAATCTCGCATGAACAGTCTGTAGCCTATCAAGAGACATTCCTCAGCTCCTGTGATGATGGTAGGAGGAAAGTCGTAGGGATGAGTCATATTTAATTCTGCGCAGTTTGTCGCAATACAGAATCATCTATTCTTCCAACGGATGCATAGTGCGTTATGAATGGCGAGATATAAATTTGAATAAGAGTATTTTTTATGAGATAAAATAAGCACGATCGGCTTCCTTAAATTAACAGTGGATACGGAAGTTCATTAGCGACAAGACCAGCATGGCTGGAAACCCAGCAAAATTATACTTGTCTTAAATCTGCTAAATATGAGAAATAGCGAGTACTGGATTTCGATCACCACAGGACAGGAAGCGTTAAAGACCCACGAGGGAGCCGCGAGAGTCGACCACAATAGCAAAAGCATCGTGCAGGAAGTGTGGAAAAATCATTACACGAGACCAGACTGCATCCACCATACAGCAAGGAGAGGTTTATTGAGTTTATTTGAGTCAGCGCTGTCACGCATGTTTACTGTGAGGAGAAACAAAGGCTTTTAATTAATAAGTATGCTGGAGCACGTGTAGGGTTGGTGTGCGAGGTACACACAAAGATGGTGTTGGTGTAGCTGCAGGAACAACATCACCTTTTTTACTAAGAAGCTTAGGTACACACATTACTGTGTAGCTACCCAGCGTGTTGCATGAAGGGTTACGCAGTATAGATCAAAAGCTATCTGTGAGTTCATCTAATATCCCCATCTCACAGGATGATACATGGCATCAGGAGAGAACATGAGATGCAGATCTATTAGCCTGCACTAGCAAACTCTGAGTACAGCACAAAAATGTCTTCAAATATTCGTGAGTGTATGAAGTAGTTGCAGCGGTCAAAGTACCTCATGCTATTCGCTCAAAAGTTATTGATAACAGGGCACTCAAAAATATAATTATATAGTGTATCCCAGCTCTTGTTCACATAGTTTACAATTGTAATGTTAACCGCTGAGGGATTCATTACCTGCGGCTACCTGTCATAAGATATCCTAGTCAAATTCTGGCACTTACAACGCCACCCTGTCTCGCAATGTGTTGCGCTTGTGATTGTAAACATGTGAGAACTACATACTACAGGGAGAGAGCTCTTGCCACATCTACGTCACTCTACCAGGTGAACATTACCGCTGTTGCATACCTTACAACACCTGTTTGGTAAATGGGGTTCCCATTGTTTGGGACAGGGAGCGTCTCAGTCTTATAAAGATTCCCATACGCTAAGTACTTAACTCCTTGGAAGGAATGGTGCCCCAAAACTTGGGATGGACGGTAGAGCGACGGTTTTGCTTCATGCAGGTCGGCATTCAGTCTACAACCGTCCAAATGGTTTGGCACCATTCCTTAATTCCCCCCCCCCCCCGTCCCATCCCAAATCCTTATCGCCATTCCTTCCAAGTGCTATATAGTCGTAATGGCTTGGCGCTTTCTCTTGGTAGTTCCATTCCCTCCCCTTCCCTGGTACCTATTTACTGCTAGGTGAAAGGAAATTTTGCCCAAACGTTTCTGTCCTGCTCCGTTAATTGAACCAGAGACGTTTCGGTTGTAACTCGACATCCGGCAGGGTGCGCGAGGCTACACTTAATAACAATAATTTTTATTTATTTTATTTGTATATACAAGAGTTCTTCTATTCTTGTACAGCCACTAGCACGCATAGCGATTCGGGCAGGTCTTTAATCCTAATTTATCCCGGAATATAACCCACCAAATTGTTTAACAACCCATTCACTGCTGGATGAACAGAGGCTACAGTTAAGGATTGGTGCCCGGTCAGTCCTTCCAGGATATGAACCCAGGCCAAAGCGCTCACGAAGCGACGGACGAGTGTTTTACCACTGTGCCACGGGAACTGCTTTTATTATCAATTATAATATTAATTATCAATTATGAGATATTTATAATATAAAATCAACCTAATGGTTGTTCCCTCTGTTTAGTTAAGCACTTAACGTTATCACACTATCAGCAGTGACAAAGATAATACAATTAGTAAACCACTTACGATTATAAATGACGTAGAGAATTCCATGCACACATTTTTTATATAGTGTTAGGGGTAAATGATTGATTTCTCGGAGCACGTGCTGCCGAGGATGTTATGTGACCCAAATTACGTGTTGCCATTAAACAATTAGGAGTAAATAGCGCCACATACAGTGTGAATGGAAAGGTCACTTGCACATATTTACATGTGTGGTTGGGTTATTTATTTTCAGCAACGTTGTCAATAATTTGATTTAAAAAATATGCGCAGTAACATGATACATTGGCTAATTTTAGTGGGTACAAAAAATATATATTGAATAAAGTCAACTAATATATGAAAATCGTTTCAGGTGTAACTTAAAATACTTAAAATTATTCACTTATATTATTTATAAGTTTAGTGGGTTTCCTCAGCAATTACAGGACTATTACAATGACAGACGTGAAATTGTTACATGCGATCAGGAGACAGTTATTTGCAGCCTAAAGGCCTAATGCCGCGGGCAGCAACCTTGAACAATGACGTCCCATTAAGTCAGCCCGAACCCTGTCCACATAGGGACTGGCAGGAGGGAGGACACGGAGGGCACAGTGCCCAACATGAGTGCCACTCAGGGATGCCGTGGCCACAGGGCCCGTGTTCACAAGCCGTGTCTCTGGGAACATATGGTGGGTTGGGTGACTAATCTTCAGCCATTTTATTGTGACACGCCCTCTGCTTACTCATTCGTGTAAGGCTTAGAGTGAAGGGTAGGGTGGCGGAGATGCCTTGGAGTACACACTGGGGCAGCCTAGCCTCCTAAAATGGTAGTACTCTTTGGTCCAAAGTACCAATATGTTGTGAGGGACCTCCAGTAAACCACTCTTTGTACTATTCATTTTATAGTACGGAAAAATAAAGCTAAACGCTAAACTCAAATATTCCTAGGCCTAGTATAGGACATATATGTACTATATTAGGTCTAAGATAGCGTGTATTAGGCCTAGGATTGCTAAGAATGGTTAGGCTGTCTTATATTTAAACTGCGGTTAGAAAGTTTCTGGTTTGTCCAAATTCAATAATATTAAAGTCAACTTTCTGGTGGTCCATCATTACATATTGGTACTTTCTGGTGGTCCATCATTACATATTGGTACTTTCTGGTGGTCCATCATTACATATTGGTAATTTCTAGTGGTTCATAATTACATATTGGTACTTTCTAGTGGTCTATCACTACATATTGGTACTATCTGGTGGTCCATTACTACATATTCGTACCTCCTGGTGGTCCATCACTACATAGTGATACCTTCTGGTGGTACAGCTCTACATACTGCTATTTTCCACCACATCGTTAATATAAGTACCGTATTTTTATTTTATGAGGCTGGGCTGCCCTGTGCTGTGTCGAGTAGGAGGAGGATAGGATTGAAAAGACTCGATTGTCACGCACTCAAGCTAAGAGGTGAAGAATGATATGACTGAAGTGGACAGATGGTTGAAAGATATTTACCTGAAATTTAGCAAATGATGGTTTGAAAATGTTAAAGTTAGCAGTCGTAATACTGTTCATATTGAACAAGTTTCGATTTAAGTTTCCAGATAAGAATTGAATTGACATTACAAACACCTTCGAGAATCTTAAGAATAGTTTGGGTAGATTTTACTAAGGGCATCCAGTTGACTTTTTCGTGACTTGTCACCCTTTTAGACACCCTATTTTGTCTCCCATCACCCTGCTTCACCCTTACGTTCCTCCCATCACCCTGTCACATTTTATAGTTTCTCTCACCACCCTGCTATATCTAGGAGCCCTGTCACACTCTCTCCAATCATCCCACCACACCCTCTAATCCATCCTATTATCCACCTCTCTAGCCACTCGTATCGCCAGCAGTTCTGTAGCCAGTGTAGGGCAGGGCCATATCGATGAGCTGATGGAAAGGGCCATATGGATTCCACCACATGGTGAAATCAATATGGCCAATGCAGCCAATGTTAGGCAGGGCCAAATGGATGAGTTGGTGTGCTGAGTTAAGTCCACAATTGCAGGAGTTTAGGTTTTGTGACGCAGTGGTAAGTGTCGTTGGCTCAGTCGCAAGGACCCCAGAAGGACATGACTGCTCTGGAGACAGTACAACACCGGGCAACAAAAATCATTCCAGAACTAAGTCTAGTTTTACTGACCTGTCGGATGCTCGTTTTGAACCGTAGGACATGCCACATGTCGAGCCTGGCCTCAGGCTGGGCTCGGGAAGTAGCACTCTCGAATTCCTCCCCAGGCATGCTCCAGGTATGCCGGTGATTAGAGGAGAGCCGGCATGGTCCTCAAGGCCATGGCATATGTCAGTGGGGACAGGCGCTAGATGACAAATATTAGTAGAATGTGGAAATGTAATGCATGCGTGTAGCATAACAGCTGACGAAGAGCCGGACCAGGATTTATCAGATAAGCAAGTACTTAAGTAGATGCGTAAATGGTTGTTAAATCCTGACTCTGGTCACATTGCAAGACACGGATCTTCCTCGTAGTCTAGAGAAGGGTTAGGTTTTGTACTGCTGCTCATTCCTAACCTAAAGTCAGTAATTATCAAAAGAAGGCACCAAGGCGGGAAGACTATGTAGCACTACCTAACCTAAAACCTTCAGTGTTTTGTTGCTGCTGATGACAATGAGTTGGCAGGACGGAGGAGTACTAGTCAGCTTCCTCTGTAATGTTGCCCACAGAGGCGGCGGCGGCCTCACCTGCAGGAAGGACCCATGTCTGCGGGAATCCCGTCTATAAGGCGACAGTCTGGGTTAGAGGGCCATGTTGAATTTGTTATTGGTGTCCGGAATATTTGTCTGGCGTGTGGCGGAGCGGTGTTGCCTCACCATTGTACCTTAGCAATAATTTATTTAAATAATCTTTATCTTTATCTTTACGACGTCTGCCCTAACCTGTCTTACGCAAAGTTTGAGGGGAAATAATGGTAATTTTCCATACTTTGAAGGCATAATTAATAAGAATATCACACTACAAAGAACAAAATCAATTCCCAGGTGAACAGCTCATGAAGTCCTTGATCTCGTGGGAAGCCAAGCACATCGAGGACTCAGTAGTAGTACACACTGTAGGTCTTGTTCGGATCCTGCACTAGTAACAACTGTATGGGGATGTTGGTGGGTCACACCATTCTTCATAATTATATATCACGCCCTCTTCCACCGGCTCTACTCTGGAACACTGCTAGCAACACCTCACTCCTCTCTGGAACACTACTGGCAACACTTCACACACTCTCTGGAACACTGCTGGCAACACCTCACCAACTCTCTGGAACACTACTGGCAACACCGCCCCTCTCTGGAACACTACTGGCAACACCTCACCCACTCTCTGGAACACTACTGGCAACACCTCACCCACTCTCTGGAACACTACTGGCAACACCTCACCCACTCTCTGGAACACTACTGGCAACACCTCACCCACTCTCTGGAACACTACTGGCAACACCTCACCCACTCTCTGGAACACTACTGGCAACACCTCACCCACTCTCTGGAACACTACTGGCAACACCTCACCCACTCTCTGGAACACTACTGGCAACACCTCACCCACTCTCTGGAACACTACTGGCAACACCTCACCCACTCTCTGGAACACTACTGGCAACACCGCCCCTCTCTGGAACACTACTGGCAACACCTCACCCACTCTCTGGAACACTGCTGGCAACACCTCACCCACTCTCTGGAACGTTACTGGCAACACCTCACCCACTCTCAGGAACTGATTGTGGATTGACAACATATCCTAACAGTCCCTGTTCATTGTTGGCCACAGGTGTCCGCTCTAGTTTGTACAGTATCACCAATATACTGTACCTGACGTAAGTGTGACCTGTATTTGAATTCGCATTGTCGTGGAGAGGAAGCCTGTACTAAGGCATATATCGAGGTCCTCCTACCCCCAAGGTCGAACTTTTGACCTTATCCAGGAGGCAACCCCCACGTCTGTTACCTATAACTCCTGGGGTACCTATTTACTGCTAGATGAACAAAGGCATCAGGTGAAAGAAAACGTGCCTACCTGTGGATTGAACCCCAGGATCCTGGATTGTGATTCGAGAATTTAGACCACTGTGCTATAGGACCCATTATTTCATTGTTTGGTTATTCCCACAGATCACTATAAAATGGCTCCAAGTACAGTATGCATTTTATAAAGGATTACATGATGTACCCAACTCTCTCTACCCCTCACCGCCTCTCCTCTCACTCCCAATCTCCCCCCTTTTTCCCCTATCCACCTACTCTCTTCTCCCTCTGCCACTCTCCACTCTTTATCCTAATGTTCCCCCACTTCTCACTTATCCACCCCTGCTTCCCTCTCTCTCAGAAAATGTAATACAGTACAGTATTACAAAGCACTGAAAACTGCCAAAACTCTATGGAAAACACATTCCCAATTTAAGACTAAATAAAAACTACAGGGGATTGCTATAGATGCTGATATTTCTTAAAGGGTGACACACATTCCCATGTGTCATCTTGGAAGGTTGGGTGAGGCTAGCCCCAAGCCTCTGGCCTCCTACTTTGAACAGACAGACAGACATTCTATTTTATAGATATACTGTAGATAGATTATTTATCTTTTAGCTGTAATTTGTAGTACAGTATATTATTAACATAAGTTCAAAGTTCAATTGATGTTAGGATACATATTACAGTTGGTTATGTGTTGGTAACAGATGTTAGTATCTTGCCAACTCGCATATTAAACATATACAGTAAGTACATTATATTTAGACCAAAATCAATGATTACAAAATCAAGATAAGACTTACCTGTGAGGAGTTGAGTATGAACAAGATGATTCAAGTTCAGTGCAATTTATTACACAAGAAATATTTTTTTTGGCAAGAACTCACAAAAAGACAGTCCACCATCAGCATGGGCTACACAACATTGCCAACAAGTAGTCGGCCATATTGTGTAAATTATGCAGGTTTAGTATGAAGGAACTTCATACTAAACGTAAGCATAAATTCGTAAGCAGAGGTGTCACTGTATGAATATAGATTAGCTTAAGTAGCTGGCCAAAACACTATATAGTACTTCTTAGTGGCTTTGCAATAATTGTACCACTCAATTACCAATGTATGGACTTTCACAACTCAATGTACCTTCATGTACTGTACATGAATAAATAAATAAATACCAATACTGTACATCTTCTTCTACACATTCTAGGGATTGCAAACATAAATCAGCAAGCAGGCATCTTATAATGTAAATAAACATACTGAATTTACAGTACTGTAATTATATGAAAAAAATCATTTTGGGACAATGAGGTGACTTGAACCAGTGTTCTGGTAATTCCCAGACACCTGCCATAACCCACTCAGCCACAATAGGCCAAAAGCCCATCAACCCAGAACTCTACTGAATTCACTGGGAGGTTATGGAGGCACGAACCTATGCCCAATCATGATTTTACGATAGACACACTTACATTGCCCTTCAGGTAATGGTGTTCACACCCTTACATCCCTCCTTCCGTGAATTCAGTACAGTTCCAGATTGATAGTTTTTTGTCCCCATCATGACTGAGTGGGTTAAGGCAAGAGTCTGGGAATCACCAGAACACTGGTTCAAATCACCTCATTGCCCCAAAATAGTTTCCTCATTGATATATCATGCCATTGTGATTTCTTTGTGATCTGTAATTATGTTTATTAATACAGTACATAACAGGATGCCTCCTTATTCACTAATTCCTAATTAAGATTAAATTCTGCTTGTCTTGGCATGTTCTTATAATACCATCATGCTGCTGTAGCTTCCCCATGTAAAAAAAAGGCCCAGATTATTTGCATAAATTTACTGTATTCTTCATTTCCAGGATGGCCACCACAACTGACAAGAGTCAGATACCACTACTACAAAAAGTGTCAAGAAAAGCCTTAAAGAAACAGAAGAGAATAGTTAAAGATGGAACTCGTGAGTGGTTTGCAGTTATATTCGTTACATAAAAACATTATATATATAATACATATAATCTAATACAAGGTAATGTACTATGGTGTGCTCAAAATTCTATACATAATTAGTGGCCTTGTAAAAATACACTGTACCTACTGAGTAATCTATGAAATCTTACCCTTTGTATTTTTTATAAAGAAAATATTATTATTGTTATAAAATATAGAACTCATTTTTTTTCCACAGATGTGGTAAACATTGATGACATTTCAAAGCACCACACCAAGACCAGACCACATTATGAGCGAGCTGTGTCTGTCAGGGAACGCTATGATAGGTATGTTCAGTACAGTATTGGGAAAATCCAAAGGAGCCATGATGGGGATTCGAACCTATGCGGTGGGTAGTCCATAGGTTCGAATCCTCATCACGTCTCCTACGGATTTTCTCATTGATATATCACGTTAGTGTGATTACTCGATGTATAGATATGTACTGTTTGGATTTGTTATGGATACATCAGGCATTCTTTATCCATATATATAAAACCCCCTCTAGGTCTTACTTTCCCCGGGAGCTTCCTATCATGCAGCAGGTGGTTACAACTTAAATTTCTCCAACAAGCTTTATCCCTAAATAAATCTTTTATTCAAACTCTCAAACCCATTTACTCCACCATTTCTTTCATATATGACTCAATCTTCCCTGCTAAAATACCAGTTGTCTGCCTCTAAATGATTCCTTTATTTCATCCTTATTAAGCCTTCTTATGCCCAATCACTTGGACTGCATGGTAAATGGATGGTCTCACTTATTGCAGATCAGCTTTCAATCCCTGACCATCCAAGTGGTTGGGTACCATTCCTTCCCTCCCTCCTATCCTAAATCCTTATTCTCATATCCCTTCCAAGAGCTATAGTCATAATGGCTTAGAATTTTCTCCCAATAATTACCTCACCCTTCTCATTAATTCTACAAACAAGTCCATATCCATGCCATATTTCATTCCCTTGCTCCTTTCACTCATACCACATAATGTAAAGTTTAGTAAGATAATAAGATCATGTTTATTCAGGTAAACATACATACATTCAAAATGAGTTACAAATATAATGTTGAATTTCTAGATAGAGCAAGTATATACTATGCCTAAAGCCACTAATACGCACAGCATTTCGGGCAATCGTATCGTATCTAAATCCAATAGTATACATCTATCCTATACTTCCTCATTACTATACCCATCCCACATACACCAGCTGCTTTTCTCAAAATAACTTATTTCCACTGACTGTACTCTTGAGTACTCTGCCTCTTTCCATACCAAAGTTTCACTTCCATATATATATCTGAGAACTTTTTAACTTGCATATTAACATTCCTAATCTTCAATATACTATTCATATTTATTTATTTCTATACAAGAAGGTACATTGGGTTGTGAAAATACATAATATTGGTGTTCTTACATTCTTGCAAAGCCACTAACATATCTCTTACCTCTTTTCTCCCACTCAATATCCTATCTTATCTCACTTTCTATACTCACATTTTTTCTATCTATTTTTTATATTTTTTTCTAGAATTTTATATAAATTTTATAAAATGTATATAAAATTTTATATAAATTTTATAAACCATAGCCGATTTTTTTATGGGTGATTATGGGATCGAGTTCACTTTTAGTGATTGAACCCCATGTATAGGCAATGTATTGTACAGTATCCGATTCTCGACGGTATGCCGACTTTTGGTTGTGCATTGTATACAGTACTCACAATATAAGGAACTGTAGATATCAAAGTATACTATCCCAGGGACACCTATGATTATAGGGATAGTAGAAGCAATATTAGTGGCTACGTATTGCGCCAGTTGCCGAGTTACAATGGTTCAAGTTGTGACAATGATTCTTGATGGAAGATGTAATTAAATAATTCACTGTGTCAGGGGACAGGAAGCCAGAGTGTATTCACTCACGTTTGGCTTTTATCGAGGTCCCCCCTTCCCCCAAGGCAAAACTACAGACCCCGCCCAGGATGCAACCCCACAACAAGCTGACTAGCTCCTGAGTACGTACCTACTCATTGCTAGGTGAAATGAAATGTGCTCAACTATTTCTGTCCTGCCTGGGATTCAAACCCGGAATTCTCAATTGTGCGTCGAGAACAAACCTGACTGTACTACCGGGACCCTACTATGATCAGGTTATAATATCATTGGTTACTTCCTATCAGATGCTCTCATAAGTATTTATTATTGTATTTTTTGAGTATTTAAATGAGCTGTGCTGGCCTTTTCATTTTATTAATTTTTCTGTCTTCCATTTTCATTTCCTTTCCTCTTTTACATTTTAGTTCTTCTAGAATCTCTGTTTTCTGTCTCCATCTACTTTTCTGTTTATTTTATGCAGACTAGACTGTGCATTCTCTTTGCACACTTTTGCCTCTCAGTGTATGTCAGTAGGAACAGCTTCACTTCACTTAGTTAATATAAAACCAATATTTAAGATACAGTACTGTAATATACTTCACCAAATATTTCAGATGTTGTTTTAGTCAATAAAATTTTGATGTTTGGCGGTAATTGATGCCTAAAATGCCTGAGGAATGTTTCTTAATTTGCCACTTTGCTAATATTATGAATGGTAATAAATATACTAATCAATTTGTATTTTTCTATATAGGGTTGGCGACCCAATCAATGCTCATACATATACAGAAGAACTCCTCCAGAAAGCTGAAGACAATGACTTTGATGCTTGTCAGAACTTGCTAGAAAAAGGTGCCATTGTTAATATAGAGGATGAAAAGACTAAATTAACAGCTCTGCATATAGCAGCCAAGAATGGGCAGCACGATATTCTTAATCTTCTCCTAACTAAAGGTGCTGACTGCAATGCACAAGACAATACTGGACATTCTCCATTACATCTTGCTGTCACAAAGGATTATCCTTTTTGCTGTGAAATCCTTCTGAAATGCACTGATTTGAAAGTAAACATACAAAATAAAACTCTTGACACCCCCCTTCATCGTGCAGCAAAAGAGGGAAGAATACACATATGCACAATGATTCTCCAACACAACAATATTGAAATAAATGTTAGAAATGACAAAGGAATGAGTCCCCTGCATCTCGCTACTTTGGAAAATCACGCTGAAGTAATAAAGCTTCTAATAGAAAATGGTGCAGATTGTAAGATGCAGGATAAGTATTTTCATTTGCCATTACATTATGCAGCTCAGAAAGGGTTTCCAGAATGTTGTGAAGTTCTTTTATCAATTTGCAGTGATGCTGATAAAGAAAAGCAGTTGACTGTAGTTCTGAAGGATAGAAAAACACCTCTCATGTTGGCAGCTAAGGGAGGTCATCACAAATGCTGTGCTAAACTGGGAAATACAAGCATAAATGCAGTGGACAAAGAAGGAAATACTGCTTTGCATTATGCTGCAATTGGAGGATTTGAAAACACAATTGAATTGCTTCTTACTATGGGAGCAGAACCAAATACACAGAATAAAAAGAGAAAGGCCCCAGTACATGAAGCTGCAGGTAAAAAGAAGTCCAGCTGCTTAAAACTCCTTAAAGATAACTGTGCAAAATTCGATGTTGTAGATGAACAAAACAGAACTGTTCTTCACTATGCAGCTGAGAAAAATGCAGAAGACTGCCTTCAATATTTGTTGTCTCTTCCAGACTTGAAAATACTTGATAAAAAAGATAAAGAAAGGTGTACCGCACTTCATATTGCTATAAAACGAGAATCTGTGGAGTGTGCCCATATATTACTTAAGAGTGGTGCATCACCAATAGAACAGTGTATTGGAAAAATGACACCACTTCACTTGGCAGCTGACAAAGGATATACAAGTCTGTGTGAAGTACTCCTTGCCAAAGATATAGTACAAGTTAGTCAGGAGAACGGAAAAAAGGCAACGCCGCTTCACTTAGCAGCTCTTCATGGATCAGTAGATGTATGCCAAATGCTCTTACGTAAAGGTGCTCGCCTATCAGCAGTTGATACAAATGGCCGAACAGCTCTACATATTGCAGCTAATAAAGGCTGTGGTAGTGTGGTTAAGTTTCTTACCAAAAAAGGCATAACTCAACGGACTAAAGATGATACTGGTTCCACTGCGTTGCATCTTGCAGCATCTGAGGGATCACTGGAGTGTTGCCAGCTGTTGGTTGCCAGTGCTAAAGCTACATGCAATGATATTGATCATAATGGAAAATTACCTTTTGACAGAGCTTTTGAAAAGAAACATGACTCTGTGTTTCGATTTCTTCTTCTGCAGCTGCCTTACAAAAAAGATGAAGAAAAACGGATGGCTTGTCTTCATGAATATATAAATATAGCACTGGAGGAAAACAGATTGTAAGTACTAAAATAAATTTGAAACATACACAAACACACACACACACAAATGTACACATACTGTATTTTGAAAATATTACAAAATCCTGTACTGTATACTGTACATGAAATTTATTTTTATTTAGTAGTTTGTACTTATACAATATCTGAGAAGCATATGTGGTATTAGGAGGCATGAGTAAAGAATACAAATATCATGAAATTACTTTTAGTGCTTGACAAAAAAATCATCAGATTGAGATGGTGGTTGTGTTGATCAAATGGATAATAGAATGAAAGTACAGTATGTAATTATCAAAAGGAACCAAGCCATAATAGAATGGAAAATAATGTGTATCTGAGTAAATCTGATGGTAGCAGGAGAAAAAGGCCAGGAAATGGACAGACAGGTGTTAAAGAAGGCAGGGATCAAGAAGTGTGAGCAGTGTGCAAGTGGCAGGAACAATACTAAATAACAGCAGTGTGTGAGGACGTTCTGAATGGATGATATATATGACAACTCGTGAGGAGCACTATATACCGAAGTTTAATAACATATCTGTGGGGTGCTGCTGTAGAAAATTTGCTTGAGTGGTGATGGTGTTAGTTCTATATTGATGCTGTTAAGAACAGAAGATATGGTTAATGTAAGGGTGTCATTATATATTATTTATAAGCCCTCTTTTTCTGTATTGATATCCCATCTTCTACTCATGCATCCCCACCCATGAAAGGGAAAAATGGGGTGATGAAAATGTATGTATGTATGTACACAACAGTTTTCTAAGAAATTTAAAGACCTCTTAACAACTCTTAACTTTGTTTTACAAAATATTTATTCATATATTCATCATATTTATTGACAAATGGATGAGTGGCCATAGACATGTGCAGAATATTTTGCAAAAGAAAATTATTAATACAGTGCAATTTTTATTAATGAAATAAGTGTAATTTTGTATACCTTTATTTAATTAGCAATAACCTTATAACATTGTAATTACTGACAGAACTGTGGTTGAAGCAATCATTGATAGTTCCTGGTGGCAAGCTGGTTTTAGAAGTAAAAATGAGCATCACTGCCAGAATTTTAGACAGCTTGTTGAATATCATCCAGGCCTTGCTCTAAAGGTGCAGGATAAGTGTGTCGATCGTTCCAAATCTAAAACAATTTATGACTTCAGATTTTATGAAGACAACTACTATATTCCAACAGGTACAATATATTTCTATTTGAACGATGAATATATATACAGCACTGTATAGTAGATGTAGCCTAGTTTGTGTTTATTTTAGACCAGTAGTGTAAATTCATATCATTTACTTAATGTGTTCCTTATTCTCGTTCCTTAGCCTCAAGCAAGACCGATGAGAGTCCATTTGAAAGTGAAAGTGGAAAGGTACATCAGAATGCACAAACATTCACCCAAGATGACCTTGAATGGAAGAACAGGCATCCCTTGACTCTTATGGTGTCTCACAGCCGACACCAGCTACTGAAACACTCTTTAACAAATGCATGGCTTTTACATAAATGGCGGTCTTACATCTACCTCATCTTCCTCGCCCTACTCCTGCTGGAGCTACTTTTTGTTGGTTGTTTAATGGCCTTCATGGGAAGTACAGAGTAAGTATTAACGTGTATATAATTAACTATCTGTACGATTGTTTAAAGTATATTTCAAGTCCATGGGGACCTTTGACAAGCCGTCAGCTTCCCATCTTTGTCAGGGCCACTAGAGATATAGTGGCTCTGATAAATTCCGGTGTAATGCCAGCATATGCACACTAAAAGTAGTTCTGTAAATCCAGTACAGTACCAGTACAGTACTATACAGTGGGGAAACCACGGCTCAGGGTAAACTGGACTCCTTCCCTCTTTCCTATGCAATTTGTTCCACTAGAATTATTCTATTTCTTCCAGCTGCAGCCAATCTAATGATCAGAAGGAAATCCTTCTTGTCCATCCAATTTTCTGTTTGACTTCATTCCATTAAATTAGGTTCACACTCTACAGTATAGTACCAATATTAATTTTTTCCAAAAGTTTTCAAGTATATTCCTATAACTTTATATCATATTGCATATGTACTATTTAACTTAGCAGTTGTCATAGTGATCTTGTCTGTATATAAAAATGATTGTTGAAATGGCATGACATGAATTTAACTTTCTTTGCCAGATGTATTGTTATACCCTATTTAAAATACTATTTACAAAACAACAGATGCTTACCATTCAGCACTAAATTATTGCAAATTTCAATGTTAAACTTTTACAGTAACTGGAGCCACATAGAAACACGGTGTAACTTGACCAGAGAGCAGTTTTGTAGATTGTCAGAAACATGGCAGGAGATGAAAGAACCAACCTCCACACCAGACACTCTCATTGAGGGTTCACTGTCTAAAGAAATTTCTGAAAACTTTACATTGTTGCCCGATAATTCAACAGGATCTAAACTTCAGTTTATGAAATGCAATGAAGCAGTTCCAGTAAAGCATGGAGTATTTGTGTGTCTACTGATCATAACGTCTATCACTCTACTCCTGGAATGCAACTATATGTATAGGGTAGGTTTTGGTGGCATTATGCTCTTTTAATGTTTGTATTGATGGATTAATATCAAAGATTTTTGTTTTATATATATTTGTATGCATTCTATTCTACAGGGATGCATAACATATAGTAGTAGGTTGGTTGCATACAACCTCTGAGTAGCACAATTGTAACTGATTTGTGACACAATACCTTCCATTGGTTTTATTCAATTTATAAACTGTAGCCTATTACTATCTCCTTCGGTGGTTATAATAGGAGCTGCCTCGTATTGGCCAATAAGCCTGCTGCAGTTCTCATTACTACTATCCCCTACACCTGACTTTCCTCCTCAGCTCTCTCTTGCCTATTTATTGCCTGTCCCTACCTCCTCATCACAATCGACTTGAGAATGGTTCAGGACGGACCGAAACGTCGTCGTCCCTTCAATTTCAAGTGTGTGGTCTGGTCAACAAACTGTAGCCTATTTTTATGTCTTACTTTTTATGCATTACTATTTAATACTTTACTTTATTAGGGGGAACAATTTAAGTAATAATAATTACTTTGCTCTTTAGAAGCATTTTTGAAACACATATACACTTAAATTAACAAGGAAAAATATTTGAGGGGTAATACAGTATACCCATAGTTATCTGAGGGCTACTATCTCCAATGACCTCCAAGGATGTTCTCAAGCTTTATTTAAAACTAAAGCCCTATCTTGGTACTGAGGGCTTTGGAAGGAAGGCTTCCTTCCTTCCTTCCATGGATATATTTCCATATGGATGAAAACCATCTCATGTTGTCTGTTTCTTGTTGACTCTATCTTCTGATAGATATGATTTGTGAACTTCATGTTCTTCGTCACAAGAAGGGGTTTTGTTACTTTTGTCCTGGGAATTGCATTGTCTACAGCCTTCTTTGTTCTCTTTTACTAAAAAATACAACCTTAGGATAGGTTGTAATAATATAATATATTTGCCCGAAATGCTATGCGTATTAGTGGCTTTAGGTATTGTATGTACTAGCTCTATCTATAAATCCAACATTGTTTGTAACTCTTCATCTATGTATGTACTTTTCCTGCATACAAAATTTAATTTAATTTTAATTTAATTTAATTACTTAAGAATGAGTCCTCTGCTTTTTGTACAGGTCTTTTGGTTGTGGTCGCTTAGTTGGTCCAGCTAGGGTTACATCATGCCCCTCTGTTTGGTTACCACAGTGTGGCATTACTGTATTTCCATACTGTATTACTCATGTTTCCTGAGGTGTTGGTGTCAATTCCCTTTTCTTTGTCCATTGTTCCAAGGTCAGATTTTCTCAAATTATCCATCGGGTGGTCCAGTTCAGCCAGTCTTATGTGTAGCTATGTACGTATATATGAAAATATCCTGTTATTACTGTACTGCTGTCATTGTCAAAATGTCTATGGATGATAATTAAGCTTGGTTCCTGGCAAAGTAGCAGAATAGCAGAATACTGTATTGGCTGCTCATTGCCTTCTGGATGTTCCTCATCAACACTGGGCCTTTGTGGCACTTTGATGCTTTTCCAGTTACTTTATTGTGTTAATCTATCCCCAAGCCTTGGATTTTTATCCCTCTCACTCCACAGGTTAGCCCTCCATCTTTGTGCCTTTAATAATTTGTTTCTGTTAGCCCAAAGATAGTTTTCTTCCAAAGCATAATTGAGAGTATGTTCCAAAGAGCTATCGAGGGCCAACCCAGAAATCAAGCTTCAGTCGCTATCCCTACCTTCCCTTCTTTGTGGTGGAAATTGAAGGCAGCACGTAAGGCAAGCAGGCAGGTTCAACCCTTGAATGACTTGAGCTGCCATCTGGTAGTGCACTTGGATACTAAAGCAGTTTGTTGACACTGGGTAAACTATGTCTTCCCTTGATTCCATCTTCATTCTCTCTTTAATTAAGATATAAAGTTTGTTTTGCTTTGCCTGTACTTTTTAGGCAATTTGACTTGGTTATGAGGTTGATCTCAGATCCCCAGACTCTCCTAACATCTTTGAGCCCACCAGATTCTAGCTTTAGTTTTCAGAAGACATGTATTTCTAAAGGTCTGATAGTTTTGTGGATATCTCTATAGCACCAGAGCCATTGCACTGGGAAGCTACTGGGGCCATTCCAAAAAGAGCATTTCATTGCATTCAATGGTTAATTTTTGGTTTCTATTCTTTTCATATACTTTTTGGCAATAAAGAAAAAATATTTTTGCCCCATTATGTGGTGAGAACTATTTATTACTAATATTATAGAATTATCTATCTTTTCTCTTGTCCAAAATACAGTGCTCATTATAATTAGGAGCTTTTATAGTCTACTACAGTATTGTACAGTGCTCTAATTATAAATATATATACTCCAAGCACATAACATTATTATAATGTTTCCTTTGACAAGCTGCCGTCTTTTTGTCCTTGTCAAGGCCACAAGGGTTAGTGGCCCTCAGGTAAATCAGGTAAATAATTACTTGATCTTTATAATATACAAATTGCTTTTTATCTATCTATTTTCAATACTGTAATTTAAAATCTTTGTTTAATTTTTGATTGTGGATAATTGACAGTACCTTCAACAAAATAATATGATATAAATACGATATAGAATGTTGTTCGTTGGGGCCATGGCTCAGAATACACTCCTGGCTAGGAGGTAAACATGGATTTGTTAGATCAAGGAGTGACAAAACTGTAAAGAGTAAACATGGATTTGTTAGATCAAAGAGTGACAAAACTGTAAAGAGTAAACGTGGATTTGTTAGATCAAGGAGTGTCAAAACTGTAAAGAGTAAATGTGGATTTGTTAGATCAAAGAGTGGCAAAACTGTAAAGAGTAAGGCAGGAGTGTTGCATAAATCATAACAAAGATATTGGGTATAACCATAAGGTATCTTTCTTTTGGTAATATAAATTGTTTAATTAATCAGAAACCCCTAACATGTGTAAAATATTAATCAATTATTTTTTATGGTAGCTGAGGAATGAATACTTGAGTTTCAACAATCTGATGCAGATCTGCCGTTTAATATTTTCCATTATCATCATAGTACCAAGAGGACGCTGTGAATTTGATCATCACATACTTTATGTAAGTTAACTACAGTGTACTGGGTTTGCTGATCAGTTTACTGATCAATACAATAATCTTAAATAATAAAGTACTGTACTTTATGGTACAAGTACAGTACTTTAGTACTAACAAGTACAGTACTAAAGTACTGTACTTGTATGGTCAAATTTGCTATGAATACACTAATAATTAACCTGATGATTTGTCTGCATTGCTGATAAGATAATTATGAAATAGCCAAACAAATACAAAATAAAAAATGAAAGTAACATTTTGACATCGTGAACCCTTATCAAGATGTAATGACTATATAATGGTACAGGATGGAATGTAACATTTTCACTTTAATTTTTTTGTTTTAGCCACATCGTTGTGACTTATTTGTTGCATATGAATCAAATGCAGTTATAAATGCAATACTTTGTGTTCCAGGTTGAACACTGGCAGTGTGGCATCCTGGCACTGCTGGTGGCATGGCTGCACCTCATCAACATGCTCAACCAGTTACCCATGCTCTCAGTTTTCATGCCAATTACTCAAAGCTTTCTTAAGAGCTTTTTCAAAGTGGTATTTTATATTGCAATGCTTATATTTATCTTTGCATTTATTTTCCATTTGTTACTAAGAGATCAGACTGCCTTCTTCACAGTGCCACAAGCCATGGTAAAGACAATAGTGTGGATGCTTGGTGATCTTGCCTATGATGACACTTTTCTTAATGATGATCACCAGCTTGTCTACCCAGTGATGGTGAACCTTCTCTTTGTGGTGTTTGTCACAACTATTGGTGGGTTTATTGTCAACTTAGTAATTACTCAGCCCTCCGAAAAGCTTGATAGCTTCCGAGACAAAGCTGTCTTTTACAGAGCAGCATCTCGGTGTACACTTTTCCTGAAACTTGAGATTTGCTTTCCCTTCTTTCGTAAATACAGAACAAGAGGCACTTATGTTGATGAAGAAACTGAAGTAAATGGATACAATGTTCTGACAAAGAAACTTTTGTTGCTAGACAGTAAAGAGGATGCAGAAACAGAACCAACAAACCCTTTACAGTTACAGCTGGAAAACCAGCATCAGCAAATCAATACTTTGTTGACTCTTCACATGGAACAGAGGGAGGAGATACGAGATCTCAAACACACACTCAATCTTATGGCTAAATCTCTGCCAGGTTTAAATCAATCACAACTTAAAATTTAAGATCATAAATCTTAGCAGTTCTGATTTGCTATGATAAATTGTATCCATCTACATACCCTGTCCACCAGGTGATTGAATGCCTCTGCATCCTGGTCTCAGACACCAGGCCTCCACTTACAAATGTTAACAAGCATAGTCTGGATGCAAATGTAAAAATGAAGGTTATATTGTATCTATCTATGCAATAATGTTGTTATAGAATTTGTGCATGATGTTCTTTGCTGGAAATTATAGGTATGGGAATAATGAGCTTGTCTGTGCTCTACCATCAACCATATTCCAGCTGTGAACTCTCTTGAGTGGCCGTGAGAGAAGTCTTTAAGTAGCCTTACAAGTCTTCCATCAATCATTCCCTCATGTGCAAACCATCACAGCACTGCACAGACACGTCCCAATTCTACTGTGCTTTATTCATTATCATGTTTTCTACTTTGGGGCTGGAATTCACATTATAGTGAAAGGCCAAAGATCCTCACTAAAGCAGACACCCACCCAATTACCATGTCTTCCATGCTAATCACCAACATCACACTTCGGAAAAACATTCACAACAGAACCCTACTACAGTGCTTCCATTGGGTTGTCATTTAAATATACTACATGTCAACATTCACTCCTTAACAACTGGTTCCATCAAACGTAATTTCCCTCCGTGACTTCAAAAATTTCATGTCATATTAAAAAAAAAGCATGATAGTAGTAAAATCATAAATTTGTTGGAATACCTTACATTCCACTACATTTTGTTTCCCTAGATTCAGATACCTGAAATATGGGGTAGGATGTAACAATCAATTGAGTGAAGCACAGAAACATTTATTTTCAACTACATATAGGGGGCACCATAATCTTGCCAGTCCTTAAGGCCTTGAAAGGTCTTAATACAGTCCTGCTCATAGTATAGATTCTGTAACTTATTGTTATGATACCATCCTCTCTTTCTATTTTTTAAATTTTTATTTATAACCATAAGATCATAAGGTTATAAGATTTATAACCAAGAGTTCTTACATTCTTGAAAAGCCACTAGCATGCATAGCATTTTGAGCAGGTCCTTAATCCTAATTTTTCCCTGGAATATGACCTGCCAAATCGTTTAACAACCAGGTACTCATTCACTGCTTGGTGAACAGAGGCAAACAGTTGAGGATTGGCACCTGGTCAATCCTCCCCGGCCAGGATATGAACCTATGGCAAATTGTTCGTGAAGTGCAGGGCAAGTATTTTACCACTGTGCCACGGAGACAGCTTGAATTTTCAGACTGCATACTTTATACTGAAAATATGCTTTCAGATTTCCACATGGAATGGAAATCTGGAAATCTTCTACCACAACCACTTTCACCCTAACTTTAACTTCACACCCAAGTGCCTTGTTACTGCACCATGTAGCTGTTACATGCACCATTCATTGTCCTAACACTATATAAATATCAGAGGTCCATGTTTGTTCAACACCCTCCCAGCGAGTATAAGAAATATTGTTGGAACAAACGTGGATGTCTTCATGAGAAAACTGGATAGTTTTCCTCAGGAAGTGCCGGACCAACCGGGCTGTGATGGATGTGGGCCTGCAGGCCACTCCAAGCCTGTTAGGGTAATCTCTCACAAGACTTTGGGAGTAGAACACCCAGAACTCCATCCAGGTACACTACTCTTCATTTACTAAAAGGCCTACTCCCTCTATCACTTTCACTCCTCTTACAATCCTTAACTAATTCTACTCTGGATTCTTGCTTTCTCTAAGCTAGCTTCTAAGACGTATCACACCAAACATTCCCACCTTAAAAAGTTTCACCACTGCCATCTTCATTTGTTTGCTATAACAACATTCCATAAAACCATATTACCTTGTCTTTGTCTTAAGTCTAGGCAAGAGGGAGCCCTAGAATAAATGCCATTTCTTCTTTTAATGAGGAGAAATTTAGATGGGTCTACAGCCCAATCTCTCAACCCCTCTGTTGCAAGTAACATATGACTGTTTGCACCACAAAGTGGTAAGCAATGTCATAGCATCCCTTAATCATGTTCAATTGTAAATGGTAAAATTTCTACATGGTTGAGATTTTAGGAATTTCCAAATACAGTATGTAGGAAAATCAAATATAAAATGTGCACATTAAATGAATACTATCAAAATGTATATTAAAATATAAACCAGGTAAACATTTCACCTTTAAATGAACAAATCCACAAGGGCCATGATGAGGGTTCGAGGACTAAGGCGCATCTGGGAACATCCCGTGCATAGGTTCGAACCCTCATCACGGCCCTTGTGGATTTGTTCATTTGATATTTTTCACCTTTCACCGTGTATTTCACCTTTGTTTAGATCTGTTCTACTATATGCACCATCATTTCACATTAATAGATTTCTCTCTTCAGTTAGTAAAAGACAAATTTTAAAACTGCCTATTTCATTGTCTTTTCACTTATAGTTAATAAAAGTTATAAACATTTATATTAAATTTAATTTTCCCTGGAACCCAATTCTAATTTTCTCAAAAGATTCTTAAAATTATTTTACATGGTAGAGTATAACTCCAGTGTCTCCAGGAATGCATCCTGTGTAAACACATGCTGACAAACATCAAAATCAGGGTAGATTTAATTTTTTGATAATGTTTCACCAGTAAGAGCTTTATTAAATCAAGAGATACATAGAGGGTAAGATCAGGGACGTGGAGATGGGATGAGGTCAAGGACGTGGAGATGGGGCGAGGTCACGGATGTGGAGATGGGGTGAGGTCAAGGATATGGAGATGGGGTGAAGTCAAGGACGTGGAGATGGGGTGAAGTCAAGGACGTGGAGATGGGGTGAGGTCAAGGATATGGAGATGGGGTGAAGTCAAGGACGTGGAGAGGGAGGGGGGCAAGGTCAACGATGTAGAGATGGAGCGAGGTCAGGAACGTGAAGATGGAGCGAGGTCAGGGACGAGGTCAAGGACGTGAAGATGGGGGCAAGAGAATACCAAGGAAACAGAGGTCATGTGCTGTAGTAATATTTATTGTTCTAAAATAATATAATAAATGCGAGTTTGTCTAAGATTTAGATTTATAATGTGTGATTAAATCAGCACACACTCAATTAGGGGGCAGGTTTACAAGTAAACCCATCCAGAAATACAAACCCCTAGCAATGAAGAACATAATATAAAAGGTGGCTCGGTCGTAAATAGAAGAGAGGTTACAAATACTGTACTCTACTGTAATTTTAAACCTTAGGAAAGTGCATTTGTATATATTTTGTATAGTGTATATATTTTGTATATAAAGTGTATATATTTTGCCATGGAACCATTGTGAATCCTTATGAAATTACACCTTTAAAATATTTCAAGTCTGCATTGAAAATGCTGTTTTTTTTAACACAAACAAAATTAACTTTACAAAATAAAACAATGGATAACTTGTAGTTATTCATTATCAAAATGTATTTAGTCTAATTTATCAACTTAAATTAAAATGTTATCTTTAATTGTAAGCAACAAATGAAAACTTCAGTTATATATCATAAGTAGAATTTTTGTTAGAACTAACAGCAATTGATAACACACCTCTGACAAGTTATACCATATCTTTATTATTGAGTAATAGTAATTAATATCTTCTAGGTACTGTAAAAAATCTGTATGTTCATATTCCATTTTTATTATACCACAGCTAAGGAAGTTTTCTGTATTAACAATTCTGCTTTCAAACCACTTCTTTTGCAGAATGCAATTCATCCCATAGAGGTATAAATGTTTTAATCACACGAATGAGAATACTTTGTATACTGTATTAGCAGATAAGAGATTTAGACATATATGGCCCCTCAAGTTCATACCCAAGCTTTCTATAATAATTACGAGTACCAACGCCTGAAAAAAATAAAAAAATATTAGTGTATATAATATACGGCAGAAAGAGAAAGTAACTGAAAATATAAATTAAAAGAGTTAATAGTTTCACATAAGAGAATTCAACATTTTAACTACTAAATAAAACTACTATGGCAGATTTACCAACAACTTACAAATACACAACATTTACAAGTAGGAAATAACCTACAACACAGTATTACAGGCACTACAAAAATAAAAACAGGTGTCTGAAAAGAAAGCAAAGTGATATTCAAAGAGATATTCAACTAATGAATGAAGAGAATCTAAATTTGTGTCCAAGTGGTGAATAAGCCGGTAACGCAGTAGATAATGTGCACGTCACTCAGGTGGTCAGTTAAACACCTTGCCTATGAATAATGGGTCTCAATAAACCTAACAGGTTTCTTGTCTTTTACATGGGGAAACCAAAAGTATAGATACAGTATGAGATATGGTGTTCATGGTGGATGCTAGATGTATAACTAAATGGAACTGTGATGAGTCCTAGCACAAGCCACTCTACTCTGTACTGAGAGAACTGCGATGAGTCCTAGCACGAGGATTTGCGTTCCTTGTGTTAGGAAGGCGTTCTCAATATGCACCACTCATCTGAAGAACAACTGCACTATCCTGTCTACTACACACACCACTGAAGACTGTGATTCCCTCTGAGTTCATGCAGCACGTTCTGAGGTGCTAAGTCATGAGAAACTAGACATCCATTCATTGTGAGTTTTAATTTTGCAAGCCTATGTGTTTGCACAATTAAAATCTCTCAGAACTAGCTGATCACAGCTTGTATCTTGACTGATGCTATATTATTAGATCTCAATATCATTAGTCTTCTGCAGTTCAAAGTCCAGCTGGATAAAATCATCAGGGAAAATGGGGGGGGGGGTCTTTGACAAGTCACTAGCTTCCTGTCCCTGTTAAGGTCACTAGAGATATTCTAGTGCTTTCAACCAAATTCAGGTAAAAATTGTGTTCTTTTTTACAATGCCGCCAAGTGGCAAATGTTTCCTTGCTGAGAAAATTGTATCCTTTCAAGACTGCTATTCAATATAGATACTGTCAATGGTCAAAGTGTCTGATATTTATGTCATGGGAGCCAGTCGGTTGAGCGGACAGCACACTGGACTTGTGATCCTGTGGTCCCGGGGTTTGATCCCGGGAGCCGGAGAGAAACAATGGGCAGAGTTTCTTTCACCCTATGCCCCTGTTACCTAGCAGTAAAATAGGTACCTGGGTGTTAGTCAGCTGTCACGGGCTGCTTCCTGGGGGTGGAGGCCTGGTCGAGGACCGGGCCGCGGAGACATTAAAGCCCCAAAATCATCTCAAGATAACCTCAAGATATAACCTCTTCAAACTCAGCAGAGAAACAAATGTCATATTCATGTCCAGCTAGAAAACAATATACTGTATAGTACTGTAGAACTTTAATACAATCCTACCTGAGATTACAGAAATCTTATGAGATCCATGCTCTTCCTTAGCAATCCTCTCAGCTTCTTCCATCAGTAACATGCCAAAGCCCTGATGCTGAAATTTGGTTGGGTCACGAGAACTCACTGGAACTACCGAACCGTACACGTGAAGTTCACGTACTATCGACACTCCACCCACCAACTCTGGCCTAAAATAAATGGAGATGTCAATTCCAATGCATATTCTACGGTTTGCATAATATAACTTAAAATTTAAAACATTAAAAAACAGATAGAATTTTAAAAAGGATAACTATGTTGTGTTGCAGCTTTAATGATCGAAGGGCAAGTAAAGAGAGCCCCCTATTCTCTTCCCCTTCACACTGCACTACTACTTTTCTCCTCTCTTGTTTGGCTCATCAATACTGTGTTTTCATTCATTTACTTTTCAAATCTCATGAGAATGACAAAATATAATAAGGTATAAAACAAAATAAAAACGTGAATGCCTGTACATTCTTTAGGTTAAAGCGAGTACCTGAAGGTTTGGTCCGAGCATTTTCTTAGGCGAAGTAGGCCAACCAAGATGTCTTGCTCTGGGTCTTCATAAGAGAGAAATGTTTCCCAACCTCCGTTTGCTACATAATCACGTCTGATCAGCTCCACCTATAAAGTTTAAAGCTTTGCTAATCATTAACAGATCATTTTTGAGCAAACAAATACTGTACTGAACTTAAAAAGACAGATATACAATATATATCATTTCTTAAAATCATTGTGTTATGCAATAATGTTTTCTCCTCAAGTGGTGCTGGTGTGAAGGAGTTGCTGAAGACAGAGCTACTGTATCAGTGCAATAAAAAAAATTCCCATAGTAGTGCTGACAGAGGCCAAAAGGCCTAACGAGTTTTGTTTTGAGATACAGCATGTGCACATTTTAGAAATGGCTTGTGCATTATAATAATGTGTTATATCTGTACTGTATAAGCTTTTTCCAACAAAACTATACCAAGCCCAATAAAGCACCACTTAAGTATCTACAAACTACAATAAAGCATGCCTTAATCTTCCATCAAAATATTCAAATTTTTAAAACTCTTCAAGATAATAGTAATTAGTTTTATGGAAGCGTGTCATGGAAATGGAATATTTACTCTGAGGAACAGCTTTTGAAAGATCACTGTACACTGAGCTACTGATGAATGGAAACACTAAGGTTTGCCTTTATTTTTATTTTAAATTACTGTACTGATGCAGTATTCACCTAGTTGTGCTTGCAGGGGGTTGAGCTCTGGCTCTTTCGGCCCACCTCTTAACTGTCAATCAACTTTTTTTTCTCACCCTCCCCCCTCCTCCAGGAAGAAGCCCGTATTAGCTGTCTAACTCCCAGGTACCTATTTACTGTTAGACGAACAGGTTCATCAGGGTAAAAGAAACTCTCCCCATTTGTTTCCGCCATCGCCAGGAATCGATCCCCGGACCCTAGGATTACAAACCCCAACCACTGTCCACTCGGCCACCAGGACCCCCTAAGTAGCATTGCATTACAGTACCATACACGATGCTTATTTAAAATAAAGATAAGGAATTTTATAAGGTACTATATACAAATAGGTGTAAAATAAAGATTATTTTTCCCTCACCTCATATGGGCGAACTTTGTGGTGGATTTCTTGAATACCAACTTCCCGAGTTCGTACATCTCTGCACTCTGTACCCAAATCTTTCATACGTGCCAAAGCAAGCTCCCTTAGGTTTCCATGTTCTACACCAGAACTAACAAAGAAAAATCAGGTATTAGTATATTAGCAAAATTAACCATAATTTGAATTAATTAATGTGTAATTAACCATAATTTAAGTGAAAAGATTCAATCCCTCAATTTAGCCAAGTGCAGATGATTTGTACCTATGATTAAGTACCTATGTCAACTAGTTTGGCAACCAGCTAAGGTCAGCTTCATCTTGAGATGAATGCTTTTGAGTTCATCTTTTTTGAGCTTTTAGCCAATTCCCTCCTCAATTATTATTTATGATTGTCAAGATCCTGAATTACTGTGTTGTAAGTTTCATGTGATCCTATAAGTACTCTCATCGATTAACATATTCTCCCTTGTCTGGTTAAATTCCACATTTAACATAAATTCATTCCCTCCTTTCAAAAGATTGGGGATTCATATGCTCGGTATTTATACAGCAAATTGACTGGTCGTTCCCTGCAGTCACTTAGCTTAATTACATGGTTAATAGGGAAGGTTGTGGCAGCCGTTTATCATCTCTGGAATAAGCCAGGTTTTGTGTGTACTTGTGACCGTGGCGTCAGTGTTTCCTAATGCACGTGGCCTTTGGTGAGTTGTACAGGTAGCATTGGGCTCAGGTTACAGTAAGGAACAACGGTAAAGAACGTAACCATTAACTAACGACCAGTTCAGATGGAGCAAGTGACTAAGGTCTTATATTCAGCAAGTCTGTTACCTAGAGAAGAGAGGTGACAGTCTGGGTCCATTACAATGTCACATACAACTTGTTGAAATAGAAATGGTTATACAACCTTTGTATAATTTAAACTATAGTTTCTCCAGTAAAGAGCAAGCATGCTTATAATTGCTTAAATTATCAAGATAAATGTGACTTCATAATGTAATGGCAAGGTAACAGACAAAAGAAAATAGGAATATAGTGACGTAAAATTATAGAAAATAAGTGTGTACAGTATAGTATTATAACAAATATATATAGTGTATATATAATTTCTTTATTCATAATATCATTCACTATGTGTAGTTAGCATCACTGATAAACAAGCACCACCACACTCCTGAAGTCGTCCCCATTATTCAACACAAAATTTTCTTGATTTTGATTGAAAAAAAAAAAAAAAAAAAAAATCTAAATTTATTAGTCTTCATAGTTAAAACCTCTAACAATTACTGTACATAAGAAACTTACCTTACCAGCGGCATGGGAATATCCCTCTGTACTCTATACACACGCACCCAGGGAGGGACAAGTGAGAGTATTGTAGCCACCAAATCAACTAGAGTATTTGGAGGGTAGCTTTTGTACCGTCCAGTCTTCCACAGTTCATATAAACCTGTGCCACGAATTACCAAGGTCGGGTAGATTTTCAGGCCGTCTGGTCTGAAAGCTGGATTTTCAAAAAATTCCTGAAAAAATTAAAACAATATAATGAAGTAAATAGGTGACATCTTGAAACTCTACACTTTTGTACTGTACACTCAATATTCAGCTTCATCTTTTTGGGCGAGGTGAATCAAGTAATTATCAAAAGAAGGCACCAAACCTGAACACTATGTTGCATTGTCTGTGACACAGATAGATCAAAGTCCTAGATACAATATTATTCAAGATGCTAATATAGGAGCAGGACACAAGACGAGTAATGTCTAAGTACTGCATTGAATTCACCAAGGATTATAGAAAATGATTCAAAAGTGAGATGAATCCAGTCTTTATAGTCTTGTATACATGTAATATTGTACATTTCTGACAATAAACTATTTCAAACTCCCTGTGTCTGTAGAATTAATTTTGTCCCTGATGTTCTTGTGACAGTTTGTAGAAGTGCATCTGAAGTTTGCCTTCTTGTCTTGGTGTTGTTTTTGTTTGTATTTTCTGCTAGCCTGTCATGTGCTCCTTGGTGGCATACTCCAACTTAAGGGGATGTGACCTGGTTGCTTTTGTTCTTACCTCATCGTATTTGCCAGGATGGGGCTGGCGAGGGTCTTATCAGATTCCTTGGGGTGGAATTTGTTCGGGGGTTCTGATGGCTGCTTTGGGGCTGGGGGTGTTCATTGCTTTCCTGATGGCCTACTTGCATTCTTTAGTGTTGCACTCCTTTGTGGGGCACTACTATTTGAGATGGCTGGCTCTGGGGTATTTATATCCACTAAGTACTCTTTCCTTAGTGGGGTCCTGTTTGATTTTGGACGAGGAGTTGATACACTTTCTTCACTACTGCTTATCTGTGTGCTACTAGTGCAACCACTTCCCTGGTTGCACCTCTGGAGTGATTCAGCCAGTTGAGGGTTTTTCAGCTCACATTGGTTTGGTTTTAGTACATCTGGATTCTGCAGCTTTCCACAGGGTTACATTATGATACTGTAACACATCCCTGTTTAGGCCCTGCTTGCTTCTGGTTGCTATCTTCCCGAACTTTCTCATGTGGCGCCTGGATGCAGTTCAGGTGCAGCTGGTATTTTTACCCCTTCAGCCTCATCTTTTTTGCATGCCTTACTTGTGATTAAGTTGATCTTCTGAACATGCCAGGTATTTTCCTACTCACATGCAATATACTGTGTGTATATTGATGTGCTTAACCCCAGGGCAGTGCAGTACAGTTTTCTCCAGTTCTGGATGTTCTTACAATGCTGTTCATTTGCCTTTTTTTCTCCCACATTAGGTTGGAAAAAGGCTGCCATTTAGTTTGGGCTTGTTTGTGCCGTCTTCTGGAGAGTTTCTACTCTGTTCTGTTTGCCAATCTTTTATGATAGCCAAATTCTTTGGACCAGATCCTGTCCTTGACCTATGGGTTTGGGGCTGTCTCCTCAGGACCCTGGTTAGTTTTTAGTTTCTTTTTCCCAGGGGCTAGAAGGCACTGGTTCTCACCTGTGATGTTCCTCCGAAGTCATGGGTTTGGCCCTCTCTGCAGCTCTGGTCTAGATGCAGATTACATGTGGTAGCAGTCATTCTCACTTTCTTGACTAGGAGAGAGAACAATAGATGGTATTCCTTGCAAATCTAAAGATAGCATACAATGTAATTAAAGTTCCATTTAACTTTAAGCAAGTAGTCACTTGGTGGTGAATTGAGAATTCTCTAGTGTCTCCCTGTCACTGGTTATGTGACAAGACCATTGGGTAGATATACTTGTTAGGGTGAGGGAAATAGTCAACAGAGCCAGCTCAGAGTTTTCCCCATTACTTAAAAGCTTTTTTTAACACACAATACTACAATAAAACTACAATTTTTGTCCAATTGTACAATACTGACAATTGTATGCAATATGTTTTCATATTGAACAACTGTATGTAATTAAAATACGAAAAGATGTACACTATTAAACCTTTAACAGAGAAACAGAAAACAAAAGAAATACAACTCACAATAAACTGCTCCACATCTCTTTCATAGTCAACATTTGGCAAGTCAGGCATCATGTGAGAGACCACTTTAAATCCAGCATCTTTTGAATAATGGAAACTCTCACTCACTGCCCTCACAGTGTGGCCTCTGACGAGTAAAAACAAGCATTAAAAAATCTAGTGAGAAAAATAGCTGAATGCCCTAAATTATCACTTGCAAGTTATTTTGTGAACTATCCTATAATGATTTCACAATTTTCTTATATCTCCCCTTCCTCCCCCCCCCCCCCAAAAAAAAAAGGAAATTCTGAGTACTATGCTAAAAAAAAAAAAAAAATGCTATATCTTGAGCCAGTTCCTTAGCTGACTTTTTGAGCCAGCAGCTTCTATGGGTCTACAGTGAAACATTCCACCAGCCAGGATCTAATAATTTCACCTCATCATGAACAGAAACATTCAAAACTCTATGGTCACATACTTAGGGAAGGGATTAAGGCTGTGGCAAATATAACTTTAGCAACTACCCACAGACCAACTTGCTATCATACACAAAAATGAACATTAGATTCAACAAACCCCCACTAAATAATTAGTATTAAAATCATTGTCAACTATCGGTAAAACCAGGCTTGGTAATCAGCCGCTACCCTAACCACCATCCGGTGGCAAACTGCGACCATAACACAATCGGAGAAGCCAGCAAAGTCACCTGTTGCTCAACCCACTCAAGCATCCTCGGGAAAAAGAGGATGAAAAAAAAAAGAGAGGAAATAGGGGGTACTTGAGAGACCAGCTCAAAAAGAAGCATTTCAATTCATTCAATACAGTACCTTATTTCTTAGCTACAGTTTCTCAGTTGATCTCATGAACCAATTCAAATGGAAGAAATATTTATTAAATAAAAACATTACAGACATGTTATTTACCCAAGCAGATGGAAGAGAAAAAGTACGGTTCAACCTCTGGAACCCATGGGCCCTAATCTCCAAGCAGGACATGACAGATAAATTAACAGTTTGTAGCATACTTTCTTAGGTCATATAAGAACTATGCTTACAAGGTAAGCACAGTTCTAAGTATGTTTCACAACCCTGCAAAGGCATTGAAAGCCTTGGTACAAGGAACCAATGCATAAGATATGAGAAACAATGCAGGAGATCTTGAAGAGCATAATGTACAAATAATACTTACCCAAAGATACAACTAGACAATTTCCTGAAGGCAAAGCCAAGAGGAAGAGAGCTTTAGAAGTCAGATATGTAGGAGGGTGAAAACAAAACAAAACTGAAGGGAAAAAGTCTAGAATGCTTTCCAAAACCCAGAACTAAATGGTGGATAGGGTAGTGGTTGATTGTCAAACCTACAGATAGAAGTAGTGACTGATGATTCATGTAATTTACATTTGAGGGGTTTTGTTGATTCTAATACAAGTATACTAAATAGCACTTACCTATTTGTATCCCTGGCAACATCTTCATACACAGACTGGACACCAATTTCTAGTCTTGTGCAACCATACTTTAACATATCAGAGAGATGACGTTTCAAGCAATAGTCAGGACGGGTTTCAATTGTAATGCCTGGAGAGGAAAAAAAAGTGATGGCAATTTAAAAGTACAGTTAGAACTCAGCCGTATGTTAGAACTTGCTGTGTGTTTCATACAGCAGCTCTGTGTGTTTATGAATTAATTGCAGTGTGCAGAGATTCTGCATTGTAGACAATGAACAGCAGAGCCTACTGGATATTACGCAAGTTCTGAATAATGAAACAATACTACTTACTCATCTCATCAGAGACATGACTTAAAATATTTATTAAAAAAGGCAAATGAATTTTGTCTAAACACAAGAAAAAAGTCTCAACCATTTATTATTTTAATTTCATTTTTTAGTGATATAAGTTTGACATAAGTTTAAGTTCCACCCCACTTGGCCCACAATTGTACACGAGCAGCATTCCATCTGGATTTTCACTAGACTTAAATATTACTATATAATCACCAGCTGCTCATTAACAAAATAATGTTTGCCTGTTCATAAGAAAATCCCGAGAATTTGGCACTTGAAGACCAGGGGCCAGATTCACGAAAGCAATTATGCAATCACTTACGAACCTGTACATCTTTTCTCAATCTTTGGCGGTTTTGGTTATAATTATTAAACAGTTAATGAGCTCCGAACCCCCAGAAGGCTGTTTATAACAATAACAATAGTTGATTGGGAAGATTTCATGCTTGTAAACCGTTTAATAAATGTAACCAAAGCCGTCAAAGATTGAGGAAAGATGTACACGTTCATAAGTAGTTGCATAACTGCTTCATAAATCTGGCCACAGAGTCCTTTACCTTTAGAATCATAGTGCTGAGTACCTTTAGAATCTTAGTGCTGGGGAAAGAATGCTTGTACTGTATTTATTAAATACTTGACAAATGACCAACTAGAAAGTGACGAAAGTATTTATAGAAGTAAGTTTGATGTGCTAAGCTATGTGATGCTATTATGAAAATAAATACTGTAATTACTTAAGAATGAAATGGAGAAAATTTTTATAAGAATAGGAGTACAGATGTGAATGAAATGAAAGAAGGATGGAGTGTGCCTGATGATGAATAAAGTGTGGTATTTGACATTAATAACTTCTATTATTGCATATACACTGTGTGAATATAGAATTAAGTATACAAAAATAGAGCATCGAGTGTAATGAAGGACCCCTTTGTCGGGCAGCATCTTGGTAGCTCCTCAGCATCTTTGATGTTAAGGAGTCTGGCATTTGCTTCCAATAGGCCATGAGATGGTCACAGATGCTTATAATGTGTTGGATTTAGTCCTGGGGTACTAGAGCATAAGCTCTGGGAAGAAATTTATTCTTAATGCACATTTTGTTTTTAACTGCACAGAAATAACAAAGAAAACCTTACCTATGCATTTAGTGTTGCTGTGTTCCGAGTACTTGACAGCTTCAGCAATATTTGTGGAGGAGTGCCCAGAGAGGGCATCATGTAGGTTTCTGATGAAATAATCTCTGTAGTCCTCTGGGAGAGCCATGAACGTTCCACCCATTACAATGAACTCCACTTTGTCAACATTGTGACCTAACTGCTGCAGCTGAAAGTGTAATAAAGAAAATTATTACAGAGGTGCAAGCTGAAGATTAAATGCATTGTGTAAATAAAATGGGCTCCAATATTAAAAATTTGTTACAATATTACCAATTTTTACAGGCAATTTTTTATTTCATGCAACAAAATCAATAGAGCAATACTTGAAAATAATAATAAATTCTTGGCAAATTATGGATTTTATCTAAATTTCAGTGACCAAGAGTGTATGGGAACATACCCCACCAACTAAGAGACATTAGTGAACACCAAGAATGTCCCTGCAGCAGAGCTTCTGGGTATACAGGCAGAACCCAACATGCCTGGGTTAAACACATCAAGCCCCTACTCTGTCCAAGAGTGCAAAGAATTGTAACATAATTGTAATCCAACTGTAACATGAGCACACAGTTAACTACAACACTACCATCAACAGGCCTCAAAGTGAGGGAACAAGACCTATACAGTACTCTATTCAAAAGAGATGCAATGCAATAAAAGTCAACAAGTAGAGGAGAAGCCCAAACCACTAGGAGCAGATTTTTCTGGCGAGGCGAAGGAACGGCAAGCCAACAACCAAGGAAGGGAACCCTGGCACACACTTGAAGTGAAATATAAAATTAGGGTTTCACACATATCCGTGAAATAAAACAATTAAGAAGGAGAAAGGAAACAACAAATCAATAGCCCCTGGTGGAACTAATGTTCTAGGGATAGCCAAAACCACTTGGTTAAAAGCATAGAGTTGAGGAAATATCTTGTCAGGGATTCTGTGCTTTCTATGGTGTGACCAGGGAGAGCAAATAAGGAGCAGGGGCTAGATTCACGAAGTAGTTACGCAAACACTTACGAACCTGTACATCTTTTCTCAATCTTTGGCAGCTTTGTTTACAATTATTAAACAGTTAATAAGCTCCAAAGCACCAGGAGGCTGTTTTTAACAATAACAACAGTTGATTGGCAAGTTTTCATGCTTGTAAACTGTTTAATAAATGTAACCAAAGCCATCAAAGATTGAGGAAAGATGTACACGTTCATAAGTACTTGCGTAACAGCTTCGTGAATCTGGCCCCAGGCTGGCTGGAACCCCAGATTATAGGGCTGCCATCCCTTTATGCTCATCATGGTCAGGGTGTTTACACCACAGCAACGATTGTTTGCACTGTTACTGCATTTCCTTCAAGTAGTTTCTTGCTTTGTTGCACATGTTTTATCTCGAGTCTGATCCCCCAAACTTTCCTCAGCTCGTAGAGTGACCATGATTCTGGTTTTGGCTCCCCGTACACAAGGATAACTATTAAGAGGTCTGGCAAACCTTCCCGAGGCATGGCTGTACCAGTTTTTACCTAACAATGCCTACCTAACAGTGACTACAGGGAAGTGAGGTCTAGCTCTTTATACCCCACCTTGATGTACTTCTTGCAATAAAATTTAACCATCATGAAATTCAATTTTTTTTTACTGAATCAGGCCTTAAAATTGTGGATATAGGTGGCTTCCAAGTATAACAATTAACAATATAGTACAGTACAATAACAAAAAAGGTTAATTCTTTATAAGATACCTGTTCCACTCTGTGTCTGGTCTGTAGGTATGGGTTGTATCGTGCCCTTATAGCTCTCATCGATGTAGGTTCATAACCCGTATAGCTCTGTGTTGAGTATTCAAAGTCAGAATCTGGACCACCAGGGCAGTAGACACAGATGTTGCCAGTCATATTGATGTGGGGGCACCGATGGGGCTTGCACATCACTGCTACAACTGCAATCTAGTGAAATAACATTGAAAAATCCTTATGTAATAAATTTTTCTACCCTGTAATAATGTATGTGGTAATAATATTGATATGATAATATTTCAAGTAATATCCACCAAGAATGATAAACAAAAATTAACTTGAGAATTATGAAGATAACTAACCACCATAACAAAGCAAAACACTGCAATAGGATAGCATCTCTTCAGAAATTAAGGCATTAATTATAATAGTGTATATTAAAAAACATAGAATTGGGCAATATTTTGCAATTTTTCACTTGTTTCATTTTTAAATTTGAATTGAAAATCATCGAATTTAGCAACATTTTGGAATCTTTCACCCTTTTATCATAGTGTGATTTGTTAAGGTAAGATGTAAAATGTAGTGATACCAAGAAATTCAAAAAGATAGTTTAGGAACTGAAAGGCAAATGTAGCATATGCATGTGTCAAAAAATGTAAATTCTTTAATATAAACTAAGGTTTCAATTGGGTAAATGGAAAAAATAGTACATCGAGTGTAATGAAATACTGTACTATTTCCTGAAGGGTACTTCAGTAAATCCTCATACCTTGTGGTATGGGTACTCCAGTGCACCCACAGATTCGCCAGGTTACAGTGACTCAGCATCTCAGCACACTGAGAGCTAGAACCCGAATCTTGTGCTACATATATAAATATATACAGTAAAGTAGTGTATATAGGAACGGAGGGTACAACCTGCAATTAAAATGGGGACCCATAACCTCAGAGAAAAGAATAAAAAAAAAGCATTGAAGAGGATTTTGTAAGTCCCGTAGCAATACCGGTTTATGTTTTTTCTTCTACATCAAACACAATTACAGTTTTATCTCTTGGAGCATCTCAGATTATCAGCAGGGCCTTGTAGTGCAGTGGTCAATGTCACTGGTTCACATCCAAGGGTCCTGGTTTCAATTCCCACAGTACGATAAAGAAGATTGGGCATATTGTGTTTCAACAGCTGCCTCTGTTCACTTGGCAGTAAATAGATATCAAGGAGTTATGCTACTGTTATGGGTTGCTTCCTGAGAAGATAAGTAGTTGGCCTTGGGGGACCTTGATATGCCAATGTACTGTACAGACGTCCTGTCCCCATAAACATAAAACCTTATGCAGTGTTTTATTATATACAGTGTAACCATATACTGTACAGTATATTATCTGTATACATATCTGGGGTGGATTGAGCTTTTCTTCAGTGCCTCTGAAGCACCTTTACACGTCTGCAGAGATGTTTGAAAATTCTTCTGTCACAGAAGTATTTTCCTGTACAAGAATGTCATCTGCCTGATTGTATGTGAATTTTATGACACAGCAGATGCTTGCCTTAATAAGCAGCTGAATATGATAGTTCACAAAAATTAATCTTGACAATACCATAAAGTATCTCTAATAATAATAATTCATAATTGATAACATTCCAACAAAAACTACAATTTCTCTAAAAATCTGAAAAATTTATCTACTGATATGTTGCTAATTTAACATGTTTAATGTTGTTCTGTACATTAAACTTACCCCAGAAGCAGTGCGAACAGGCTTTGCACGAAGTTTAGGGAGAAGAACTTTTTTATGATGTTGTGGTACTGCAGCTATAATGTCCACAAGTCTTGGTGAAGACTGAAGCCCATATTTTGATGATATACGGGTCTTCAGCTTGTTGAGGTTAATATCGCGTTGCTCCTTTTGTGCTTTTATTAACTCTTGCACAATCTCTCCCACAGTGAGCATACGCAGCTCCTCTTTGGATAGTGCTGGTCCTACAAAAAATCAATCAATCAATCAACTGCTAGAAATACAAGGAATTCCTTTGTCACTGAGATTCTCTAATCATCGGTGAAGAATTCTCAAGATAAAAAAAAGAGCATGACATACAGTATTACTATTCTGTGAAAAGCCTGTTAACAACATTCATAAATACCATATCCTGCTTCTCTATGTAATATGTATACCTGCTCATAGAAACTTAATGGAATTTTTTCTATACAGTATAACATGCTATTGGAAAACTCAAACTCTTCTGACTTTTTTTTATTTTTTTTTTTACACCAGCTTTTTTCCTTATAAATTTTCCTAGACCTTAAGGCAAGTAAACTTTAACTTATGAGTGCTTCCAGTGTACATTTAGTGTCCATGAATTTGATTAAGACATTGAAATAACTCAAGAGGTCTACAGTTGTTCACAACATACTCCCAGCGAGTATAAGAAATATTGCCCGAACAAACGTGGACACCTTCAAGAGAAAACTATCTAGTTTTCTTCAAGAAGTGCCCGACCAACCGGGCTGTGGTGGATATGTAGGCCTGCGGACCGCCCCAAGCAACAGCATATTAGATCAAGCTCTCGCAAATCAAGCCTGGCCCAGGGTCAGGCTTCGGGAATAGAAGAACTCCCAGACCCTCATCCAGGTACAACTAGGTATTTAACAAAGTATATTTTTAATATGTTTTAAATTATGGGATTTTGAGCTTGGGCCAGGTATTGAAGCCAGTTAGGTTATTCAGCATTATGGTTTTCCATTATCTGCCAAGTCTTTCACTTGCAGATTTCTAATTATTCCTGGATGCACATGGGTTTAGAGTAATGGCGCAGAGCAAAATTGTCCCCAGATTCAAACTCAAGTAGTGTCATTTACAATGTGTGAGTGCTAACAACTACACCAAAGGCCACCCCTCCAACAAGTTATAATGGGATGATGATAAATATAGTGACAGCTGTGACAATGGTGATGGTGACACTCATCACCACTGTGATGGATGTCATAGACATATACAGTACTTGACGCATTCTAACTTATAAAGTTTACTTGCCTAAGGATATAGGAAAATTTAAGAAAAACTGGTAAATCCTAAACTGCTAAATTACAATAATAGCACACAATAATTAAATGTTTCATTATGAATTTAAATTTGTATTGTTTACTGGTCTGTCTGCCCAAACTTTTGAGGAAAATTGTACATCTTCCTGAAAGGAAAAAAATAATTAAAGATAATTTTATACTGTACATCTTAATTCTAACGATACATTGTTTCCTTATAATTCCCCAAAAGTTTATTTATGGACATCTAATACATCATGGTATACTGTATATAATTTTTGTAATGGACTGTATATAATACACAGGATTATTGAGGTCCCCTCAAAATATCCAAGAGTTAGGCAACAACAGTTGCTTAACTCCAGGGGTACCTAGTAAATGCCAGGTGAACAGCAGCATAAAGTGAAACGAAACACCCCAACCATTTATCTCACCAGAGAATTGAACCCAGGATCCACGCTTATAAATCATGAATGTATCCAAATGTTGATTCTCCGGTTAAAAAAAAAAATTAATATAATAAAAATTAATGAAATAATAGTTTCTTACATTGTTATGCCCAGAGACTGAAAAACCATTCATGCGATGTCTTAGTTGCTAAAAAAAAAAAAAAAAAAATTAACAAACCTTTCTTTCTGTTCTGACCCATAATTAATGTCTTGCAGATTAAGTCACGATTATTTGTGTAGTGTTGCGGCGTCACTGGTGACGGTCACCTTTAGGCTCAAGTGTTGTCAATTGGTGTCAACTCTTAAGTGTTGCCAAATTAACGAACTGATTTGTAGAGTTAAGAGAGTACTGGGTGAAGAATTCTTGTATAGTAGTACTTTAATATCTTTCTTTCGTCACCTTAATTTCTTTCAGTTTCTTTCCTCTTCTTAATACTAAGTGTTTCAACAGCTGGCATTCACGTTTAGGGGCTACTTCAGCCCTTCTGATGCAGTGCCAAGAAAAGGCTTCTTTGAGGCTGCCTGCAGGTCTTGTGAGGCTTCTGTCACACAAAATATTAAACAATTTGGTGGTATCGAGGCGGTGAACTGTGAGCTTGGCTTAGTGTTATCTAGAGAGGAGCAGCAGAGCTCTGCACCACACCGCCACTCCACACCTCTCACATTCCTCCCCGCTGACCAGTCTATAACTCCGGATTAAACTATCAATTTTAAATATCATTTACTGGAATACTATATAATTTTATTATAATTTAAAAGGGATGACTATTTGTTTTATCTTTATCAAATAGATATAGTGTAAAATAATTTTATAGCACTTAAATGATGTTATTTACATATTACATATTCAGCCGATACATGAGCCGGTTGTAGACATGTAGGAGTTACTTAGAAATTATTCACAAATTTAAACATTTACCTGAATTTACCTGAGGGCACTAATTGACAAACACACTAGTGGCCTCGACGAGGACAGGAAACAAGTGACTTGTCAAAGGGGCACTGTTTATCCTGATGATTTTATGCAACCGGATTTTGAATTGCAGACATTTACGGCATCGGCGGGTAAGCAGTTCCACGGGTTTATAGTTGTTTAGCTTAAGAACCCCGAAACGCTATGTCACTTGGGAATCCCGTAGCTTATGAAATTTTTTTACCATACTAGTATTAGGTAACTGGAGCTCTGCAATTACTTTTTTTATCTACTGTTGAAGATATCATCATATAATGTCTGGTTAGTTCATGTATTAGGATGGTTAGGATGTACTGCTCTTTGTTGAGATGTGATGTATTTCTAAATAAATTAAACATCAGTCCGTAGTATTATTAAAACAACAAATTATGCTAATAATAACATTTCACACAAAACATACTTGGATATATTGAAATTTGGTAGAAAAATCGTATTTTAAAATTCCAAATACAGCATATGCAATGTGATTTCCGCTCAAAAACTACGTTCAAGAGTTATATTAATATAATCCAAGGATCCCGTTCGATCCGTTCCGCGGATCGAACGGAACCCTTGGTTGTGAGCCAAGGATGCAGACCACTGCGCTAAAAATCATCAATTACAAGAATTTTGGAGCATTTGGCATCAGCCTGGCCTAATAGGGACCTGACAGCTGAGTGGACAGCGCTTCGTAGTCCTGAGATTCCGGGTTCGATTTCCGGTGGAGGCGGAAACAAATGAGCAGTTTCTTTCACCCTGATGCTCCTGTTCACCTAGCAGTAAATAGATACCTGGGTGTTAGACAGCTGCTACGGGCTGCTTCCTAGGGTTAACAAAAAGGCGGCCTGGTCGATGACCGGGCCGCGGGGACGCTAAGCCCCGAAATCATCTCAAGATAACCACTCAAGATAGCCTCCTAAAAATATTTATTTAAAAATTACCGTATATACGAAACCATTTTTGGTATTTCTCTTCATTCGATTATATATTTATTTGACGGTTTTCCCGAATCCTTCGAATATAAGACAACATAAAGTAACTGTGTTATCTCTTTATCCAAATTTCAGAAACGTTAATTATCAGAATTAACGTTTCTATCGCAGAATATTATCTATCGCAGAATAGATATTCTGTGTATCCAGGGAAGTACTTGGATTGATAATATTTATATACTTTTTCAACTCATTTGCAACTTAGAAGTAAATGATAACGTTACAGTATTTTGTTTTGAATGTTTTAATAATTACGCATAATGGCGACCCCGAGCTGCAAGTATTACACTCTAAGGGTGATCTAGTGAAGTTCATGTATATATATCACTATATAAACACTCATATACATACATATAATTAATTATATGTATTAAAGCTATGGATCTCATAATCGCAGGTTGGTGAAATGCTCTTCACTATTTTGCTGTTCAATTTCGCTTTAAGAGAATATGTCATTTGCCTATTATTATGATTATTATTATTATTATTAGGAATAGAGTGCATAAACTGAATATTATATGCATGTAAATATTGCAGGTTGTAACCAATGGAATTACTTGATCATTAAAGCCACAAGTTTGGCAAAAGCATTTGATGAAATCGCCTAGCTATACTTAGTTATATAACTATAGTCGGGTTGCTCACTTGACCGATTAACTAAACATCCCCCCCCCCCCACACACACACATACACCATGTATGGAATGGAATTATCAGCAGAAAGAGCCAAGCCATTACGACTTTTCGTAATGGCTGGAATGAAATTATCAGCAGAAAGAGCCAATCCATTACGACTATATAGCACTTGGAAGGGGTCAGGATAAGGATTTGTGATGGGACGGGGAGAGGGGGGGGGAGAAGAAGGAATGGTTCTCAGCCACTTGGACGGTCGGAAATTGAACGCCGACCTGCATGAAGCGAGACCGTCGCTCTACCGTCTAGCCCAAGTGGTTGGACGACCATGTAGCAGCTCAATAGCTGATATAACAACAAAAGAACTACACATAAGATAAGAGTTATCACTTTTTTTAGGAAGTCGGTAGCATTTCGTGTTGATCCAAGTCATTACCATGACTTGGGGATATAAGATGTACTGATGGGAAGTTTTTGATCTACACACTGTAATCCTTCATATAGACTAAGATAGCACTACATTGTTGTATATGCCCGTGTTAATATTGCCGAAAAATGATGGCCAAAAATGTAGAGAATTGCGTACCCGCCGCAGGTGACAACTCTCCAAGTGGGCCGGTGATTGTAATGTAACGCACTTCGTTATAAGCTTTCCGCATTATAAACTAACAGCGAGCTCAAATACAATAAACTGACTTGAAAACCTCGACAACAATTGCGAATAATACGCAAGGTCAAGCAATAAGACACATAACAGCGTTAATAATGGTGACTGATATAAATGTCTGCCTGGAAGATGATGTTAACTGAAACGTAACTAAACCGTTTGGAAAAATAAGTGTTGCCACATGCCTGGTCATATATTACTTCCACCAGTAAAGAGCTATGAAGTAATAATGTCGGAAATAAAATTATGAACTTAATGTCTTAATTTGTATCTTTCTCCTGGGACAAAACTATTAAAAAAATCAAGTGAAAAATATGTCAGAACTGCAATAGAATGAGAATAATAAGAATATAATTGCTGGTGGCAGGGAGTGATGTTAGGCTGTTGTGTCGCTTACATAATCTTCGGCGCCCTTACACAGTATAATTTTGTTTTATTTTTACAAGGAGGAAAAACGGCACATGCAAGAATAAACATTATTACAATATACAAGCCAAAGAAAACAGTTCAAACAAGATTCTAGTTTTGACCTACTTTACCGGAACACATGACATGAAGTAATAATGAAATAATAATGCCGGAATTGTGGCGGCCCGACCAGAGTTGACTTGAGGATAGTGAGTGTGTGTCAGTGTGTGTGTTGGTGTTCACTGTTGGGTGACAAGCTGCAGCTGCTCTCTGTTGGCCGCCACCAGCCTGCACGGGAGGATGTAAGTACACCGCTGCTCTCTAAAGTAATTACAGTAATGTTTAGCTTGGTTAACTAAAGGGTTTAGTCTATGTCAATTATTCCTATAATCTATGAATGAATGAATGAATGGGGCTATGGGATATGAAAAGTATCCCTCTTTTACATAATTTCCATTCTGTAAACAAATATCCCCTAACCCAACCCATCCTACTCTAACCTAAGATAACTCATCCTATCACCTTGGAACACCCAATCCATCCTACCCTAACCCATCTTACCCTACCGAACACATAAAATCTGGTGTTAATGTAGGAACTACGACGAAGGTGGGACCGGACTGGACAACCCCAGTGTTGTATATGCGTGTTCACGGTCTATACGACGCCACAATTTCCCTGCTGGTGCAAGTTTTAGCTCCTACTGGCTCCCGGGGAAGGTCGGGTGCAGTTAGGCCAGGGGCCCTCGATAAGCGTAAGAGGTTTCCTCTCCCTGACTGTGGGTAAAGTTTCACGGAATATATTACCCCCCGCAGCAAGGGTAATTGGTCGTAAGGAAACCAGACCTATCATATTCTAATAAGACCAAGTCTAACCTATCCAGACTTCGTGTAACCTAATAAGACTTCGCCTAAAATATTAACTATTCACCTAGATATACTTTCCCGGGAGAGGAAGGGGGGAAACTGTAGCTCTTGGGTCTCGCCTTCAACCCTAATCGACGGGTGTGAAGGCTCCTGTATTCATGTTAGTTATTCCTTCTAGCATCATTCTATTATGCAGGAAGTACCGCACGTCTGTGGGTCATCCAGTAAGGTTAGCAGACTTCTAGATGTTACCACTACTAGGGTTAGGCTCAGCTAAAAGTACCTCTGGGAGTTTGCAACATCTCCTGATGGGCATTTGACGAAATGTAAATTGTCAGCAGAACAATTCGCATAGATTGCGTCATTATATAATGGAATGTGGAAAAAATCGCGGAATTCAGATATTGCATCATCAATGCAGTTCAAAAAATGTGTAAGTACTTCATTCATAATGATGTACTGCCAGGAATCTTAGCGAAGTATCCAAAATTTGCGTTAATTCCACCACGTTACGCGGTAATAGATTCCACAAATCAACAACTATGTTACCGAACCAGTATTTACCCAAGTCTTTCCTAAATGTAAACTTATCCTATTTATACCCATTGTTTCGTGTTCTGTCTTGTGTTGATACTTTTAATACCCTATTAATATCCCCTTTGTTATGTCCATTCATCCACTTGTAAACCTCTAACTCTTTGCCTTTCCAGTGAATGCAATTTAAGCTTTGTTAATCTTTCTTCATATGAAAGATTTCTAATTTGGGGAATTAACTTTGTTATCCTACGCTGGACACATTCAAGTGAATTTATATCCATTCTATAGTACGGCGACCAAAACTGAACTGCATAATCTAAAAGGGGCCTAACCAGAGCAAGATATAGCTGAAGAACCACACCAGGTGTCTTGTTACTAACGCTTCGATTAATAAATCCCAGTGTCCTATTTGCCTTATTACGAACATTCATACATTGATCCTTTTGTTTTAAATTCTTACTAATCATAACTCCCAGATCCCTTTCGCAATCTCAACACCATCTAGCTCGTATCTTATAACTCTATAATCATTACCTAGCCTCAGAACTTTACATTTATCAGCATTAAACTGCATCTGCCAATCTTTTGACCATTTCAAAACCCTATTTAGATCAACTTGAAGTGATAGTGAGTCTTCTTCCGTGTTAATTTCCCTTTCGATTTTTGTATCTGCAAATTTGCAGATGTTGCTATTCAAACCTGAATCTAAATAATTTATTATATATTATAAACAACAGAGGTCCCAGGACAGAGCTTTAAGGCACTCCACTTACAACATTTTCCCACTCTGACTTAACCCCATTTATACTAACTCTGTTTCCTTTGGAAACAGAGTGTTTGTATTAGCCATGCCCTAATCCAGCTTAATATAGCACCCCCAATATCATGAGCCTCAATCTTTTTAATCAGTCTTTCATGTGGCACTGTATCAAAAGCTTTGCTAAAGTCAAAGTACACATCACAATCCTTACCACTATCAACTACCATGTACAGAAATATGTATTTGTGTACATGGATGTAAATGAATGTACACGTGTATGTAACATTAACAATTGTGTAATTAAAGATAGTCACTTGCTTAGCTAAACGAATTTGAGGGTTCAGTTCCTGAACCCATTATGTACCTCTGTAACCCTTTCCACCACCGCCCACGGGATGGGGGTATGGGGTGCATAATAAGAAACAAATTGAATTGTGTGTGTGTAATTTAAATATAAATATATATAATATAATATACATTATATATATAAATAAATATTGTGTGACGTAAGAATAGTTTGGCCAAGACATGAACCTTTAAATATTCTATTATGTTCCATGCAGGGACCCAAGGGTATCCGTTTTGAAGAGCTTCCACAGCGCCAAGCCGTTGGTGAAGTATGTGGTGGACCACTCCTTGAGGTGAGTGTTCTTCCCTTCCCTCTGTACGCCTCCCTGCACGACCTGTTCCCTCTACGCCTCCCTGCACGACCTGTTCCCTCTACGCCTCCCTGCACGACCTGTTCCCTCGACGCCTCCCTGCACGGCCTATACCCCAGCCTCCTCCCTGTACGGCCTATACCCCAGCCTCCTCCCTGTACGGCCTACACCCCAGCCTCCTCCCTGTACGGCCTACACCCCAGCCTCCTCCCTGTACGGCCTACACCCCAGCCTCCTCCCTGTACGGCCTACACCCCAGCCTCCTCCCTGTACGGCCTACACCCCAGCCTCCTCCCTGTACGGCCTACACCCCAGCCTCCTCCCTGTACGGCCTACACCCCAGCCTCCTCCCTGTACGGCCTACACCCCAGCCTCCTCCCTGTACGGCCTACACCCCAGCCTCCTCCCTGTACGGCCTACACCCCAGCCTCCTCCCTGTACGGCCTACACCCCAGCCTCCTCCCTGTACGGCCTACACCCCAGCCTCCTCCCTGTACGGCCTACACCCCAGCCTCCTCCCTGTACGGCCTACACCCCAGCCTCCTCCCTGTACGGCCTACACCCCAGCCTCCTCCCTGTACGGCCTATACCCCAGCCTCCTCTCTGTACGGCCTATACCCCAGCCTCCTCCCTGTACGGCCTACACCCCAGCCTCCTCCCTGTACGGCCTACACCCCAGCCTCCTCCCTGTACGGCCTACACCCCAGCCTCCTCCCTGTACGGCCTACACCCCAGCCTCCTCTCTGTACGGCCTATACTCCAGCCTCCTCCCTGCACGACCTGTCTGTCCTCTCGCCCACTCATTACGAGACCTGTCCCATAACTTGCTTACACGACCATTACTCCTGTCACAAACCATCCTTTCACAGGCAGACAGACGTCCAGAAGAAGCTGTTGGAGGAGACGCTGAAACTTCCTCACGGTGGAATGGTGGGCGCTCCGGAGGTCCTCCAACTTGGCGCCAACCTCATCCAAGCCATTGGGGCCAAAAAGGTAACGTCTTAGTCCTATCTCTCAGTGACTATGGGGGGATATGAGACATAGAGAGCGTCGGTGTTTAGGGACAAGCTGTGCTTCTTTCTTCGGATGAAGGTCAGGTGAAATTTAGACGTCTGGCCATCCTCTATTTACATAGAGAATTGACTATAATCATAGCGTATTACTCGACAGTAAAAAGTTGATTTCAAAACGTTTTTAGAAGTCAGAAAACTGACACTGCAGCAGACTTCGAAGGGTAAGACCATAGCTGGGGACCACGAGGGTAAGACCACAGCTTGCGGCTGATCTGAGGATGTTGACTGCGTGTTTGTCTCACAGGTACTGGACGTGGGGATGTTCACAGGAGCTAGTGCTCTGTCTGCTGCCTTGGTACTGCCTCCTGACGGTGAGGTCCACTGCCTGGACATCAGCGATGAATACACCAGCCTTGGTAAGAACTCTCATAACTCTTGCCTTTGTTTAGAAGGCTTGGTAAATGATGACATAAATTAGATACTATGCAGTGATAACAAGAGCAATGGATGGAAGGTTTGTGTTGCAGCATACTTTGGGGCCTAGTTGGAGTCAGAGCGTTGCTGTTTGGTTCGGTGATGTTATCCGCATCCTACATCCATCTTGGTACTACAGTCTCACTGGCTTGGCGCCTTCTTTTGATAAGATTACTTACATCTTGATAATTACTTTGATAATCTTGGGCAGCGAGTGAATCTTCTGCGCGTAAAGTAGATATATTAAGTTCTGAATACTCGTAAATATGAAAATATGATGACTTTATTTAGGAATCTTAATGTGTCGAATTACTTTTGGTTCCTAAAATAGGGGACCATGTATGTAGAGGGCTGTAATTCCTGCACGGTGAAGTTAGTAATAAATAGTTCCTGTATGATCGCAGCATCTGAGACCTGGCCTCAATGTTGATCTCGTTGATTCAACATCGATCTCGTAGGTTCGACGTCGATAACGTACATTCACCGGTAGGCCATCTAGTATATATATCGTTAAAAGAGTCTTTGTCTGAGGTTGGGAGCCAGGCGCTTGGGGTTAGGCTCACAAAATTTTGCAGGGTGATTGGTCATTGTCCGGAGATTGTCATAGGTGGGTCGGGATCGATCCCCAGGCCCCCCTCCATTGCATAAAATGGGGAAACCATGCAAATTTTCAATCTCGTTAAATGAAAGACTTCATCCTCATAAAGATTACAGGGATGAAGGGTAGAGAAGTTGATGAATGACTAAGGTGGTGGTGAATGGCAGGGAAGGTTGACGTTTTAGATGGTGAAGGGTAAGAAAGGTGGTGAGTGGTAGAGAAGGTGCAGGTGAAGGGTTGGGATGGTGTAGGGTAGGGCATGTGGTGAAGAATAGGCAAGACGTTGAAGGTTAGGGGAAGATGTAGAAGGAAAGGGAAGGTGGTGAAGGTGTGGAGTTAAGAGGGCTATATTGTATAATGTTAACATCTTACATTCTAGTGTTTAAGTTCTTACATTCAATATGTGACTAGTGTGCAGGGAAGAAGTTACAGTAATGTAAATAGTGTGTGTAGGGAAGATGATTACAGTGATGAAGATAACATGTAGTAAAGATATCACGGCCATCACCCGGGTATCACTGGGCTCGTCCTGTAATATTTATATTTAACATATACAAATATCCCAATTAAAATGTTGTATTTATAGTAACGCACATACAAATGGATTTGCAAAATACTGCTAACATTTTTTATGTATTATATATGTTGTAAATGACATATAAATCTTGCCTGGTATCATTTGAATATTAATTGGAGAACAGGTCTCTTTCCTTTCTCAAGATAATTCACATTGTTTTTCCTTAGCCGAGAAATACTGGGAGGAGGGCGGAGTACGCGCCAAGATCCACACACACATTGCTCCCGCTGCCGACTCTCTCCAGAAGTTCATCGATGCCGGCCAGGCAGGCTCTTTTGATTATGCTTTCATTGATGCTGACAAAGTCAACATTGATCTGTATTATGAGAAGTGCCTGGTGTTGGTGCGACCCGGGGGCATCATAACCATTGACAACACACTCCAGGGTGGCTGCGTGCTGGATGAGACGCAGCAGTCGCCTAGCGTGCTGGCTGTCAGAAGCCTCAACCTTAAACTCAAGGATGATGAGCGTATCAACATATCTTTTCTCAACATTGGTGATGGGTTCACCTTGTGCTTTAAAAAGTAGCAGTAAGTGGTGTTTTGGAACTGTTAGGCTAAGGCAATATTAATTTCTCATTCCGGCCTCGGCCCCAAATTTAATATGCACTGAATAATAAATATATGACATCCAGCTGAACAGAAATATGAAATATAAATTAATATGCTAAACAGCCAATTACTAATTTATTTAAGTTAAAGATTTTTAAAAGAAACTTTAAAATTATCTGGCTCTATTTTCTGTTGAATTTCTATAGCTGTCTAGTTTGTTCCTAACTGTTTCGGCTGGGCTTATATTCTGGGTGATTCTAGTTGCGAGTTTCTCTGAAAACTGAGCTTCAAACTATGTTTTGTTACTGCTTCTACTTCCATGCGGTTTAAAGTAAGATGATCCTTCAGTTAACTCGTCTAACACATCCTCTACTAAATGCACCACAATAACAGTCAATGTCTCAGCTTGTATGGATACGAACTATGGGCCACTCCTACTTTTCCAGAAATTTAAACCTAATTGTTAGGAAATGCAACACACGAGTGATATATAAGAGTGGTGTAGCAGGTTACAAGATAAGACAAAACATCTAGGGATTCTCAGATGGATATTTGGAATTATGAAGAAATCACTTTCACAGAGATTGCTGATGGACATTTTGAGTCCATTTGGAAGTAGGATCGATGGGATTAAGAGTTGTGTGCATGAAGTGATTTTGAGCTGGGATAGCCTCAGAATCTTCTGAATACTGAGGGTGTGCAAATATCCATAACGTCATGTCATGATTAGTTTATACTAGTTGTACTTCTAATTGTCTTCTCACCATCACTAATTGTGTGATGTAAGTTGTGCCAATATCTGTCTTACAGTGGTAAACCTCACTTTGCCGGCACCTTTCTAAATGTAAACTAAATTTCACGCACTTTATGCCTAAAATGTAAGTTTCCTTAAGATTGCTTTACACCTATTTTGTGCAGCCAATGTTGTAGTGATAAAAAAGACATTATTTGAGAGTAATCTTATAGAAACTGGTAACAATAATTATAATTTTTCCATAATTCAGTGCTTAGCTCTTATTAAAATCATAATTATTTAGTCAGTCAATTTATTTTTGTACTGAGGCAGATAATTTTCTCCCGTGATTCGATGTATGACTAACCATCCTGTGAGATGAGAATATTAGATGAACTTATAGCTAGTTTTTTGTCTACACTGTAATCTTTCATACAGAAGAGGGTAGCAGTACATTACTGTGTATAATAATAATACAAAAAAGTGATTTGTGGAAGTTGTTGCGAAAAAAGTTTCTGATTATGAAAAGGATAATGTTTAGTGCTATTCCGATATTGTGATGTGTTTAATTAATGTACAGTAATATTTATGTAAACTTTCCCAATCATAAAAGTGCAACTATTTACGAATAAATGGGTTTTATTTGATTTGATCTGCGAGTTTTTCGGATTCAGACAGCCTGAATATAGGGGCCTGACGGCTGATTCGACAGCGCTCGAGGTTCGTAGTGCTAAGGATCCGGGTTCGATTCCCGGCGGAAACAAATGGGCAGTTTCTTTCACCCTGGTCGCCGTGTGGGGGCTTGGTGGGCGGCTGCCGGAGTGTGATGCTCCTTGGGACAGTCCTGTCCTTTTCTAGCCTTGTGCTCCTGCTGCCGTCCTCTCCAATTCTGCTGGGCATCTTTTCCTTTTCCTTCTGTTTCGTTTTTCTCCCCCCTCTTCTCCTATCTGCTTGCCGTTTCCTGCCGACCTTTTGCTCGTTCTGGTTCTTCCCTTGGCCTTCTTCTATTTTGACGCCCGGGTGCTTGAGGAGGCATACTCTTGCACCCGTAGAACTGCAGTACCCGACGTCGAGAGCGAGGGGAACCTTTTATTGTCAATCCCCACTTCGTCACTGAACCCGATCTCGACGGACTGTCGGTTTCTTAAGGTGGCGTTTGTGGGGCGTATACTCACGACGCACCCCTAGGAGGCCCCGACAAGATCGGCGATAGCTTCTTGTTGGGTGTCCTGCCTCTAATTGTGGCTCCATGGTGGGTGTGGGGGCACATTCGTGAGTGAATTCTTCTTTCGTCAAGATGATTACCCCTGCTTCGGCTTCTTCTGGTTTACCTTCTCAGGCTCGTGGGGTGGGCGACCAAGCCCCCGAGTTGGTCCGTATTGGAAGACCGGGCTCTGTAGCCTCCGCTGCATTGGGCCCCGACCTTGCTCCTCCTTTGGCCTCTCTGACTCCTTCCCCTGGCTCCCCTCCCTCCTCTGTGGTTGGGTCGAGCCCCAAGCCCCCAGTGGTGACTACCTCGTCCCCTGGCGCGGCTCCTTCTCTCGTTGTTACTACTGCGCCTTTTAACCCCTCTCTCTCTGGGGGTTCTCACCGCCGTTCTCGTCACGGCCGCCCTCGCTCGATTCCTTCCAGTTCTGCTACCTATCAAGCCTTGTTTGGTCCCGCTTCGTGGGCCAAATATTTTGATCTCCTCCCTCTTGATTCTGCGCCTCCTGACGATTTCTCCCTTCATCGACATCTCATTGATTCCGTGGATGCCTCCATTACTTTTAACCCCACTCGTCTCGGTACGCGTGTCGTTGCTGCTCCTTCTCAGGATGCTGCTTCCCGCTTGGCTGCCTTATCCTGCCTTGGCGAGACCCCCGTTCGGGTCTCGAAGAACGTCCAGTTGAATGCCAGTGTTGGCACTATTTTGCTCCCGCCCCATGTTGCGACCGGTGTTCGGGACCTACGCGACTGCCACGACGATATTCGACATATCCTCGCTGCCCAGGGCCATTCTATTCTCCAGGTGGACACGTTTACTCGTCCCCCTCGTGGTAGTCGCCGTCAACCCCTCCGGGTTGTGAAGATTACCTTTGATGGTAGGACCCTTCCACCCTCTGTCATTCTTGCTGGTGCCAGGTGCTCTGTCCAGGAGTACATTCCTTCTCCTCGGCTCTGCAACAAGTGCTGGAGGTTTGGGCATGGTGCCCTCCGCTGCTCCGGGACTGTCTCTCTCTGTCCTTTGTGTGGTGGCGAAGGTCACTCTAAGTCGGAGTGCGCTTCTCCCCAAGCTCGTTGCCTCAACTGCGGTGAGGCCCATCCTACCTTCTCCCGTGCGTGTGTCCATTACAAGCTTGAGGCAGCCGTCCTCAACTTGAAGCACCGGGAGCGTTTATCTTTTCCTGAGGCGAGGCGCCAGGTTCGCCGGCTCCCGCCTTATGCTAATATCTCTTATGCTCGCGTGTTGCGCTCTTCCTCTCCTCGTCCTTCCCGCCTTCCTCAGACTCACAACCGTTTCCAGGCCTTGGACCCTGATGCGCCCACTGCCCCCTCCTCTGTCCCTTTGGGTTCTCTCCCGAAGGATCCTCCTCCTGGTCCTCTGTCTGGGGTTCCCCTTCCTTCTACCCGGTCTGTCGTGTCTTTTGTGTCTCCTTCCTCGTCCCCCTCCGATCCTCCTTCCCATCCTCTTCCTCCATCTATCGGCTCTCCCCGCCGCCTGTCGGTGCGGGCGGATGTCCATCGCTCTCCTAACGGCCGTCGTGTGTGCTCTCGTTCGGCTTCTCCTGTTGAGACACTGGAATCCGTTGCCCGGTACGTAGTTGCTGGGACACCGGTCTCTTTAAGTCAGAAGCGTAAGCCTGGCTCCTCTCCTTCCTCTTCCCCGGCGGGTAAGAAGGCTTCGCTTTCTTCCTCAGCTCCTCCTTCTGGCTCTGTTGCTCCTTCCACTCCCGTTTCAGTGCTTGCGCCCCCTGTTCCTGCTATGGAGGTTTCTTTGGCCCCTGCTTCCCTTTCGGTTGCTGCTCTTGCTGGGGTGCTCTCCTCTCTTTCTACTCCCCCTCTTCCTGCTGCTGTCCTTGACTGCTCCTCTCCGTTGTCTCCTCCTCCTCCTCCTCCGGACCCTGCCCGCCCACCTCTGATCTGTTCTCCCGTTTCCTTCCCTCCGTCTTTGCTCAGTTTACCCATGCCCCCTAACCCTGACTTTGCTGACCCTGATCCCGACCCTGATATTCTTTAACGTGCTCTGTTGGTCTTTCGCCTTTGTTTCTTCCTTGTTCTCTGTTTTTGTCCTTTCTCTTCTCGTCGTTGTCCATTCTTCAATGGAACGTTCGAGGTTATTACGCCAATTTCCTCGAACTCCAACTTCTGGTTTCGCGGTTTTCGCCCCTTTGTGTCTGTCTCCAGGAGCCGATGCTTGGTGCTCGTCCTGGTCGTTTTCGTGGCTATTCCTTTCTCTCCCCCCCCCCCAGCCATTGCTGGGGCTTCTAATTCTTCTGCTCTCTTGATTCGGGCTGATGTTCCCTTTGTTCCTTTACTTTTTCCTTCGCCTCTCCATTGTTCTGCTGCTCGTATCTTTGTGGGGAAATGGTACACAGTTTGTTCCATTTATCTCCCCCCGAGTGTCCCGCTCTCTCTTCCTGATTTGAAACACCTCCTAGACTCCTTGCCGGAGCCTGTGCTCCTGCTGGGTGACTTCAATTGTCGTCATTCTCTTTGGGGTGACGTTCTGACGAATACCCGGGGTCGCCTCCTTGAGCCGTTTCTCCTCTCTTCTTCCCTGTCTCTTCTGAATTCTGGTGAGCCCACTCATTTGGACTCTCGAACTCGCACCCTTTCTTGTCTTGATCTTTCTCTCTGCTCTTCTTCTCTTTACTTAGATTTCACATGGCAGGTTCTTGATGACCTCCATGGAAGTGATCATTTCCCCATCCTTGTTTCCTTTTTCTCTTTTCGCCCTTCCCTCTCTTTCCCTAGATGGCAGTTTGCTAAGGCGGACTGGACCCTGTTTTCCCTCAGTGCTACTCTCTCTGACCTCTCCCTTCTGCCCCTCTCTCGCGCTCTCCTCCTTTTTCATGACACTGTCTTCGACGCTGCCCTCCGCTCTATTCCTCGCTCTTCCTCTCGGGGTCCACGGAAGTGCGTTCCCTGGTGGAATGCGGACTGTGCTCGGGCTGTCCGCTGTAAGCGTGCAGCCTGGAAGAAGCACCGCCGTAGGCAGACGACCGATTCTTTTCTTTTCTTTCGGAAAGCGAGTGCGGTGGCCCGTAGGGCCATCCGTACGGCTAAACGTGAATGTTGGGCTTCTTATGTCTCGACAATTACGTCCGAAACCCCTCTGGCCCAGATCTGGAAGCGTATCCGCAAGATAGCGGGTAAGTTCGTTCCCGATGTTTCACCGGTCCTTCACCTCCATGATACTCTTGTGGCGGACCCGTTGCAGGTCGCTTCCGAACTGGGTTCCCACTTTTCTTCTGTTAGCTCTGGTCTTCATCTTCCCCAATCTTTCCTTCTTCGTAAACCTGTCCTTGAGTCTCGTCCTTTAGATTTCTGCACTCATCTTCAGCTTCCCTATAATGATCCCTTCTCTCTCTCTGAACTTCGTTCTGCCCTGGCCCTCTGCGGTTCTACGGCGGCGGGCTCCGATGGTATTCATTATGAGATGCTTCGCCATCTCCCTCCGAGCACGTCTCAGTATTTACTGAGTCTGTATAATCGGATCTGGGAGTCGTCGTCAGTCCCTGAGGACTGGCTCGATGCCGTTGTCCTCCCTGTTCGCAAACCAGGGTCTCTGGGTACTTCCCCTAAGGACTTTCGCCCTATTGCTCTCACAAGTTGTGTCTGCAAACTCTTTGAACGTATGGTTAACGTTCGTCTGATGTGGTTCCTGGAACACCATCACCTCCTCTCCCCTTCTCAATTTGGTTTCCGCAAGTGCCGCAGCACGACAGATGTCCTGGTGAACTTGGAGGTCTATATACGTACTGCTTTTGCTGCGAAGACCTCCGTTGTTGCCGTCCTTTTTGACCTAGAAAAGGCTTACGACACCACTTGGCGTTATCATATCCTATCTCAACTTCATTCTTTTGGCCTTCGTGGTCATCTCCCTCTCTTTCTCCGCAGCTTCCTCTCTCGTCGTTCCTTTCGGGTGCGCCTTGGTACCGCTCTCTCTCCCCCTTTTCAGCAATACGAAGGTGTGCCCCAGGGTAGTGTTCTGAGCACTACTCTTTTTCTGGTTGCCCTCAATGGTCTTCTTTCCTCTCTTCCTTCTGGTGTCTTCTCCGCTCTCTATGTCGATGATCTTACCCTTTGTTGTCAGGGTGATGATTCGCCTCTCCTTCAACGCCGGCTTCAACTTGCGATTGATGCCGTGTCGTCTTGGGCCACAGGTCATGGCTTCAAGTTCTCTACTTCTCAGACTTGTGCCATGACTTTTACGCGGAAACGGGTTGTTCTTCGTCCCTCTTTGTCACTTTATGGTCATCCCCTTGAATACAAAGATTCCGCGAAGCTTTTGGGGTTATTCCTTGACACTCGTTTGTCTTGGTCTCCCCATATCTCTTACCTCCGTGTTGAGTGCTCTTAAGTCCCTTACCCTCCTTCGGGTCTTGTCCCATACTTCTTGGGGGGCAGATAGGCGCACTCTCCTTGCTTTACATTCCTCTCTCGTCCTGTCTAAGCTCGATTATGGTTGCCCTGCTTACTCGTCTGCTTCTCCTTCTACTCTTCGCCGTCTTGATGCTTTGCACCATACTGGGTTGCGCCTCAGTTCTGGTGCCTTTCGTTCGACTCCCGTCCTTAGCTTGTATGTTGACACTGGCTTCCTGTCTCTCCAGGACCGCCGTGATCGCTACTGTCTTCGGTATCTTGCGCGGTCCTTGCAACATCCTTCCTCTCGTCTCTGTCGTGCTTTAACTTTTACCCCTCCTGCGGTTCCTGTTCCTCTTCACCACCTCCCTCTTTCTGTCCGGTTATCTCGCCTGCAGGATTCTCTTTCCGTTCGTATTTCTGATGTTTCTCCTCGTGTTGTTCCTTCTTTGCCCCCGTGGAGGGTCCCTCTTCCGCGGTTTTGTACATCCTTGACTCGCATCACTAAAGCTTTTACCCCTCCTACAGTTCTCAAACGCCTTTTCCTCGAGCACTTTTCTTCTCACTCCCGCTCCGTTTCTGTCTTCACCGATGGGTCTAAGTCAGCGGACGGTGTTGGCTACTCTGTTGTTTTTCCTGATCGCACTTATATGTGTCGCTTGCCTCCGGAGACTAGCATCTTTACAGCGGAACTTTATGCTATTCTCTATGCTCTTCGTCTCCTGCTTTCTCGTTGTCAGTCTTCCTTTGTGGTTGTTGTTGACTCTCGTAGTGCCCTCATGGCTCTCGGGTGCTTTAATCCAGTTCATCCGGTAGTTGTCGAGATCCAGCATTGGCTGTTTCTCGTTCACAGTAAATTTAAGTCGGTTGAGTTTTGTTGGGTTCCCAGCCATATTGGCGTGTCTTTAAATGAGCGTGCGGATGCTGCCGCTAAGGAAGCTGTCCGCTCTTGTCCCATCTCTCGTAAAGGCATTCCGTATTCCGACTTTTACCCGGTTATCCATTCCTCAGTCCTTACCCGTTGGCAGGCTTCTTGGTTGTCTGTTACTGGTAACAAGCTACGTACTCTTAAATGTTGTGTTTCCTCGTGGCCATCCTCCTTCCACCGTAACCGGCGGTGGGAAACAGCTCTAGCGAGGTTGCGTATTGGCCATACTCGCTTAACCCATGGTCACTTGATGGAGCGCCGCCCTGCTCCTTATTGTCCTAGTTGCATTGTCCCTCTTACGGTCGTGCATGTCCTTCTTGAATGTCCTGACTTCCAGGACGAGCGTGTGTCTTGCTTTCCGACCGCCCCTCGCGGTCACCTGTCCCTCGATAGAATTCTTGGTGACTCGGATACTTTTGATATCGTTCGCCTTATGCGTTTTTGTTCTCGTATTGGCATCCTTGGTGATATTTAGCGCCCTCTGATTATTTTGCGTATTTGATGGTGCTACATAGCCTTCCCGGTTTGGTGCCTTCTTTTGATAATTACTTACTTACTTCTTTCACCCTGACGCCCATGTTATCTACCAGTAAGTAGGTACCTGGGAGTTAGACAGCTGCTTCCTGGGAATGTGTGTGTGTGTGAGTGTGTGAAAATTAGGATTAAGGACTTGCCCGAAACGCTATGCGTGCTAGTGGCTGTACAAGAATGTAAGAACTATTGTACAGGTATATAAATAAAAAAATATAGGGGGTTTCGAGGTCCGTTGTAGAGGCTGTATCCGTGTAGCAATCCGTCAATTTACTACTCTGACCCAACAGTTTAACCTGACTAACCAAATATTGCATCCAACCATTGCAGCACATATGAGCCACTTTCAACCTTATTTCAACCACTATATAATGATTTTATAAGTTAATACATTAGTTTCAACAGGACATGACAAATAAAATTTTCAGACGACGCAATAGACACTGAAAATTACTGAAAAAATGTAAGTAATACTCTCCTTATTCTTGAAACTGGTGGAAGATAACGCAAGTAAAGATTTTTATTTTCCTACTACAGACATGGCCACACATTGACAATGCTAACCATCATATATAAATAATAATAATATTAATTTATTAGCAAGAAGGTACAATGGGTTGGTGAGATTACATAGGATTGGTATTTTTACATTCATGCAAAGCCACTAACACGCATGGCGTTTCGGGCAGACTTTTTCTGCTTACATTTTATTCTGTCCTCCATGGACTGGGTTAGAGATCTGTTAAACATTATAGTTCAGTGATTTATTGAACAACCACAGGGAATGATTGTAGTGCTTTTAAAATGCTAACCTACATACATAAATACACAGATTTACGTCTGTCATACATAAATAGTGTTCGGAGTATTGAATGTTGAGACGATCCTGTCATGCTGGAACGTCAAAGGTTGGTGATGTAGTCTTAAGTTTATTTATACACACACACACAAGAGACACTAGCTCTCCACAGATGTCAGTTGCTTAATTTAGAAACTGTACTTGTGGTCGATCTCGAACCCATTGATGATGTGACGACTTATACTGAATTTTGTAACTGGCTCATCATTTTGTAGACTTAGACTGTAGCTTAGCTAAATGAATTGTGGGGTTCACTTCCTGAGCCCATTTTGTGCCTCTGTAACCCTTTCCACTACCGCCTACAACATGGGTATGGGGTGCATAATTAATGAAGTAAACTAACTCTTTTGTGTCTTGCCACTCAAATAAGTATACGTAAACTTACCAGTTGGTGGGAGACAACTGACCAGTCCGGACTCTACGTGCAAGGCTCTCCTCTCTCTTCCTCCTTGGGTTTGTACAGTTATGGGATATATATGTATTATAATCAGTGACATGCTTTTGCTTAACCCTTGTGTAGAGGGGTTTGTGACACTAATGTACCCAGCAGGAGTTAGCCAGCTTGTGGGGTTGCATCTTGGGGAGGGTCAGTAGTTCCACCTTGAATTGGCCCTCAATATAAGCCTAACAAGTATATATATATACACTTGCTGCCTGTCCCCCCCCCCAACACACCGATTTATTCATATTTTAGTATTAATATTACAGTGTTCACATATGGGACTAATAGAACAAGAACCCGGGAATGTGATGTTATAGTGGCCAGAATACGCCTGGGATATAGACGTATCTGGCAGCTTTCTCAAAACCCAAATGTCGAGTACACAATGTGTCAACTTTGTGAAAGAGAAAACATGCACTCTCTTGAACATTATATTGTAGAATGTCCCATACTGACTGACTTTCGCCCTCCTGGGCTAAGGTATGCTGAACTCTGTAGTTACTATATGAGTACTGGAACTCTTGATGATATATTGGACTTGTATCCAAGATTGACCATGTAATATGTCAATCATACAATGTATATATATGATGTAACTATATAACCTGAGCTTGTAAAAGCACCTTCATCACCTTCAGTGATTAAGTGCTTAATTGCACACTAGTTTCTTTATCAGCTATCTCCCCCTGTCAGAGTAAATGAGACAAATGTATGTGAATGCATGTGTGTGTGTGTATATATGTATGTATATGTGTGTGTGTATGTATATGTATGGGTATAAAGTATATATGGAAGCTGATCAGAATTACATTTCACCTTTGTGAATGTACATTAATGACACTATGTAAAAGACACATCTAACACTTTATGTAGGGCATACGTAAATCTGTGTATCTATGTATTTACGTATGTAGGTTAGCTTAGGATTTTAAAAGCACCGAATCACCTTCTGTGGTTGAGTGTTCAATAAACCCTTGAACTATATGTTTAACACTTCTCTAACCCTGTCCATGGAGGACAGAAGAAAATGTATATATGCTGGTTAGCATTGTAAATGTGTGGCCACGTCTGTGGTAGAAAATAATAAATATAACAAAGAAAACAAAAAAAAAGTGCTCTTTCACTTTCTGTATAGTAGTCCTAGTTTAATGGAAGTGAAAGAAAACGAGTTTTTAAAGTATATCGGTAACTTTAGGAAAAATTTATCTTGAATGTTTCAATAACTTTTCAGGAATTGTGTGATAATGTGAAGGAAATGTTTAAGCACGATATATTAAGAATATAAAATAAACAAACCATAAACTTACCTGAAGCATACTGATTCTTGTGTATATATTATTAATAGCTATTATATTTGGGCCACATTCCATAGTTCTTATTAACTAATTTTGCCTCAAGGAGCGAATATATTGAGAAATGTTACTAATCCTGTGAGTGAACACTCCATATAATTTTAATTATTGCGACGACTAGTTTACAGTGCATCCCGTATTCATACTGTGAACGACAGTCTACACCAGAGCACCACATACATTCATCCCTATGAGCGGTACCGCAAAAATATTACAAAGGGCAGACAAGGCTCAGGTTGCATTATGTTTGCATATCGTGGGCTATAGTGGTTTAGGGCGTATGTTTGAGAGTATCCAGTGTTCAGGAAATTCTTAGGCTCCGCACGGCTTCTACTGATTTTCTCAATGATACATCACCCTAATGTGATTTCTTTGTGGACCCTGTACTAATATATTTATGTCTTGTGCCGACTTTCATGTAGCCTTCGAGGTGATGTTTGCTCAAGTTTGTGTTCGTAATTGTATACTTGTGTTCGTAAACGGCAGGCAAATCAGTGTTTGTAAACGCCAAGGTATAATTGTGTTTGTAAATCATTGCATATGTGTTTCTGTGTGTTTGAGCTAGGTATAGTTTGCCACAGGTATTATTACATGGTATAGTGTACACCCGGTGGTTGTGATGGGGTGGTGATGGTACCCCCTGTGTGTTCTGAAGGGAGAATGTTGGTCATGTTGTGTCTCCTGCACTCTGCACTCCCTTATGAAGGATGACTGATATTTAAGGTTTATGGAGGAATGGGGGAACGTATTGGCTCTCATATACTAAAAATCTGGCGAGAGAATCCAGTCACTGTGCCTAGAATTACCCTACTATGCTGATGGGAGTAAAAATGAACAAAGTCGTTTTTGTACAAAGGTTCCCATTGTCTTTTACCGGTAGTCTCCCTCCCGTCTTTAGGCCCTTCAGACCAGCAGGCAGGAGGCAAAATCTGGTGCTTTGAATGACTTAATTCATTGTCGTGTTCTTGAGAATATCTTTATTGCTGTGTTACAATTTTTTGTTCCTATGTAGTAAGTGCTATTTTCTGATTGTTTATGTCTCCAAGGTATAGAAAATGTCCTTAAACTTTGCTTTGACTTTTCTCTAAGACAGCTTAGGGAAGACGTCTTGATTTAAGGTACCTAAAGGCTGCCGACGCAAGAAAGAATGCGTCAGAACACTGACGCAGGAACCTGCTCTTGGACGCAGGTTCGAATCCTCGTCACGGCCCTTGTGGATTTGTTTGAATGCGTCAGAGCTCTAAATAAAAAATTGGCAGCTTTCAAGTACTGTACCTTCAAAACGCCTTCCCTAAGCTGTCTTAGGGAAGTCTCTCAAAGTTTGAGGCGGAAATAATAGACATTTTCTATACTTTGGAGGCATAAGTAATAAAAAAATTAATCTTACTACCCATGATGAAATATACTACACTGTGTAATACATCCAAAGTTCACCAGTGGAGGGTGTTGATCACATCACAACATGTGATGCTGAGACTAACCATCCTGCGAGATGGGCACATTTTTTTTAGCATCACATACTATTTAACCCTTCATATATATCAACGCTTCCTCATGTTTAGATAGTACTTTTTTGTAACTATGTGGACCATCGTACACACATAGACATAATGGACAATTAGATAGTAGAATTTGGTACTATTCACTTTATAGTTCGGAAAAAATAACTTTAAAACCAAATTTAAATATTCCTAGGCTTAGAATAGCAAATATATGAACAATATTAGGCCTCAGCTGACCTAGCCATCCAAGGCCTACGATAGTTAGGTTAGATTTCATTAGCAACATAAATGCAAAATCCTTTCCAGTTTGTTGAAATTCAATAATGCCAAACTATAATTATCCATTACGTCAATATATGTACGATGGTGTACATCGTTACTATCAGTACTATCTAAACAGGAGGATGGCTGTATATAGACTATTGTAGCTTTATAAATTCATATATCCCTATGCAAGTTAATAAAAAATGTGTTTTACCTATAAAAGCCTAATTTTGTATCATCGAAAAATAAAGCCTACTCTCATTTTTTTTAACTTTTATAAATAAAACTTTGAATTATTAACTGCTTGGAATGTAATAGACACCTTTGCATAGTAAACCTGCCCACTGACACAGTAGAACAACACTGACACAGTTGAACAACCAGTGACACAGTAGAACAACCAACACACTACTTTATGACGTGTCCGTAGCTTGCCACCCAGGAGCGAACTTGTCAACATGTTACAAATATATCCTACAGAACTGCTGATGACATATCGTACAAAACACAGACAAAAAAAAATAAAAAATCTTGCAAAATTATTTAATTACGGAAGATTAAGAATTTGCAATCTGTATTGATGAGAATTAGACAATTTATAAGCGGCCTGGTGGTAGACGTTGGCATTAGTCTCATGGCGGTGGTGTCGCCCGGTTGTCGGCTGAGGTCTCAGCTACACACCAGTTTTCCCTCTATCACCGCGTTTGGAATCACGACACCTGATGGCAGCCTGAAGGAGAAGAACGGTAATATTATCACCAAAATTCTTGCCCTATTATTTTACTATAATGTAACAAGTTGGTGGAGTTTATAGCTGGACGAATGTTGTTGTTGTAGATTCTCAGCTATTCGGAACTAAAGTTCCAAGCAGCACGGACTATGGTGGGCTCGTAGTGGTCTTGCATTGGACTTCAGTTGCCATACTAATTATATAACTCTGCGACATCGCCATCACAGCTCACAGGATGGGTTTGGTAGGTATATAATGCAGGGACTAAACTAGGGATGCAGCCTATAGCCCCGCACTTGTTGCTAGGCAAGTCCACTACGGGGCTCACCATAGCCCTTGCTACATGGAACGTTTTTGTTCAGAGTAGTTGAATCTAAAACAACAACTTAGCACGGATGCCCCCTTAAAGAGTTCTACGAGAATTTCTCGTAAAAATAAGCCATACTTAGGGACGCGAGTCAACCCCCAACCGCAGTAAACAAAAAACAATATTGCCGATAGCAACACATTGACTATATACATATCTTGATTAAACTAGCCAACGAGATATCTTAACCTCTTTAAACGTACCATTGACTCGCATTGTATTAAGTTAAAATAGTATTATAGAAGAAATAATTAATTTAAACATAGCACAAAGTAACTGGAGAGAGATTTGATGTATATTATCATTCCATCGATCAACAAGAGTCAACAGGTTTACAGGTCTTGGTTTCTCGGTGATCTTGACAACACACAGTATATGCGATCTTTTGCTTCACTAACGCTATGAACTTGTAGGTTAGACTTTGAAAATGAGTGCTGTTGAGGTCATACCAGTTAAATTAGAGCTTATGGATATTTCCCCGTTCCCTGAGACCTGTTAGGTGAGAAAGTGGTGGAGGCCAAGACCGTCAGTAGTTTCAAAGCGTTATATGACAGAGTGCTGGGAAGACGGGACACCACGAGCGTAGCTCTCATCCTGTAACTACACTTAGGTAATTACCTATCTGAGCGCACCACCAGGGGAATAACTCCCCCTAGAGGTTGATTGATTGTTTACTTACAAACCCCCAAGATAAATGAGCAGTTTTCCTAATATATATATTCACTAAGAACAGTCGGGCCTCTTTAAGCAATCCTGTGTAAAAAGTCAACCAATCCTGGTTGTAATTAGAAAAAAAATTCTTAGGATATGCTAATGTATTTTGGTCTATTGCCCTTGGCCCACTGTTGTACACTACTACTGATCAGTTGTTAGCAAGCACGGAGATTAATTTATTGCAATAAGGTTTAGTCACTTTTTTTTTTTTAAGTCGAAACCGATAGACTATTTGCAGACGCGTTATGGGAGGTGTTTGGTTATTTACCCTCTCTGCAGCCTCTGTAATTCATACACGAGTTGTATGAAATGTAAACACGGGGAGAGAATTGTACGAACTAAGTTTAAAACACAGTTAAACATTTGGTATCTTCAAGTGTACTCTCATCCTTCAACGAGTGACGAAGCAGAGTTCCATCCTGTTAGAGTAACAATCTCCCGCACCTCGGTTTCTGACTGGCCTCGTTCATGGTGACAACCGCAGTATTGTTTTGTATCCTGTTCACGTACGCGTATGATTTAATTTGGTTCATTTATTATGCATCCCATACTCGTCCCATGGGTAGTGGTGGAAGAGTTGCAGATGCACATCAGGAGTCCTGGAGCTGGACTCCATAATCTGTTGTAGCTAAGCGGGTTATATTGCTTTTTAAACTTCCGTAGTTACATTTATGTACGTATGCCAGCAGGTAATGTAGGCTTTGTCAAGAAACGGCATTTGTATGATTTCGGAATGATGGAATGACGAAATTTGTTCAGGTAGGCCTACATTAGCAGGTAAATACAATAAGGCTCAATGTAAGTTTATTAGTTAAGCCAGTTACAAGGGTAGTTAGTAGTCTAATTACAATTCTCGAGCTAATGTTTGCAAAGTTTCAATTTGCAGATAGTGTAAGCTATCTGCAAATTATTAATTGGAATAAGCCAAATTGGCTTATTCCAATTAATATTATGTTAAGAACCTGAATTAATGACCTAGGATAGGTTAGACATGTTAGATTGGGTTTGGACAATATATAGTATGAGCTTGCATACAGTGTATATTATGGACTTGTACTCACAGTATAAGCATTACTTAACTGTTGAAAGCTTGAGGTACTAGCTTGGCTAAGATTTTTTAGAAATATGTTTTTGACGTTTCTTAAACATCAGCGATAAAGGGTATTGTCTAAATTGTTAATGTTTACGTTCATCTCCAAAAATTCTACATAGTGACGTAGAGTGGGAGAGAAGTTTTGTTGACTGTTTACATATACATAAGTCTGTGGACAAAAAAAAAATCAAACTGGCAGATGCAGTTTAATGCTGAAAATTTTTGGGTTTTGAGCTCGAGTCATAATAATAATAATAATAAGTTTCCAGATATCAGGTGGACAATGTTGAAATTGTCGGAATGGGAGAAAGATCTAGGAGTAACGATTAGTAGGGATCTTAAGCCAAGAAATCGATGCAGAGATGTTCGGAATAAGACAAATTGGACATTGGGAGTTATTTCTACAATTCGTTTAAAATAATAGTTAATAGAAAAGTACGTGATGAAATGATTGAAATACATAAATGGATAAAACGTTTATACCAAAGGGGATATAAATAAGGTTTTAATTATATCGGCTCAAAATAGAACTGTTACAATGTATAAAAATTGTATAAGTTTAGAATGGGGAAAGGCCTAGGATATACATTTTAATGTACCAAATAGCCCAGAATCGCATTACTTGGCCTAGTATGAGACCCGATTTGCCTAAGTGATTTATGTTATTTTCAAATATTTCTTTCCAAATTGGCTTATTCCAATTAATATTATGTTAAGAACCTGAATTAATGACCTAGGATAGGTTAGACATGTTAGATTAGGTTTGTTCACATTCCTGTTAGTTTTTAACTAAAGTTAACATAAATTGAAATCATGATGTTACGGAAAGCCTAATCATCTCATAAGAAAATTATATCGGGAAAACTTGGCTTCTTAGGCATCCTGGCTTATTAGGTACATTATGTTGTACCTAATAGACTAAGTTACCTAACTAGCCAAATTTTCCTGAAATATAAATTTTTTCTTATGGATTGATTATTTTTTTTATTAATACATTAGGTACATCTGCATTTGTGCAGCTACCCTAGACTATATGAAGGAGTAAGTGTATCAAAAAGCTAGCTACGTGATGCTAATAAATCCCCATCACACAGGATGGTTAGTCATACAAAGGCATGTGATAAGTAGTCTGTACTTTTTCTACCACAGACGTAGCCACACATTTACAATGCTAACTAGCATATATACATTTTCTTCTGTTCTCCATGGACAGGGTGAAAGATTTGTCAAACATACAGTTCAGAGATTTATTGAACAACCACAGAAGGTGATCGTAGTGCTTTTAAAATGTTAGGCTAAGCTACATACCTAAATACATAGGTACATAGATTTATGAATGCATTAATGTGAATTTATAATGGTGAAATATAATTTTGATCAGCTTTACACTGACAGACTCTGGGTTCGTTATGAGGATATCAACACAAGATTGAATAAGGCAGCAGTGATAATAAAAGTCCCCCATCTCGCAGGATGGTTAGTCATACAGGGCCATATGTTTAGTAGCCTGCACTGGCAAATTTTGGGTACACTGTGAGGATATCTTCAAGAATACGAGAGTGAATAAAGTAATTGCAAAGCTCCAGGTACCTCATGCCAACTGGTCTGAAAGGTCTAATAACTGGGCATTCGGTGATGTAGTGTGGGAGATCATGCCGTAGTTCCTGCTGGCAGAGTTTGCACCTGGAGTTTTTTTATTATTATTTTCTACCACATACGTGGCCACACATTTACAATGCTAAGCAGCATATATACATTTTCTTCTGTCCTCCATGGACAGGGTGAGAGATTTGTCAAACATACAGTTCAGGGATTTATTGACCAATCAACCACAGAAGGTGATTATAGTGCTTTTAAAATGCTAGGCTAAGCTACATACGTAAATACATATACACAGATTTATGTATGCTACATAAAGTGCTCGATGTGTCTTTTACATAATGTCATTAATGTGCATTTACAAAGGCGAAACCTAACTCTGATCAGCTTCCACATATATTTTATAACAAACACACATACACATATGCATACATATACGTACATACATATACGTACATACATATATACACACATACATTTCTCTTTTACTCTGACAGGGTGAGATAGTTGACAGAAACTAGTGTACAATTAACTTAACCACTGAAGGTGATTAAGATGTTTTTACAAGCTCAGGTTATATAGTTACATCACATACATTGTATAATTGATACATTACATGGTCAATCTAGGGTACAAGTCCAATATATTATCAAGTGTTAGTGCTCAGGATTGGGAGACCCGTCACCTGTAGCCACCTGCCACAGGTAACGGTAACCCAACCTGATCCTGGCAACCACTGTGTCGCACAGTCTGGTAGACGTTTTGTGCTGCCCATAGATATAAGTTTCAGATCTGAATAAATCATAGCTTTTTATACTAGTGCTTTCAGGTCGTTGGGAGTCGGTAATTTCTTTCCTATTAGACCTGAGGGTTTGATTGATTAAGCTTTCCGTTACATTATATATTATATTTTAAATTTTAGCTAAAACTAACATAGGTTGGCTAGATTTAATCAGATTTCTAACAGAAATAATTCATGTTCTTAATATAATAATATTGGAATAAACCAATTCGGAAAGAAATATACGAACATAAAAAAGATCACTGCTGTGTTAGGCAAATCGGGTCTTGCATTATAAGCCAAGTAGTGCGGCTCTGGTTATATGAGAACGACATACATACGTGTGTCTCTGAGCCTATTGGCACGAACTTCTAGGTTCTTGTCTTTAGTTTTCTGGGTCTTCCTAAAGGTGGCCGCCCCGCCTCCCTCAGCTGTACTGTGAGGTAGATGGGTATCAGCCGGTGTAGACGTCTGTGACTGAACAACTCCACAAGGGCCGTGACGAGGATTCGAACACAGATCAGAGATCATCCCAAACGCTGCCTTAATCGACTGAGCTACGACATTGTCAACGGCCTATTGACATAGCTCGAGTGCATGGGGGAGTAGTGTAAAACCCTGGTTTGTGTCTTGGAGAGGCTGCAGGATCCAAGAAAGTTAGGTACAACTTCTGGTTTCAACTCTTTTTGACCATGTCGTAGCTCAGTCGATTAAGGCAGCGTCTGGGATGATCTCGGACGTAGGTTCGAATCCTCGTCACGGCCCTTGTGGCTTTGTTCATTTGACGCATGACGCTATTGTGATTTCTGTGTGTCTGTGACTCATTTGTCTCGAGTTTCTATCTAAGGAAATTTTCATGTGGGACTGAATCGAATCCTTTACAATCTTAAATGTTAAAATATCCCCATTTCTCCTGTCCTCCAGTGTGGTAAGGTTCTGGGCCTTAGAACCGACCCTTGTGGTATTTTAATTGTAACCTCTCTCCACTATGATGTGTCTGCTCTCACTGTAACCCTTTGTTTCCTTCCTGAGAGATACTCTCTGACCCGCCCTAGGACTCTTCACGATACACCAACCCGCTTCCCTAAATTAAATAAGTCTTTCATGTGGGACCGTATCGAATGACTTCTGAAAGTCGAGGAATATGCAGTCTGTCCATCCTCTCTTGTTTGATTTCTGTCAACTTGTTGTAGAGCTCCAGTAATTGGTTAAGCACGATTTTCCTTTACTAAAACCGTTCAAGGAAACGGTAAACCGGAACACTTTGACGGTAAAACCGTCAAAATGTTCAGTGAGGATCTACAAGGTCTTCTCTGAGTACTCGTTATTTTCTTCTCGGAGGCTATGGGTCCCTACACTTGCACCAGAGGTGGTACCACCAATATATATATTATATAATATATATATATATTATATAATATATATATATATATATATTATATAATATATATATATATATATTATATAATATATATATATATATATTATATAATATATATATATTATATAATATATATATATATATATTATATATGTATTATATAATATATATAATATATATTATATAATATATATATATATATATATATATATATATATATATATATATATATATATATTATATAATATATAAAATCTCGGATATATATTTATATATAATCTATGTCTCGATCCGTCCTCCTAAAATGATACTTGGTGTAACTGGTCGAAAGTACCCATATTTAGTGGTGGACCATCAGTAAACCACTTTGTTCTGTTATTTTTAAAGAGTCCGGAAAAAAAATATTCCTAGGTCTAGTATAGCACATATTTGTACTATATTAAGCCTAGGATTGCTATAAAAGGTTAGGTTAGATCTTACATTTATGTTGAGGCTAAAAAAGTTTCCGGCTTGTCTATCGTTGACAAAGTTGATAGTCAACTTTCTGGTGGTGTTGACCAGACCACACACTAGAAGGTGAAGGGACGACGACGTTTCGGTCCGTCCTGGACCATTCTCAAGTCGATTGTGGAGCGCTCTTGAGAATGGTCCAGGACGGACCGAAACGTCGTCGTCCCTTCACCTTCTAGTGTGTGGTCTGGTCAATATACTTCAGCCACGTTATTGTGACTCATCGCCTGCTTTCTGGTGGTCTGTCTCTGCACATTCGTACTTTCGACCAAATAGTTACTGTAGGTACTTTCATTTTAGGAGGCTGGGCTGGATATATGAATGAGACTGGATATAAATAAACGTGGCATCGTATAGGCCAATAGGCCTTCTGCAGGGTCATTAATTCTTATGTTCTTGTATGCTCACCCACAGATTAGAGATTGGTAAAGAGATGAGGCTAAGGTAGCCGAGCGGACAGCACGCTGGACTTGTGATCCTGTGGTCCTGGGTTCGATCCCAGGCGCCGGCGAGAAACAATGGGCAGAGTGTCTTTCACCCTATGTCCCTGTTACCTAGCAGTAAAATAGGTACCTGGGTGTTAGTCAGGTGTCACGGGCTGCTTCCTGGGGGTGGAGGCCTGGTCGAGGACCGGGGCCACGGGGACACTAAAAAAAAGCCCCGAAATCATCTCAAGATAACCTCAAGAAGGTCCCTTGGATGTCTGTGTGTGAACGTTTGTGATGGACACCTGTCTTAACGTCTGCTTTGAAGGTGGGTATAGTGGTACAAGTGTCTTTAGAGGTGCACCCACACGCATGGGTGTCGCGGGTACACCCTTATATAATATTAAGACATCGCTTCCATATATAACTTATAATTAGTATATGGGCATGAGACGCATTACGGCCCACGGGACGGATATGGGGTTGGAGCAGCCGCGTCCAACAGCCTGGTTGACCAGTCCAGCAACCAGGAGGCCTGGGCCCAGATTCACGAAGCAGTTACGGAAGCACTTACGAACCTGTACATCTTTTCACAATCTTCGGCGGCTTTGTTTACAATTATTAAACAGTCAGTGAGCTCCGAAGCACCAGGAGGCTGTTTATAACAATAACAGTTGATTAGGAAGTTTTCATGCTTGTAAACTGTTTAATAAATGTAACCAAAGCCGTCAAAGATTGAGAAAAGATGTACACATTCGTAAGTACTTGCGTAACTGCTTCGTGAATCTGGCCCCTGGTCGAGGACCGGGCCGGGGGGAACGCTAAGCCCTGAAATCATCGCAAGGTCGCAAGAGGTACATAGTAAATGAACAAAGTGAATTCTGAACGTATTACAAACACCAGTAACTCAGATCAAGGCGAGGAGCATGCACGCACACCGCACCCCGGCGTCTGGCAGGCATAAGTAAGGACCTGTAACAGGGGCCTCGGCGCCGCCGCCATGAAATAAATTATTCTCATCTGCTCTTGAGGCCATGTTGTGATTGCTTAGCTGAACGTTTACTGGAGTCCGGCTCCTGAGCCCATTATGTGCCTCTTTGTTGTTTTAGAGTCGGCTACTCTGAATAAAAAGTTGCAAGAAGCGAACCCGTAGTGGACTTACCTGGCACAGGGGCGGGGCTGTAACTGAACCAAATGTATGTGCATCTGTAACCTTTTCACCACCACTGGCATGGTCCGAATGGGGTGCTTAAACTAATTCAAATTTTTAAGGCCGAATGACTGGCTTGTGAAGGGTGTTGAGAGCACTGTGTATTTGAGCATCATGATATGTCGCAGAGCTTGAATTGACCGGTGTCTGGCGTAGCACATAACGACCCAACTAGCCTCGGTGCATCGTTATGGTCTTCGTTACTGTATAGAAACGGCATCATAGCTGAAGCCGGGCCTCCACTCTGTCTATACCTCCGTAACATTTCTTCGTCTTTCTAACAAGCGATGAACTCGTACGAAATGCAGGAAGCATTCGCAGAAAACTTGCCGCAAGTTTGGTTGTGAGTTGTTGTTGTTATAGATTCAGCCACTCGGAACAAGTTCCAAGCAGCACGGGCTATGGTGAGCCCGTAGTGGACTTACCTGGCACAAGAGCGGTGCTGTCTCTCGTGGGTTGAGAGTGTTGGGAGGGCGGCGAGAGGAATGACGTGTGGAGCAGCAGGAGCAGCGTGGTGGCTGCGAGGGGAGTCAGCGAGGAGGGTGAACAGGTTGTAGAGTCAGTCGCATGTGTGGCGGTGTCGGGGCGGGGTGTACACGCCCTCCTCCTCCCTTCTCTCTCACTCGCTCCTCTTACGAAAGGCGTTAACCCACGTTAGAGACAAATCTAAATATTTTTATCGAGGAGTCAAACAGGTCTTTTTTGTGTTAAAACATGAGAGGAAATATACAAAAAATGAGATAGTGATATGAAAGGTTTTACTTAGTTCAGTTTTGTGTTGGTCGCAGATAACGGATGTGTTATAATGCGAGAATAATGGTGGAAATGTAAAGGAAAAAATTATATACAATTTTGTAGTGGTGCTGTGAAGTGAAGTGCAACTGTGGTCATGGCTCTAGTCACAATGGTAGTATCGGCGCTGATCCTGACACAGCCGGGGGTCACAGTGGCGACGGAATCATATGGCAATGCCTTCCCAGAGAACAGCACGGGAGCCCCAGAGAACACCACGGGAGCCCCAGAGAACAGCACAGGAGCCCTAGAGAACAGCACAGGAGGCCCACACAACCAGACGAACAGTTTGGACGCGGAGCTGCCGGAGCTGGACATGTTCTACACCATCAGCGAGATCTTGGTGGCCATCATTGCCGTCATCGGCAACGCTCTCACCATCACCGTCTTCGCAGTAGACCGGAAACTACGCCGCCTCACAAACTACTACATTGTGTCCCTGGCGCTGGCTGACCTTTTGGTGGGGGTATTGGGTATTCCCTTCGCCATTCTGACGGCGATAGGGCTGCCGCAGCCGCGGTGGGCTTGTCTGCTGATGCTGTCGACGCTGCTGATGCTGTGCACCATCTCCATCTTCTGCCTGGTGGCCGTTAGTGTGGACCGCTACTGGGCCATCCTTCACCCGCTCCGCTACTCCAGGGTCATGACCGCCAAGATTGCCAGACGTGAGTACACCCGTGGGGGAGGAGGGGGGGGGGGGAAGCAGTAGTACCATCAACAGTAAGCAACAATAACAGCAGTAGTAACAGTGTTATCAGCAACAGCAGTGGCACCAGTAGTCTCAACAACAGCAGGAGGCGCAGGAGCAACAGCAGCAGGAATAGGTGCAATAGCAGCAGCAGTGGGTGCAACAGCAGGTCACTGGGGTCCAGCGCTCGTCAGCAGTAAAACTGACGCTTCAGTGAAAAATCTCACAGCTGAGGCACTTTACCAAGTAACTGGGTAAACGCCATTGAGTGTCCTTCTCAATGTTACACAGAGCGCTTCCTGGAGGTTTGGAAACTCTTGACTTATGCATATATATACATACACACACATTCTCCTGTTTAGATAGTAGTTTTTGTAACTACGTGCACCATAGTACAAAGATTGCCGTTCAATTAGATAGAACCTTTGTACCATTCACTTTATAGTCGGGAAAAAAGGAATCTAAAAAACACTCACAGAATCGGCAAATATTCCTAGGCTTAGTATAGCCTAGGTCAACCTAGGAACCTTTGTACCATTCACTTTATAGTCGGAAAAATGAATCTAAAAAACTCACAGAATCAGCAAATATTCCTAGGCTTAGTATAGCCTAGGTCAACCTAGGAACCTTTGTACCATTCACTTTATAGTCGGGAAAAAATGACTATATGCGTCAGCAAATATTCCTAGGCCTAGTATAGCACACACGTGTACGATATTAGGCTTTAATTCGGAAAATTAACTTTAAATCTTCGTTCAATATTTTAAAGATAAAACATATCTGTAGAAATATTTTATCTGTAAAAATATACAAAACTGTACCTAATTGAGCGATGTAATGTCTCGCCTGCGTGCGCCTGCACAAGGCAAAGTTGTAGAATGGTGAGGCAATTTTCAACGCAAACGTCGTAGAGTAGAGTAGATCTCGTAGACGTACAGAAATGTATCTTTTTTTTTTTTAGCCTACTGCGTACGTTTACGTTCTTCCGTTTAAGATCTTCACAAACCATCGCATCCAGATATCTTTCAGAAACAAATATATCAATGTCCACATTACTGAGCTAATGTCTAGTCACATTCTTTAATTAAAAATATCTACATTATACTGAATTTGAGCAGATTTGACATTTCTTGAGATCTTGTGGTTCCTAAGTCTCCCTCTATAATGCGCATCATTTTTGTATTGTCTGCAAATTTACTTGTCCCACAAGTTTCTCAAATATCAAGAATGTTAATATATAAAAGTATTAATAAATTACGATGAATTTTAGTAATCATGCATAATATGAATACTCAAATTCATAAAGTGTTGAGGAATAAGCGTGAGAAGGTGTGGTGAAAGTGATGTGAGAGCGCAGGCGTGGGTGGCGACAGCAGTGGAAGATGATAAAAGCTTTTAGACATATTAATTTCCCGGAAGCGAGGTCAGTCAGTGGTCAAGGTTACGACTGGGATGAGCTGCCATGCACGCACAAGCCTAACATGCCCGGCAAAGCCCCCTCCCTCCTACCCACCCCACAACACTCCCCCCACTCACCCTTACCATTGCTATGGAATGGCGCTGAAGGACGATGCTCATTTGTCTACGACGTTCTCTGGGAGAAGTGATTTCATTCACGCTCATCGACTATAGTTTAAATTTGCCGAGGATGATTCTGACCCACCGTGTGTGTGTGTGTTACCTAGGTTGACCCACCATGTGTGTGTCACCTAGGTTGACCCACCATGTGTGTGTCACCTAGGTTGACCCACCATGTGTGTGTCACCTAGGATGACCCACCATGTGTGTGTCACCTAGGATGACCCACCATGTGTGTGTCACCTAGGATGACCCACCATGTGTGTGTCACCTAGGATGACCCACCATGTGTGTGTCGCCTAGGATGACCCACCATGTGTGTGTCACCTAGGATGACCCACCATGTGTCACCCAGGACTTAATCATAATGGGTACATTGTTCTACAGGTGGTGGTCATAAAGTGATCACCACGCCTGGGAAGCGTTTGGCGAATAAGTAACGAATATTTAACCTTTCCTCTCAAACAGTACATCGCATTTTGACCTACAAATCCCCAATGGCCAAAATATAATGTACTATAAATCACGGGCGGCTCTCAAAATTGACGTGATATCCCGTTTTCTGTTCGTGGGTCCTTTGCTTAGATTCGGGGAATTCAATACATCTTTTTTGTGACGTTGTGGCAACTCGAGAGGACGGACTGAATATTTAATTAAAAGTAAAAAACTCTACTAGACGCGCGCTAATGTGTAAAAGTGATTACAATCTTGAGATACGAACAATTTGCTTCAAACGAGGCGTTGGAAGTTAATAAGAGCCCCTCTCTCTCACCTTACGCTGTGCAAGTCTCGAGTGGTGCTTCCTGTCCGCTTGAATGAAGTACTGACATGAACATCCCCTTCCTGTACGCACACTAGGACGGTTATTGACTACATACCATCCTCCCTCCCTCCCAACACCTGCAACAAGCCAACACCTGTGTTGGCTTGTTTGAATAAGGTAGTGACCTTCCCCTTGTCGTGTGTTTGTATGTTTGAAAATAAATCTGCTTGGCTCTCCCTCTGACAAATGAGACGCGGAAGGGGTAGCTAGGTGACCACGCCCACCTCCTGGGGGATAGGGTGGGGGGGATTGGGGTAAAGGGGGGGGGGGAACGTCGCGTGAGACACGTTCTACCCCCTCCCCCCCTTTTGTTACTCTACCTCCCCTTTTGTTTATCGAACCACTCATCTGCTGACCCACTGGTTATGTATATAGAGTAAGTTTGATTGAAAACCCCCTGCTCACCATTATATTATTTTCAATTACGGGCTCACCATAGCCCGTGCTACTTGGAACTTTTTGTTCCAGGTAGCGAAACTTTAACAACAACATGCTCACCATTTTTTTTTTTTAGAAAACCCGCAGGTGTCCATGTAGAATAAGGCAAACCAAATCCCATTGCTGTTAAGACAGGCAAAATAGACCAAAACAAACCCCACACACACACACACACACACACACACACACACACACACACACACACACACACACACACACACACACACACACACACACCGCTGGTAGACTTACAATGAACTCCAGAATCCCACAACTGGCCTATTTATATACTAGTTTACGTATTGACGAATGGTGGTGTTAGTGTATTTGTGGAGCAAGTGTGTTTATGGGTACGAGGGTAAGTATTTATGGTGCGTCTGTGGGTGTTTAGCCTATCGTGTCCGGTTTAGCCTCTTTGGTGACCGTACTGTAGAACATTTACATAAGAACAAAGGTAACTGCAGAAGGCCTATTGGCCCATACGAGGCAGCTCCTATTTATAACCACCCAATCCCACATATACATTTCAGGTCTTTGTTTTGTGGTTATATATCAGCTTGATTGTTCAGTTCAATCTCGGGAGACGTTCCTACGCTAGCCCGTTCTCATGATCTGACGGGTAAAATTGACAGCGTATATGCCTACCAGCCTGGGGCCAGATTCACGAAGCAGTTACGCAAGTACTTACGAACGTGTACATCTTTTCTCAATCTTTGACGGTTTTGGTTACATTTATTAAAAGTAGTTTACAAGCATGAAAACTTGCCAATCAACTATTTTTATTGTTATAAACAGCCTCCTGGTGCTTCGGAGCTCATTAACCGTTTAATAATTGTAAACAAAGCCGCCAAAGATTGAGAAAAGATGTACAGGTTCGTAAGTGCTTGCGTAACTGCTTCGTGAATCTGGACCCAGGGTAATAAATACCTCGACAGGAGATGCTCCAGGTCCACCAAACCGTCAATATTATAAGCATCGTTTTTAAACGAATTATCACTTGTTCGTGTGTATGGGTTAGGCTATTTGTAATCATCTGCGTTATTTGTGACTTATTCTCAGCAATGAGGTGCGTTATTTTTACGCAGTTGAGTTAACATTAGATTACCAACGTCAGATGGTAATTTTAAATTACCAAATTTAAATTAGGCGATTTTAAATTCAGTTTTTTAAATTACTGCAAGTCTATAGCTGCAGCTTAACTTGTATCCCACCTCGTTAGCCTTTAGGCCATAACAGTTGGATGGCGATGACGGAGAAGGGTGTAATCACCTCGTCTGAGTCTTGGGTTAACAAGTGAACCAACCATTCTGCGTCCAGGACAAATGTCCAATCGAGAGCCTATAGTTTATTCTCCATTTGTTTCTTTCGTAAATATTTGCCTTCCAATCTCTGCATTATTCCATAGTTACATTAAATTATTTAGTTTTGCTTATCCCTCGATCTTTAACCAACGCTTTTTTTTTTTTTTTTTTTTTTTTTTTTTTTTTTTTTTTTTTAGAACAATTCTTAAATATGAGATAGGATTAACAATTCCAATTTAAATACTCATTTAAAGTCGCACGTCTTATATAATTGATTAACCATACTTCCTCTGAATTAACATAAATTATCCTCATAAACTGATATATAGGCCTAGGGGGCAGATTCACGAAAGCACTTACGCAAGTACTTACGAACCTGTACATCTTTCCTGAATCTTTGGCGACTTTGTTTCCAATTATTAAACAGTTAATGAGCTCCGAAGCACCAGGAGGCTGTTTATAACAATAACAACAGTTGATTGACAAGTTTTCCTGCTTGTAAACTGTTTAATAAATGTAACCAAAGCCGTCAAAGATTGAGGAAAGATGTACACGTTCGTAAGTGCTTGCGTAAGTGCTTTCGTGAATCTGGCCCCTAGTCTCTAGGCACCAAATCTGACGACTGGCTGATACACACTGTAGCCTCATCCATCCTGTTGGCGTCAACTTGATTTTTTATTATTATTATTTTCTACCACAGACGTGGCCACACATTTACAATGCTAACCAGCATATATACATTTTCATCTGTCCTCCATGGACAGGGTGAGAGTTGTCAACTTGATTGAAAATACATACATTTGACTTTTGTTTACATACATAAAAATGCGTGTAGCCTATTTGTGTTGAATTGATTACAAATATGTGCGTAATCATTACTATAATTACGAAGGAAACATTATCGTGGTTGATTTAATTATGTGTTATATCACACGAAGCGTACTCTGTAAAGCCCAGATGTTATATCGTGTTCTTCCTTTCGTGAACAGTAATGTTCTTTCTTCTGACTGGGAAAGAACAGAGGAAAGAGTTTCCTCCAGCGTACCCGTGTAGCCTCCATGTAACTGGACTTGTAAACAAGGAGACGGTGATGGTGGGGCGGGTGGCGGAGCCTGGCCAGCCTGGGCCAGCCTGGGCCAGCCTGGCCATAGCTAGTGAAGCCTCCACCACTCTTGTCCACGTTCCATTTGTTCAATCCTCGGATATTGAACATATTGTTTCTTAATCTCTAAGTTGTTTATTCCTTTAATAGTGTGCCACGCATTCCTGATAGTCTTCCCTTCCTGCGACTTGTCCTCTCGATTAATACACTTATTTTGACGCATAGATCCACAACGGACGAATTATGATGTACTATAACTCATAGCGGCTCACAAAAGTTCACGTTTTCGATGCGTGGATCGTCGGTTAGGTTAACGTTCGGGCAATTTTGTACGTAATTTTCTGTCCGTTGTGACTACTCGTGAGAACGGACTGATCGTCAGTCCTTCGTGTTCCCTTTGAGTATTTTGTATGTGGTAATGATGTACCCGCGGTGGTTTTTTTTGCAGTGGCACGAGGGTAAATTCCTTGTTACTCGTACCCGGGAGTTCTGGGACTGGTCTGGTGGCCAAGTTCTGGACACTCTCCAGCACTGGTTGTGTTGAATGAGGAATATTAGTTCACGCTGGTGATGCATGTGCTTGAATGTTGTTGTTGCTCCATTTTAGGCTTGTACTCACGCCAGTTTAAGCTGCTTAGATGTTTTATTTCTCGTGTGCCTTCTGTCCTGTCTCTGCTGCTGGCCTGCGGTCCTTCAAGCTGATGTGTGTAGCCTGTAGCTTATCTGTGTTCCCTTCATCTCCACCTGGCCGCAAGCTGACGAGTGTCACCTCCAGCAAACCTGTTTCACACAGCCCGTCTGTGCTTCCTCCAGCTTACTTGTGTACTCTCCAGCGTGGCTGTGTTAGCCTCCCGCCTGACTTGGCAGCGTATCTATTTTTTCCATTCAGAATATCCGTGTTTTCCTCCTCGTCTGGTGTCCCTCCCCTTCTACATATCTACTCCTGCGGAAGGAGAGCGACGTTGAACAGGCAGGCAGGCAGGCAGACAGGCAGGCAGGCACGCAGGCCGGCAGGCACGCAGGCCGGCAGGCAGGCAGGCCGATAAAGAGGTAGGGAGAGAAACAAGCCGCTGGCCACCAAGGTCACTACGAGGTCAAAGCTGCAGCACCCTGGGTACACACCACTCACACCTCCCCGCTCCTCGCTGACACAACCACCACAACAGCAGTAGTACCAGCACCAATAGTTGTAACAACAACAACATAGGCCTCTAACGGCACGACAACAAGTACACTGACAGTACCAACAAAAAAACAAACGGTAATATCAATAACAACATTAACCTAAAAAATAGAACAAATAACCACAAAACATAAGCAACAGTAACAACGGCAAATATAACAAATTAACACGAGCACAATCTGCATCAACAGGAGTGTGTTGATCCTGCAGCAAAATCAACAGTAGTATCGACAGAAACAATATCAACAACACAACAATATCAGCAACATTATCAGACTCACGTGTAAGCAGCAACAACAGCATAACCTACAACAAGAACAGTGGCGGAAACAAATAAATCGGCACCAACATTATCAGCATTAACATCACAGCAACAACTACAGTATAACAATAACAGTATTAACACGAACAAGAGATTCGACAACAATATCAACTACAGTATTAGCAACAGCCCTATAGACAACAGCAACAATGACATCACTAGCAATATGTCACTAGCAAGTCACATCATTAACTATCAAACATCACCATTATGGGGGGGGGGGTTGTAACGGAGAGATGCAAAAGGGAATGTATAACTGTGGAAATATTGTGTGAGTTATGATAGTTATGGAACCTAACTAGCCTCGGTACAGGAACCTAACTAGTCTTGGTACAGGAACGTAACTAGCCTCGGTACAGGAACCTAACTAGTCTTGGTACAGGAACGTAACTAGCCTCGGTACAGGAACCTAACTAGCCTTGATAGAAGCATTAGTGCGTCGGTCTTGTAGCAAACGCCCCCCCCCCTCCCCCGACCTTTGCGTCGGTCTTGTCTACGTCAAGCAGGACAGGACTGGTCGCTGCGACATAGGTAAAGTTTATCTCAGGAGTCGGCTGAGTTATTTTTACGGCGAGTCAAAGAACAATTGTTAGACTACGTAATACAAGCAAATATAGACCAATATGTATATTTCTCTAGCACGACTTTGCGTGCGTGCCTGTGTGTGTATGTGTGTGTGTGTGTGTGTGTGTGTGTGTGTGTGTGTGTGTGGCAGATTGCAGATGAAGAAACAAATATTTACAGTTGTCAAGTGCTTGACCTTTCGTGGATGAAAGGAGCATTATAGTGTTAAACAGCCAACCTGTTGGGTAACATTTGTAGCGAAGCGAATAACCTTCTTGCGGACATTTTTGTTTGTTTGTGTACGTGGTTTTTTTGTGGGGGGGCGGGGGCCAGGGGGGCCTTTGCAACCTCTGCATCGGCAGTGCAACAATGCCGGTAAAAAATGGAGCCCCGGTAGAAATTGAGGAGGCGAGAGGTGAGGCGGATAAGTACCTACCTAACAGGAGGTAACCTTATCCTCCCGTGACGAGTCCCCCCTCCTCCTTCTCTGTCAACCCAACCCTCGTTCCTAAGTCCCTCATCCTTCTCTATTTTACCTGATACAACCCACTCATCACCTATCTCCTGTTACGTAACTTCTGCCACCCTCACCTACTATACACTTCCTGCCACCACCCACCTCTCGCCCCCCCCCCACAACCCCCACCACAGTGGTAAACAACAGGTTCCTTATCATGGCGCTGAAGCATGTGTAGGAACGTTGATACCGCCGCCAGGGGGCGCCCTCGGGACGTTGGCCCCCCCCCCCCTCCTCTCCCGGAGTATATAAGACTCCCTGGTCAGTGATTATACCACACGGGGGTATATATACACTTGAGGTATACTCCGCTTCCCGGTATATACACCGAGTTTACCTTAATCCTGGACTATGTTTCAGGGGGTAAAGTATACCTGCTCTTCGGTCAGTAAAGTTGTTATCCGTAATACCTATCCAGAGGTTGGTATTAAGTCAATTATATTAACGTTACGGTCAACGGAAGCTTTATTTCTTTTTTTTTAAGGTGTCACGAAGTAATAGGCTAGGATTGGAAAAGTTAAGATAGGCTATCTTACGAACCTAGGCCAAGTTCGTTTAGTCTGGGGATAATTTGGCTTGATTTTGGGTAGTTTCCTTTAGTTTAGGCTAATTTGGGTTGACTTTGGATAGTTTCCCTTAGTTTAGGCTAGTTTGGGTTGATTTTGGATAGTTTCCGTTAGTTTAGGCTAGTCTGGGTTGATTTTCGATAGTTTCCCTTAGTTTAGGCTAGTCTGGGTTGACTTTGGATAGTTTCCCTTAGTTTAGGCTAGTTTGGGTTGATTTTGGATAGTTTCCGTTAGTTTAGGCTAGTCTGGGTTGATTTTCGATAGTTTCCCTTAGTTTAGGCTAGTCTGGGTTGACTTTGGATAGTTCCCCTTAGTTTAGGCTAGTTTGGGTTGATTTTGGATAGGTTACGTTAGTTTAGGCTAGTCTGGGTTGATTTTGGATAGTTTCCCTTAGTTTAGGCTAGTCTGGGTTAAGTGAGGGATAGGTTAGGTTAGATTGGGTTGGGTTATGTTACATCAGGCAGTTCCAAATTTTCAGCTGTATCCCCAAATTGGGACGTCACCCTGCAGTGCCGTCACTGGCTGGGCGCTGTGTTTGGCCCCGCATGTTTGGTGCTTTACTGTTTGTTGTTGCACCCGAGGGGCTTTGTATGTGTGTTTGCCATGTTTGGGAGGCTGGGTACACTGGGTGGGTTGTATCGCTGCTGGATATAATACTGTATTCAGTTATAGAAGGGTTCCTTGGCCACAGCCATGGCTTGTATCTACTGTGTGTGCCACAACCATGGCTTGTATCTACTGTGTGTGCCACAACCATGGCTTGTATCTACTGTGTGTGCCACAACCATGGCTTGTATCTACTGTGTGTGCCACAACCATGGCTTGTATCTACTGTGTGCGGCACAACCATGGCTTGTATCTACTGTGTGTACCACAACCATGGCTTGTATCTACTGTGTGTACCACAACCATGGCTTGTATCTACTGTGTGTACCACAACCATGGCTTGTATCTACTGTGTGCGGCACAACCATGGCTTGTATCTACTGTGTGCGGCACAACCATGGCTTGTATCTACTGTGTGTACCACAACCATGGCTTGTATCTACTGTGTGCGGCACAACCATGGCTTGTATCTACTTATATCAAACAACGGTCCACCAAATGTGCCGCCGCTGTTTGACGTTATCAACGACATCGTCAAAATCCCGTTGCTTAAGTAATGTCTTAAGAAACTTCAGCGTGACACTTCCTGTGACCCGCGCGTCACGGAGAGAAAGTTTGTGTGTGCGTGTGTAAATACTTTGGTGAATATCTGTGTAGATAACACGCAGAGATCACACTAAGGTGATGCATCAAATGAATATATCCACAAGGGATTTGTGTGGATTAAGGCAGTGTCTCTGGGATGCTCCTGGACGCAGGGTTCGAATCCTCGTCACGGCCCTTGTGGATTTGTTGTGTGTAGATACTATTGATACTCAGGGCATTTGTTAGGAGTGGGACATCGTGTGTACAGGATGCGTTGAACAGGAGGAATGATCAGTAATTAACGCCTGTAATTAGAGTAATTAAGTAATATTAAAGTATTATTAATAAAGTAATAATTACGCCTAGTAATTAAAATGTAAGCCACTTAGGGTTGTTTATAGCGGTAATGGCCTTGGACTCGGTGGTTCGAGACTCGTAAGCTCTTTGTTTACATTTGTTTACAGCTTAAGAGTTTCGAACCTTTTAGGCCAAGGCTGTTATTATTATTATAAACAACCGCGTTTTACTTTGGAGGTTATAAGCTGTTTAATATATATACAAAGCCGCTGTGATCGTTGCAAGATGTACAGGTTAGGTAAGGTGGTGTGTGCATGCTTGATCAATCTTGACCGAAGAGGTACTGCTTGCCTAGTTGTGCTTGCGGGGGGGGGGGGGGATGAGATGAGATTCGGCTCTTGGACCCCTCCTTTCAACTGTCAATCAGCAGATGTACAGATACCGTACAACTGATGTGCAGGATCACACACAAGACGTTGTCGTGTCTGTAGGGACCGCTGAGATGGTTTTGTACCTGCTTGATGGAGTTCTGGGAGTTTTTCTACTCCCCAAGCCCGGCTCGGGGCCAGGCTTGGCTTGTGAAAGCTTGGTCCAACAGGCTGTTGCTTGGGGTTGTCATATCTGAGGGGAACACTGTAGAGGTTGACACGTCTCGGGTAAATTCCGTGTCGGTGTCTATATATATCCTGGATGTAGGTATAGCAAAATGACCTAGACTTTTCATAACAATCAAACAACTATACTGTAATATGGTAAGCTGTTTATTAAAGTGTAAAAAAACCAGAATTGGTCAAGTTTAGATGAGTTAAAGTAACATGTTGAGTAATTTACATAATCAGAAGTGCCCCGAGAATATTCCCACATACCCACATACCCCCCCCCCCCCCCTGTGGGTGAGTTGGGAAGCCTTTGTACCCTATTCCTTCCTGTTGGCGTGTGAGGTGCGGTGGGGGGGGGGGGGGGGGGTAGAGCCCTCACTTCTCACGTCCTTGTGTCCCCCCCCCCCCTGCCTTCCCCCCTCCCCACCCCAAGGTCGAAATTCTTCCCCGCCCCCCCCCCCCCATCCCAGGATGTAACCCCCACAACAGTAGCCTAACTCTCTCGGGTACTTGATTACTGCTAGGTGAGCAGAGGCATTAGGTGAAAAGAAACATGTCCAACCGTTTCCGTCCGAAATGTGAGTCTAATCCGGGGTAGTCTTCACGGGTTTTGTGTAACTCGTCTCCAAAAACTGTTAATTGTGTGAGTTGTTGAATACCCCGTGACGTAAATCACTGCTTTCGGTAAGTGTTGTTCTAAATGTAAGTGTTGTAAATCATTTTCAAAAGCGTGTCTCAATGCGTCGTCTTGACCAACCTGGTGTAAATCATTATCTCTGGGAAAGTGTTGTAAATCAATGGTACAATGAGGGTAGTGTTGACCAACCTGGTGGTGTAAATCATCTCGAGCCCGGCTCTGAATGCCACAGCAAGTCTGTCACTCTCCAAACTCTACCCTTCATCTGATCCCTGCTGTTCTGATCTGCCCTAATTAAGGTCAAGTGGGAATTTGTAGGAGAATCTTTTAATAGCAACATGAGAGAGTTTGTTTAGTCCAAGGTGGAGTGGAAGACGACCCCGAGGGCCTTGCTGGGATGACTTCACCTTTGATAGTTTAGCATCACATTATATATATATAATATATAATATATATATATATAAATATATTTTGTGTGTGTGTGTAAATCACGAAAATAAACACGTGATTAAAAATGTGACAGTGTCAGACCACTTAAGGAAATTCCTGTTTTAATTTTCCTAAGTACTTTCGTATATTAATACATCTTCAGAAGATGTATTAATATACAAGATGTATTAGTTTATATATATATTATATATAATATACATATTATATATAATATATATATATATATATTATATAATATATATTATATATATATAATATATATATATTATATAATATATATTATATATATATAATATATATATATAATATATATATATATTATATATATATAATATATATATATTATATATATATATTATATAATATATATTATATATATATAATATATAATAGTATATTTTGGTAGCAGTCTTTCTTGTAAACATATGTTGTTAAATATGACCGAAAAAGTAAGATTAATAATTCTAACACGAATTTTCTCCATATTTCTTATGTTTCTTTTCACTGTCGATGGTAATTGAAAAATCAGTTCTCCAAAATTCATTTTTATTTCTAGTCTGACGCGACGCTTGAACGCGTTTCGTTTATTCCATTTTCAAAGACTTTCAAAGATTTTCAAAGGGGTTTACACACACAACTGTAACCCGTAAACACGATTGGTTGATTGATAAAGATTAAGCCACCCAAAAGGTGGCACGGGAATGAATAGCCCGTAAGTGGTGGCCCTTTTGAGCCATCACCAGTATCAATAGATGATACTGGAGATCTGTGGAGGTGCGACTGCACCCTGCGTGACGGGAGACGTCTCCCGTGTCTCTGAAAACATGATGATGATGATTGATAAAGATTAAGCCACCCAAGAGGTGGCACGGGCATGAATAGCCCGTAAGTGGTACAATTTTTTTTTTTCAGTAATTCTTTTTCAGTATTCTGAGGTTGCATTTAATCGTCAAGCTGTTATCGCGGGGGAGGATACTGCTTCAGTCTATGAGGGTGTCCAGCTGCTGGACCTGTAAACACGTTGTTGTTGTTGTTAAAGATTTAGCTACTCAGGACGAAGTGTCCATGTAGCACGGGCTATGGTGAGCCCGTAATGTAAACACGCTAATCCGTCATACTTACACTCGCATATGGGTGAGGTGATATGGTGCAACAGTTTTGGATGAGGTGAACAAACTTGTGACAAACCCAAGACAGAACACGAAACTATGGGTATTAATTAATGCCCGAAACGCTTTGCGTAATAGTGGCTTTAGGCATTGTATGTACTAGCTCTACCTATAAGTCAAACAATCCTTGTAAATATTTATTGTATGTATGTACCTTACCTAAATAAAATTGTATTGTATTGTATTGTAATTTGATACGAGAGCATAAGAATGGAAGTAACTGCAAAGGGCCTTTTGGCCCATACTTCCTCTTGATGCTTCTATATTGGTTCGGACTCTTGAAGTGGGTATCTTCTTCTTGAGATTATTTTGAGATGATTTCGGGACTTGTGTCCCCGCGGCCCGGTCATCGACCAGGCCTCCACTAACACCCAGGTACCTATTTTACTGCTAGGTAACAGGGGCATAGGGTGAAAGGAACTCTGCCCATTGTTTCTCGCCGGCGCCTAGGATCGAACCCTGGACCACAGGATCACAAGTCCAGCGTGCTGTTCGCTCGGTCGACCGGCTCCCCGAATAGGGTAGAATACAGTTGTGCATTAATTGACTGTTGACTGCTGGTGTTGACTTTTTGATGTGTCAAAAAAAGTCAACACCATTTTTTTTTTTTGCTGCCATTTTTTGTGGCCAAAAGTGTGTCAAGTTTATTTTCGATAAGAGCTTAGAGGATGTTGAAGCGGCACACAGGATGCGCTCATCCGGCAGTCACTTGTTGTTGTTTTTGTAGATTCACCAACTGGGAAGAAAAAGTTCCAAGCAGCACGGGCTATGGTGAGCCCGTAGTGGACTTACCTGGCACAGGAGATGTGCCGGCCAGTCACAGGGTTCATTTCTTGTCTCGGGCTCTGCTTATAGGAAGGGAAAGGGGGGGGGGGCGGAGTGTTGAACACCCCACTGAGTGCATCTAGGGGAAGGGGGGATGTGCATCCCTCCCTAGACGTGGAAATTCATAGCACATCCCTCCCCAGCCGTACAATATTCCTGGCACATTCCGCATAACACTGAGGATCTATCACACGCACACACTCATAATCTATGAGACACAGGCACTCGTAATGTAACAGATATACGCACTCGTAACTCAAAAGTGATATGCTCACGCAATCAGGAGGCTAAAAAAAGAGGTCATGATAGTTTAGTAAATCACCCGAGGTGTCGGCGTTACACGTGCGTCGCGAATGTGCTTGTTTAAGAAAGGTCACAAAGGTCAAGGTCAAGAAGGTCGGCGGACACAGGAGATCTCGGCGGTTAAATAAGTGATTAATGATCGTGCTGTAAATTACGGTCCAAAAAAATATGCTAGTTGGGGGGTTGAATTGGGTCGGTCACCAGCTGGTAACCAAAGCTGGGAGTACACCGTAGAAAGTGGGAAATACGGCATAATAGTCCGTTTTCTGTGTCTTGTGGAAGGACATGGTTTGTTGGTTTCCTGGGGTGACTGTTGTAGTGTGTGGCGAGCAGGGCCGAGTGTGACGGTACTGGGCGTCTGTCAGGACGCCAGGGTTACGAGATGCTGCTGGGTGTTGGTCAGTCACTTTGTGTAGGAAGATGTCACTGGATAACACAACCAAGGGGAGGGGGCAGTGGAAGTCATATTGGGTTCGAACCTCTGCGGTGGGTGTTCCCAGGCACACGCTATCGATCCCAGTCGATCTTAAAGAAAACTAATCTGCAAAAACTACTGGCGGTGCAGAAGAGGGCACTAAGAAGAGCAACAAAACCCCGTCCCTTACATGGCGACAATCCACGAGCTCCACGAAGCTCTGAACATTCAACCACTAAATACCAGACTAGAACAGCAAGCTGCTAGGATGTGCAATGCTATCTAAGTGTTAGAGGACTCAATGTTAGGAAGATTACCCCAAGATGAGACGCCCCGCTCCCACAGGTGGTGGCCCAAGACGAGACGCCCCGCTCCCACAGCTGGTGGCCCAAGATGAGACGCCCCGCTCCCACAGCTGGTGGCCCAAGATGAGACGCCCCGCTCCCACAGGTGGTGGCCCAAGAGAATCTATCAAAGGGAAATCGAGCCCCACAATACAAAATTTAAAGGTGAAATACAGACCAGATCCCCCTCCCCCCAAATGACCGCAAACACAACAACAGAACATGTATATAAACATCTGAGTGTGTATATATGACTGGTACACAAGTCACCTATGTTCATCCATACCTGGTGAAATACATGTGAAGACCTTACACACACACTCGCAGTTTCAGGACAAGTGAGATAAGTAAGTTTAGCTACCAAATACCCACACATCGTGTCAGCAAGGCGGACAGCCCGCCTATTTATAGAACTAGATGTTAACTATGTGTACTAAGAGAGAGAGAGAGAAGAAAGCTGGGAAGAGCTCAGAATCAACACCCAAATTTTTATCTAAACATCTAGGTATACAGATACTTAGAGTATCTGTATACTTAGATACTAAAGAATATTAAAGAAAGCATTACACCCCCTCTCCCCACACACACCATACACACACACACACACACCCCTGACACATACACAACACACATACACAACACACACACACACACACACACACACACCTCCCCGCAAGCACAGATAAGGCCCCCCGTTCAGACGATCCACGATACACAAACAAATCGTTTTTGCCTTCAGTTATTCAAATGGAGAAGTGTACAGGGAACCTTACACCACTTTAACAGGGCGTGATGGATGCTGCATAAATATACTACTTAACTCAGGAACGCTGCCCACCACAAACCCACCCGCACCACACTATCTACGTGAGCTGGCTCACGTTTGCTTCCTGTGGCCCCGATGGCCTGGTCCGCTTCGTCTACAGTAAATTTTTTTAAATTTTGCCCCGAGTGGCGAGTTTATTGGGCAGCGCCTCTTGGGTTGCAATGTGTTGGGCAATATAGCACCTGTGACACACGGAGATGTTGACCAGACCACACACTAGAAGTTGAAGGGACGACGACGTTTCGGTCCGTCCTGGACCATTCTCAAGTCGATCGACTTGAGAATGGTCCAGGACGGACCGAAACGTCGTCGTCCCTTCAACTTCTAGTGTGTGGTCTGGTCAACATACTTCAGCCACGTTATTGTGACTCATCGCCTGCATACACACAGATCACACTAACGTGATGCATCAAATGAACAAATCCACAAGGGCCGTGACGAGGATTGGAACCTGCGTCCGGGAGCATCCCAGGTTCGAATCCTCGTCACGGCCCTTGTGGATTTGTTCATAGCACCTGTGTGCGTGGTGTATTTGCTATTTGGATTATTTGCGGCTCCAGGATCAAACTTTGTAAGACATGGAACTTCGCCTTTGTAACCGGTTTTTATGTACTGACTTGGGGTCCCGTTTTCTTAGTTATAGCTGGTTACATATAGCTGGAATATGTATTTCTCTCAGAAATACACGTGCCCTATGTAGCAGCTGTCTGTAGTCCAAAGGTACCTACTTACTGCTAGGTAAACAGGGGCATCAGGTTAAAGAAACTGGCCATTTGTGTGTGTGTGCGTGTGTGCGTGCGGTTGTTTGTTTATCCCCAAGTGGGTGCATGAACGAGGGGGGAGGGGGGGGGGAGAGGTTAAATGTCGACGATTGATATCGTGATGAGTCTGTGTGGTAGTGATGGCCAGGGGGGGGGGGGTAGTGCTGGTGGTGGTGGTGGTAGTGGTGGTGGTAGAAGCAATGGTGGTGGTGGCGGCTTTTTGTACAGTGCAGTAGACTTGTCCTTGCTTCGGCTCCAGACAAATATATTCACACACTTTTACTATCCATCCTCAAAGAAAAAATGGAAATTCGTGATTGAGAATTTTCTGGAAAACTCATGACGATATAAATCCAACTAACTTATAACATTTTGGTGCAATATCATTATATATATGTGAAAATACATGGCGGTGTAACGGGGGGCTGGGGAAATGGCTCTCTCTTGTCCATTATTCCACCCACCCCCCAGTTAACTAACGAGGCTGGGGGAAACAGCTCTCTTTAGTCCGTTATCCCGTCCCCAGTTAGCTAAGTTCTTATGTTCTTATGCTCTCGGCTGGTCTGCTCTTCTCTTTCATAGAATGTTAGCATGATGACGTAATCATCAGTGTGAGGCCCCACAACAAGCCGCCATTATGGGGGGTTGTCAGCGCCTGGCAGTCTTGAAGTGGGGGCCCGGGAGCTGCAGCCCCCACCAATGACAGCCCGAGAGATGGGGGGGGGGGGGGGCTCTGCCTCCCTCTGATTGGATGATATTTCTATCCCCTAATATTCTTAACCAATCGCTGTGTGCCACGCGTCAACTGCATCCTGTAACAGGTCTCTTGATACGTAGCCGGAAGTACCCACACACTCCAAGGAGATGTGGCATTTTTTAAACAAAATAATTTGTTACATAGATCAAATGCTACATAATTAAGACAGTACTAACCTGTCGTAAAGGAAATTGGTGTTATAAGTTATGGATGATTGTGGAAGGTGGTTGTGAGTGACTTGTAGGAGCAGAAATGAGTACATTATTTTTGTCTCGGCAGAAAACACGTGCTTACACACGCACACGCGCGGGCAAACACACGCAGTTATAGTAAGGGAGGAGGTATTAGAGGTCAGAGCGGGAACGAGTGGAGTACCTCAAGGGTCGCTACTACCCTGCCTGATCCTAATATATGTAAACGATCTTATAGAGCAAGTCAGCTCGTGCTTATCCATGTTTGCTGAAGATGGTGAATGAGGCGAATTAGAACTGAGGAGGACTGCCATACACGACAAGATAAAAGTAGACCATCTCCAGAGATGGTCTGATAAATGGCTACTAGACATTAACCCGGGCAAGTGCAAGGTTATGAGGATAGGAGACGGAGCAAGAAGACCTCAAATACAGTACAGGATGAAGGTAAGGCAACTTCCAACTTCTGAAAAAGGGAAAGACTTAAGAGTGGACATAACTGGACATCTACCACCAGAGATAACATAACGAGGGCAACATATACCATACTGGCCAACGTCCCGTTATCCTTCAAAGATATCTACCGAGCGCTGTGTATACATCCTTAGTAAGACGTAATACTGAGTAGGTAGGGGTTCCATACCGGGGCAGCATAAAGAAACAAAGCTAAACAAAACAAAATTGCAACAACGCCTTCCTGAGCCGAGGGGACAGAGCTATGAGGAAAGACGGAGTATATTGGGCCTTACTATACTGGAGGAACATGATAACGACGTTCAAGATTCTGAGGGAGATTGACAAGTTAGATATAGAAGCAATGTTCACATTAAGGCTCGGTAGAACGAGAGGCCGTAATTGAGCCATAGACAAGTCAGAACAATTATTTTTGTAGTCTCGGAGTCGTAAATAAGTCGAACGGACTAGACGAGGAAGTTGTTAAAGGCAATTCGACAGTTGTAAATGTAAATACGATAAGAGCATTGTTGTAAATGTTGATACGATAAGAAAAGCATAGATTAAGCTGTAAATGCGATAAGAAAAACAGATTAAACTGTAAACTGTAAATTAAACATAGATAAGAGCATTGTTGTAAATGTCTATACGAAAAGACAAGCGAGGGAAAAAGAGCCACTGCCTTAAACTGATGATGGTGTGAGGACTGGACGGACTTGGGAGCATCTCAGACGCTGAGTGCGAGAAAGAGGAGGAGGAGGCTACTTCAGTGATTGATCTACACTTACCACTTGAAGGTTGGGAGCCGCGCTGTGACCTGTGTGGTGATCTCTTGCGTGTCATCTGCTTGTGTAGTCACTGTCTTCCCCCCCCCCCCCCCTTGTTGTCACCCTTCCGTGTTCCCGGGCTGTGGGGCGGGCTCCCCGCCTCCCTCCCTGCCTGGCCTCCTCCACCACCCTTGCAGGAAACTGTCTCGATGCATACCTCTGCACCTTTTTCTTGCATAGCTTTGTCGTTCCTTGCACACCGGCGCTGCATAGTCAGGCATGGTCTTCCTTAGTATACACACACACACTCTGGCTCTGGCGGGACGCGAACAAGGGGACACAGGTGGAAACTGAGTACCCACATGAGCCACAGAGACGTTAGAAGGAATTTTTTCAGTGTCAGAGTAGTTAACGGTTGGAATGCATTAGGCAGTGATGTGGTGGAGGTTGACTCCATACACGGCTTTGAATGTAGATATGATAGAGCCCGGTAGGCTCAGGAACCTGTACACCAGTTGATTGACAGTTGAGAGGCGGGACCAAAGAGCCATAATCAACCCCCGCAAGCACAATTAGGTGAGTACACACACAGCAAGCAAGACTCACTCACTCACTCACTCACACTCTTGGGGAGCCTTCGACACAAGCCGCCGGCTTCCTGTCCTCGTCGAGGCCACTAGTGTTAGTAGCACTCGGGTAAACTCTGGTAAACTCAGGTAAACACCCCACATGATAAAAATAAAAACCTAAACAATAAATCATAGAATAGAAAGAATATTAGAGGAACATAGGAGGAAGTTTCACGAGAGACTTAAGAGAGTATCAAGAGGGTATCTTAAGTAAAGTATCTTGAGTACCTTGAGAAAACAGTACCATAAATGATGGGGCAAGGTCAGAGGTCAGAGCCCGAGGGGATAAAGACCAGAGGGAATATAATGCCTCAAGGTTCAATTTGTTCATAAGAACAAAGAAAACGGGAGGAAGTGGACAAATGCAGAAAACGGATAACAACAACAACAAGTTGTTATAGATTCAGCTACTCTAAACAAGTTGCAAGTAGCACGGGCTATGGTGAGCCCGTAACTTACCTGGCACAGGAGCGGGGCAAGTAGCACGGGCTATGGTGAGCCCGTAGTGGACTTAACTGGCACAGGAGCGGGGCAAGTAGCACGGGCTATGGTGAGCCCGTAGTGGACTTAACTGGCACAGGAGCGGGGCAAGTAGCACGGGCTATGGTGAGCCCGTAGTGGACTTACCTGGCACAGGAGCGGGGCAAGTAGCACGGGCTATGGTGAGCCCGTAACTTACCTGGCACAGGAGCGGGGCAAGTAGCACGGGCTATGGTGAGCCCGTAGTGGACTTACCTGGCACAGGAGCGGGACAAGTAGCACGGGCTATAGTGAGCCCGTAGTGGACTTACCTGGCACAGGAGCGGGGCAAGTAGCACGGGCTATAGTGAGCCCGTAGTGGACTTACCTGGCACAGGAGCGGGGCAAGTAGCACGGGCTATAGTGAGCCCGTAGTGGACTTACCTGGCACAGGAGCGGGGCAAGTAGCACGGGCTATAGTGAGCCCGTAGTGGACTTACCTGGCACAGGAGCGGTGCCGGATAATAAGAAAAGGACAACAGACTTAGGAACTAATACATAAACATAAGACAAAAACAAGACAACATGGCAGCTAAAATTGAAAAAAATAATCGTCTAGATGGGCATATTACACGAACAAAATGTCACGGACAGTTTGCGAGGAACTCAAATGACCTTCCATGGAGGGGGAGGGGGGGGGGTTAATGACTTGAGCCGGGGTCGCTGGCAGTCTTCGGAGAGGCAGTAACTCAAAGGTAAGTCACCAAGTTGGTCCGAGAAATGGCTTTTGGATGTCAACACCAGCAAATGCAAGTTGATGAAATGGGAACAAGTGTGAGAAGAGCAGGTCGGTACAACACTGCTGAAAAACTACCTTCCTGAAGCAACTAGGGGAAAAAACCCTCTAGGAATAGACATAGAAGTAGACATAGTCTAACTCCGGAGTTATACATTTTTAAAACATTTAAAACCGTCGACAGCATATTCAAAACTGGCGAACAACATCAGAACAACATTCCGGGAACCTTTACCAGAAGGCATCCAGAATATTGTGCATATAACCTACGTGAGACCAATGCTACAGTATGCAGCCCCGTCGTGACGCTAAAGGGGAGGGGGTAGACCAAGTTACAAGGAGGTTTATCGGTTTATCCTTGAATTAGGTGGGGCTAGGGCCAAGAGAAACAGTTGGGCCTAGCCAGCCACCCGACCCTACCTACTCTCGGGTTCCGGCGCGTGATAGAATGAGGTTGTGTAAGCATCACCGCACCCCGGGCTATTCGTGCCCGTGCCACCTTTTGAGTGGCTTAATGTATATATCGAGCATCACCACACGGCCAGGTGGGGGCATGTCCTCCCAGGTTTGTGTCTTTTGCACCCCACGACACAGACACCACACACACACACACACACACACACACACACACACACACACACACACACACACACACACACACACATGTTGAGAGGCATTTCCTGCGTGGACAAAGATGCGATGTTCAGACGCAGACTGTTCAGACTGAGCGGCCGGACACTGGTGGCAGCTCTATCGCCAACATACAACGAAGCCTCGACGTTAGTTTGACATTGTAACAACGTTGCCAGCACCTTGCCGTTACGTTGTGTGTGGGTGTAATTACCTAAGTGTAGTTACAAGATGAGAGCTACGCTCGCGGTGTCCCGTCTTCCCAGCACTCTTTGTCGCATAACAAGGAATCAAATAAGTTTGGGGCTCGACCTGGTGGCCGTCAGGACTCCGGCGGTCGTAGTGTGTGAGAAATACCCCCCAGACACGAGCAGAAATACCCCCCCCCAGACACGAGCAGAAATACCTCCCCCCCCAGACACGAGCAGAAATACCTCCCCCCCCAGACACGAGCAGAAATACCTCCCCCCCCCCAGACACGAGCAGAAATACCTCCCCCCCCCAGACACGAGCAGAAATACCTCCCCCCCCCAGACACGAGCAGAATACCCCCCCCCCCCCAGACACGAGGCAGAAACACCCCCCCCCCAGACACGAGCAGAAATACCCCCCCCCCCCAGACACGAGCAGAAACACCCCCCCCCCCCAGACACGAGCAGAAACACCCCCCCCAGACACGAGCAGAAATACCCCCCCCCAGACACGAGCAGAAATACCCCCCCCCCCCAGACACGAGCAGAAATACCCCCCCCCAGACACGAGCAGAAATACCCCCCCCCCAGACACGAGCAGAAACACCCCCCCCCAAGACACGAGCAGAAATACCCCCCCCCCAGACACGAGCAGAAATACCCCCCCCCCAGACTCGAGCAGAAATACCCCCCCCCCAGACACGAGCAGAAACACCCCCCCCCAGACACGAGCAGAAATACCCCCCCCCCAGACACGAGCAGAAATACCCCCCCCCAGACACGAGCAGAAATACCCCCCCCAGACACGAGCAGAAATACCCCCCCCCCAGACACGAGCAGAAATACCCCCCCCCCCAGACACGAGCAGAAAACACCCCCCCTCAGACACGAGCAGAAATACCCCCCCCCAGACACGAGCAGAAACACCCCCCCCCAGACACGAGCAGAAATACCCCACCCCCCAGACACGAGCAGAAATACCCCCCCCCAGACACGAGCAGAAATACCTCCCCCCCCAGACACGAGCAGAAATACCTCCCCCCCCAGACACGAGCAGAAATACCCCCCCCAGACACGAGCAGAAATACCCCCCCCAGACACGAGCAGAAATACCCCCCCCCCAGACACGAGCAGAAATACCCCCCCCCCAGACACGAGCAGAAACACCCCCCCCCCAGACACGAGCAGAAACACCCCCCCCCAGACACGAGCAGAAACACCCCCCCCCCCCCAGACACGAGCAGAAATACCCCCCCCCCAGACACGAGCAGAAACACCCCCCCCCCAGACACGAGCAGAAATACCCCCCCCCCAGACACGAGCAGAAATACCCCCCCCCCCCAGACACGAGCAGAAATACCCCCCCCCAGACACGAGCAGAAATACCCCCCCCCCCAGACACGAGCAGAAATACCCCCCCCCCCAGACACGAGCAGAAATACCCCCCCCCCAGACACGAGCAGAAATACCCCCCCCCAGACACGAGCAGAAATACCCCCCCCCAGACACGAGCAGAAATACCCCCCCAGACACGAGCAGAAATACCTCCCCCCCCCAGACACGAGCAGAAATACCTCCCCCCCCAGACACGAGCAGAAATACCCCCCCCAGACACGAGCAGAAATACCCCCCCCCCAGACACGAGCAGAAATACCCCCCCCCCAGACACGAGCAAAAATACCTCCCCCCCCCCCCCCCCAGACACGAGCAGAAATACCCCCCCCCCCCCCCCAGACACGAGCAGAAATACCCCCCCCCCCCCCAGACACGAGCAGAAATACCCCCCCCCCAGACACGAGCAGAAATACCCCCCCCCCAGACACGAGCAGAAATACCTCCCCCCCCCCCAGACACGAGCAGAAATACCTCCCCCCCCCCCAGACACGAGCAGAAATACCTCCCCCCCCCCAGACACGAGCAGAAATACCTCCCCCCCCCCAGACACGAGCAGAAATACCTCCCCCCCCCAGACACGAGCAGAAATACCTCCCCCCCCCAGACACGAGCAGAAATACCCCCCCCCAGACACGAGCAGAAACACCCCCCCCCCAGACACGAGCAGAAATACCCCCCCCCAGACACGAGCAGAAATACCCCCCCCCCCCAGACACGTGCAGAAACACCCCCCCCCCCCAGACACGAGCAGAAATACCCCCCCCCCCCAGACACGTGCAGAAATACCCCCCCCCCCAGACACGTGCAGAAATACACAAGCACACATTCACAATAATATAACAAGACTCTGGCACCAAGCCAGCGGAGGCATGTCCTGTCCTACACATGTCATGTCCTGTCCTACACATGTCTTGTCCTACACATGTCCTGTCCTACACATGTCCTGTCCTACACATGTCCTGTCCTACACATGTCATGTCCTGTCCTACACATGTCTTGTCCTACACATGTCCTGTCCTACACATGTCCTGTCCTACACATGTCATGTCCTGTCCTACACATGTCCTGTCCTACACATGTCCTGTCCTACACATGTCCTGTCCTACACATGTCCTGTCCTACACATGTCCTGTCCTACACATGTCCTGTCCTACACATGTCTTGTCCTACACATGTCTTGTCCTACACATGTCTTGTCCTACACATGTCCTGTCCTACACATGTCCTGTCCTACACATGTCTTGTCCTACACATGTCTTGTCCTACACATGTCCTGTCCTACACATGTCCTGTCCTACACATGTCCTGTCCTACACATGTCCTGTCCTACACATGTCCTGTCCTACACATGTCCTGTCCTACACATGTCCTGTCCTACACATGTCTTGTCCTACACATGTCTTGTCCTACACATGTCTTGTCCTACACATGTCCTGTCCTACACATGTCCTGTCCTACTGTCTCACAGCGTGACAGTAGGACAGAAAAAACACGTCATAAAGACAGGCAGGAAGAAAGACCAGGACTGTGTTTTCCTGGACATAACTGAAGCGGCTGAGGACTTCAACATAACTTAGCGAATCATTGAGGGAGGGAAAACTCGGGCGGGAAGCTAAATTAAGAGTACCTCACTGATGGGAAACCGAAAGGTCATGGTGAGAGGTGTTAATGTTTAGGCTGAGGCTATTCGTGTGATGGCTATAGTCCATATACTATTCCTAAATGACGAAATTGATGCATTTATATCAGTGTTTACGGATGATGCCAGATATACGATAAATTGTGTGTGTGTGTGTATATCTGTGGGCCTGCTGGTCGCTCCACGCAACAGCCTGATGGACCAAGTTATCACAAGAGATGGGGAGTAGAACTCTAATAACCCATTCCAGGTATACTTCAGGTATACTACTGGCATCGTACAGTGTGTGTGAAGCATGTGCCTTCACTAGGCAACAGGTACTCTGAGAGAGAACTCTATCAACATCAGAGGCCCGAGACTGTTCAACACGCTTCCACTACACATAAGGGGCATAACTGGCCGACCCCTCACAGTGTTCAAGAGAGAACTGGATAAGCACCTCCAAAGGATACCTGATCAACCAGGCTGTGACTCATACGTCAGGCTGCGAGCAGCCGCGTCTAACAGCCTGGTTGATCAGTCCAGCAACCAGGAGGCCTGGTCGACGACCGGGCCGCGGGGACACTGAGCCCCGGAAGCACCTCAAGGTAGCCTCAAGGTAAGGTACTACAAACATCATGATGGAGGGAGTATGAAGGAAGTGGCCAAGGCAGCTAACAGAGAATCGCGGGCTTTGAGTCCCTCCTGACAGGCAGGGACGAAGTACAAGGTTAAGACAATCAATTGTCTCGGATATAGATATGTGTCGGGAGTCACTGTATTGGAAAACTACGAGCTGCTGAGGCGGGGCACAGGAGCCAGCACTCAACCTTCACACGCTAACACGTGCTGGAACTCAGCTGGTGAGTGTTAGCACGTTTAGATGAGCTCAGCTAGTTGACAGTTGAGACATGGGGCCAAAGAGCTAAAGCTCAACCCCGCGCAAGCACAACTACGTGAGTACAACCACACAGACACAAATTCAAGTAAATTAATACGCACACAAGCACGCCCAGACACGCACACAAGCACGCCCGGACACGCACACAAGCACGCCCAGACACGCCCACAAGCACGCCCGGACACGCACACAAGCACGCCCAGACACGCCCACAAGCACGCCCAGACACGCACACAAGCACGCCCAGACACGCACACAAGCACGCCCAGACACGCCCAGACACGCCCACAAGCACGCCCAGACACGCACACAAGCACGCCCAGACACGCACACAAGCACGCCCAGACACGCACACAGGGAGGGTCCCACGTACACGGGGTCACACAACCATAGCAGGATGGTCAAGTTGAAGCATTAATTAAAACGTCCTTTACTGGTAGTGTGTGGACCCGTGTTCAGCTGGTGGGTGTTCAACAGCTGGCGGGTGTTCACCAGCTGTTGAACACACCCACCAGCTGTTGGTGTGTTAAACAGCTGGCGGGTGTTCAACAGCTGGCGGGTGTTCAACAGCTGGCGGGTGTTCACCAGCTCCTCCCCAGTCTTCCACTGCCGGGTCCAGGAGCTAACAATTCGATGCTACAGGTACGAGTAGGTGAATAAACATACGCACGCCCGCGCGCGCGCCCGAGCGTGTAAAACGTGACCGTTTGCGTGAACATGTGAGTACACACACACACACACACACACACACACACACACACACACACACACACACACACCCCTAGCGGGCGAATGGACAACGCTCGGGGATCGTAGTCTTAAAGGCCCGGGTTCGATTCCCGGCGGAGGCGGAAACAAATGAGCAGAGTTTCTTCCACCCTGATGGCCCTGTTCACCTAGCAGTAAATAGGTACCTGGGAGTTAGACAGCTGCCACTGGCTGCTTCCTGGAGATAAGTATATGTGAGTGTGTGATAGAAATATATATAAAAGAAATAAAGTGTCGAGATATAAAGTTACTGAGCCAAAGTGTTAGAAAGGAAAATAGGTGTAGGTTTCAACCCTTTTAGCCTGTCGTAGCTCAGTCGATTAAGGCAGTGTCTGGGATGCTCCCGGACGCAGGTTCGAATCCTCGTCACGGCCCTTGTGGAATTGTTCATAGGGGTAGAGTCACTACATTAGACAAACGACTGTTAGAAAGGCGGGATATGACAGCTAACAGCTCGATCCTGCCAAGACAAATAGTTAAGACAGAGAACACATACACACAACCCCCAGCCAACCCCACACAACGTGGCCTTGACAATTTAGAAGATGAGAGTTGTATGCAAATTCCTTAATGTCTTAACAACCCGCATGGCGTCTCTCTTTATGTAAATTAGTGATTAATTACTCGAATATAAAAGTAGAATTTATCTTTGTGAGCCAGAGCTCATGTGTTGTAAAGGGTTGATTTATATATTATATATATATATATATTATATATATATATATTATATATATATGTATATTTTATATATTATAATAGATGGTATGCGAGGGTGATAGACTATTGAGGAGGCAGCTCTTGGGACACGTGGCGAGTCTTAATGACCATTGGAAGATTCAGCTGTGATTAACAACTAGAGGAACAATGAAGTCAGGTGTGTGTTCAGGGGCGTAGTCCACCGGGAATTTGAAGTCAGCTGTGTGTTTACGATCTTAGGCCACGGGGTTTGTAAAGTCAGCTGTGTGTCGGGGTTGTTAGACCACGGGGTATGTAAAGTCAGTTGTGTACCGGGGTTATTTAGGCCACGGGGTTTGTAAAGTCAGCTGTGTGTCGGGTTTGTTAGGCCACGGGGTTTGTAAAGTCAGCTGTGTACCCGGGTGTTTGACCACGGTTTGTAAAGCCAGTTGTGTACCGGGGTTGTTAGGCCACGGGGTATGTAAAGTCAGCTGTGTACCGGGGTTGTTAGGCCACGGGGATTGTAAAGTCAGCTGTATGTCAGGTTTGTAAAGTCAGTTGTGTGTCGGGGTGTTTGAACAGAGGGTTCCAGCATGTAAGTCACCTCTCGGTGTTTGGCCAAAGACAAGAGAACCTGGCCATACTTTTGTTAGAAATAAATGTTAGTTCTGTTAGAATTCACAGTGAAAATTGAACCAAACAAATCTTTATCGTTGTTAGATGTGTTCATTTATGCCATTGAAAATAATTTAAAAGTTTTCGGAATCTTCGAAAAATAACAAATTAATATGAAAATTTCGGCTGAGCCCACAGACTAAAACAGTCTGTTTTGTATATTTTGTATTTCAGTCTATTTTGTATTTTGTAGTCTTTTATTTAAAACTTTAAATTATTCGAAATGTACACACAATTCAAAATGCAGTTTTATGAAAACGTTAATAAAATTCGAAAAATTCTTAATTATTTGATTAGCTATAAAGGCCTCAAGTACGTTGGATATTTAACGGAATCAACGAATCCGTTGCAAATACGTACATCGTATTAGGACAAATTACAGCGCCGTAATGTTAACGTTGTGTATGGGACTCGTTAGCTTGGGTGGGTTTATTTGGGTTAATGCTTTCTGGTTAGGTTAGGGTAATGCAGTTGTATTTTTAACGGAGTTTTTTTTTTATCTTATTTTTTCTACCACAAACGTGGCCACACATTAAGAATGATAACCAGCATATATACATTTTCTTCTGTCCTCCATGGACAGGGTTAGAGATGCGTTAAACATACGGTTCAAGGGTTTATTGAACATTTTAACGCGGAGTGGCAGTGGAGAGTGTGTGGCGCGCGCGCGCGGGGCACAAGACCTTGAGCATATCTGTGTTATAGTTCAGTGACGACCCAGATGGCGGTCATGTAATGGTTGGGTGGTTGGCGTACTAACGAGGCGGGGGGGGGGGGGTGCGTGCGTGCGTTCTTGGGTGGTTTGTGTGGGGTTAGGTTAGGGTAGGTGGGATATAGGGCTTCACGTAACGGCCAAGACGTATTTAGGTGGTGCTACCTTACTGATGCGTTTACGGGCTCACCATAGCCCGTGCTACATGGACACTTCGTCCTGAGTAGCTAAATCTTTAACAACAACAACAACATACCTGGCACAGGAGCGGCGCTCGACGCATCAGTAAGTCCACTACGGGCTCGCCATAGCCCGTGCTACTTGGAACATGTTCAGAGTAGCTGCATTTTAAACAACTACTAATGAGACGCTTTTTACGCTTTTTACTAAAGCCACTATTACGCTTTGCGTAATAGTGGCTTTAGGCATTGTATGTACTAGCTCTATATATTTTTGTATAACCTCTTGTATATATGTACTTTACCTAAATAAACATTTATTATAATGCGTCGACGCACGTCTCCCAGGCTCCCCTGGTGCTCCTCTGGGTTACTTGTCCCTCGACGGACTCCTTGGGGGGGGGGGGGGAGCCGATGTCTTTGACGTCGTCTGTCTTGTGTTTTTTTTTTGGGTCTGAAATTGGTGTCCCGAGTGACGGCCTGCACCCTTTTATTGTGACGCTGAGGGGGGGGGGGTAGATATTCCCCAGCGGACCACGTGTGCTCCAGCAACGGTAAATCAACATTCGAGCAACGGTAAATCAACATTCGAGCAACGTAGGAGCAACGGTAAATCAACATTCGGGCAACGTAGGAGCAACGTAGGAGCAACGGTAAATCAACATTCGGGCAACGTAGGAGCAACGGTAAATCAACATTCGAGCAACGTAGGAGCAACGGTAAATCAACATTCGAGCAACGTAGGAGCAACGGTAAATCAACATTCGGGCAACGTAGGAGCAACGGTAAATCAACATTCGGGCAACGTAGGAGCAACGGTAAATCAACATTCGAGCAACGTAGGAGCAACGGTAAATCAACATTCGAGCAACGTAGGAGCAACGGTAAATCAACATTCGAGCAACGTAGGAGCAACGGTAAATCAACATTCGAGCAACGGTAAATCAACATTCGAGCAACGTAGGAGCAACGGTAAATCAACATTCGAGCAACGTAGGAGCAACGGTAAATCAACATTCGAGCAACGTAGGAGCAACGGTAAATCAACATTCGAGCAACGTAGGAGCAACGGTAAATCAACATTCGAGCAACGTAGGAGCAACGGTAAATCAACATTCGAGCAACGTAGGAGCAACGGTAAATCAACATTCGAGCAACGTAGGAGCAACGGTAAATCAACATTCGAGCAACGTAGGAGCAACGGTAAATCAACATTCGAGCAACGTAGGTACAACGGTAAATCAACATTCGAGCAACGTAGGAGCAACGGTAAATAAACATTCGAGCAACGTAGGAGCAACGGTAAATCAACATTCGAGCAACGGTAAATCAACATTCGAGCAACATAGGAGCAACGGTAAATCAACATTCGAGCAACGTAGGAGCAACGGTAAATCAACATAGCAACATTAAGTCAACATGGGGAGCATCATAAGAGTAACATTTTCTTCAGCACTACTTCACAGTGGGTACAACATTGAAGAGTAGGGGAGAGGGGAGGGGGAGATTATACTCCGTTGAATAGACGTCAACGTTGAACTGACGCCGCTCTTAACTACTGCACCCACTAGGACCAACGTCGCTTGCCCTGAACTGATAGTTTCGACCTCTGGCGTGTTGCCTTCTTTTGATAATCACTTAGAGACGTCTCTGCAGATATTATTCACACTGCTGAAAGGAATTTTGTTTCCAGCTGAGATTGATTGATGAAGATTAAGCCACCCAAAAGGTGGCACGGGCATGAATAGCCCGTAAGTGGTGGCCCTTTGGAGCCATTACCAGTATCAAGAGCTGATACTGGAGATCTGTGGAGGTGCGACTGCACCCTGCGTGACGGGAGATGTCTCCAGTGATAGCGGAGAAGACAGATTAAAGATGGTGGTTCTTGACGGTCATTATCTTAAGTCTGGCAGTCTGCACAATTACGCAGCGCTGGGAAAGGACTCGAGGACAGGGAACTGGGATAAGTAGGGATAGAACAAATCCACAAGGGCCATGACGAGGATTCGAACCTGCGTCCGAGAGCATCCCAGACACTGCCTTAATCGACGGAGCTACGACATGGTCAAAGGAGTTGAAGTAGGGATAGATTTGGACTATCGGGAATCAAACACAGACCTGCAAGAAATGAGAAACCATCGCTGTACCGTCAATACTTAGTTCCTAATAATTCATGACTTAGACTTAAGAGTGAAATATGTGTGTACATAATTTGCATATATTACAAAGGCGTGTATGTACACAGCGTTCTTGCCAAGTCTGAGGACTAATATGTATGATAATTAGGAGTGATAAAACTGAATATCAAATTGTACCCTTTGTCCTTACTCTATACATGTGTATGTATACGCTGCTGCCCGAAACGCTATGCGTACTAGTGGCTTTAGGTATTGTATGTACTACCTCTATCTTTAAATCTAACAATGTTTGTACTGTAACGCTGTAACTATGTATGTACTGTTTCTAAATAAATTATTATTATTATTATTATTATTATTATTATTATTATTATTATTATATGCGTAAGCGGACTATATGAATTGTTTTTTTGTAATGTTAATTTAATAATGTTCTTTTTTATTGCGTAGTGATGAGTATAGGTTGGTACGCTTCCTGGCGCTGTAGAGGTTAGGTCATGACTTTTACCCTGGTCTAGGGTCAGGGTTCATAATGCACTTGCTCATCCACTTGCGAAACCTATACATCTTTCAGCAATCATGGCGGCTTTGTTTACATTTATTAAACTTTTTACGAGCTTGGAAACTTCACAACTCGGGGTAATTGTTGTTATTAACAATCTTGAGGTTATCTTGAGATGATTTCGGGGCTTTAGTGTCCCCGCGGCCCGGTCCTCGACAAGGCCTCCACCCCCAGGAAGCAGCCCGTGACAGCTGACTAACACCCAGGTACCTATTTTACTGCTAGGTAACAGGGGCATAGGGTGAAAGAAACTCTGTCCATTGTTTCCATTGTTCGATCCCGGCGCCCGGGATCAAACGCGGGACCACTGGATCACAAGTCCAGCGTGCTGTCGGCTCGGCCGACCAGCTCCCCGCCTTGTAGTGTTTACCACTTGAATACATTATATATTATATAATGTAATAATACAAAGCTGGCAGGAGCAAGAAAAGTTATAAAGGTTTCGTAAGCCGTTGTATAAATGCTCGATAAATCTGGCTCAGTTTCCCCCAGATTCCAGGGATGATCTGTGGAAAGTCAGCGGAGACGAATGTAGAGTGGATGGTAAGTAGCATCCATGTGAGGTCTTCCAAGACACTGGTAGTTAAGGCAATAGGGACATGTATACATCCTTGGAGCAGAAGAATTTGGTTTTCCGTAAACGGAATTCTCGGGCACACTGAAATAGTTTTCGAATTCTATTAACGCCTTCGTTAATTGTAACGAGAGAGCCCCCGTCCTCACAGCAAATCCATTACTATGAGAAACCTCCCCCCCCTTCTAACCACCCAGATGGTTATCTAGATATTTATGATGGTCTGAAAGCAAATTATGGTTCCATTAATAGTCTGCACGCAGTAAACTTGCAAATGAGCCTTTGTCGTAAACAGATTATTCTCACACTAACAACGTTGTGTATTTTAAATGGTTTGATATATTAAGGGTATGTTGTAAACGTTTTCTTTGAAGAATTTGGTTTTCTGTAAACGGAATTCTTGGGCACACTGAAATAGTTTTCGATTTCAATATTTCATATTATTGTCAATAACTCGGCATATTAACATACCCAATTGTAATGAAACATAATCTAACCAGACCTTAATCTAAATAACCTTATCCTAACCTAACCATGGATACAGAGTAGATAATAACACTATGTAGTAGTTCCAAATCCATTCCCTTGATGTTGTTGTTCAAGATTCGCTACTTGGAACAAAAAATTCCAAGCAGCACGGGCTATGGTGAGCCCGTAGCCATTCCCTTGAGAGGATCTCCTCCCCGAGGACACGTATGAAAAGGAGTGTCATTAATGGGCGTCTTGTGAGTGTACTCATAAGGTGTACTTATGAGTCAAGTTTTGACCTGAATGCACAACTTTGAGGTGAAAGTTGTGGACAGGAATCACAGAGTATCTAAAGTCAGTAATCCTACTGGTTAATGACTTAAGACCCGCTGAATACGTCTAATATGACGTTATTTGTGCTGTGTTATGACCTCAAGACGTACTGTTTAGATGAGCGTATAGTATGCTCAACTAGGTAAGGATATAGCTGATTGAATATACTCGTTCATATAGCCATTTTGTATTGTCGATCTGATAGTGTTCGACTTGGCTCAACTCTGCGGGACTTGTGCTCTATGTAAGGTAGAACCCAAGGGATTATCTTGAGGTTATCTTGAGATGATTTCGGGGTTTTAGTGTCCCCGCAGCCCGGTCCTCGACTAGGCCTCCACCCCCAGGAAGCAGCCCGTGACAGCTGACTAACACCCAGGTACCTATTTTACTGCTAGGTAGCAGGGGCATAGGGTGAAAGAAACTCGGCCCATTGTTTCTCGCCAGCGCCTGGGATCGAACCCAGGACCACAGGATCACAAGTCCAGCGTGCTGTCCGCTCGGCCGACCGGCTCCCTACCGGCTCGGCTGACCGGGATTAGGGAATACTAGTCGATAACTAGTTAAGAAGTTGTGCATACTCACCTATCAATACTGCGTGTATGAAAACAATGGTATAATATCGGTACAGGTATTATACAAGGTATAATACAGATATTATACCTGTACCTGTACTTTCATATATAAATATAGGTACTCTGACAGGTGAGTGAAGAAAGGTGATTACAAACACACTCAGGACAGGTTGAGAGAAGTCGCCCTCACAACCTTAGAGGGGATATGACAACTACGTACTAGATCTTGAAGGGGGAAGAGATCCAGCAGATAAAGAAAACAAATTTAAGTTAGAAAGACGTAGGACAAGGGCACGTTGGTGGAAGCTGGGCATGCAGTTGGGTCTGAGAGATTTGAATTGAAATTAAAATAAGTTTATTGAGGTAAAATACACTCAAAGGGATGAGGTAGCTCAGGCTATTCTCACCCCGTTCAGTACATCGTGTTAATACATACATAGACACACATCACAAACAATAAACATATTACCAAACAGTCTGAGAGATAAACATGTACATTTCCTGTCTGAGAGATGTAAGGCAGTTTTCGCGGCCTGTCCAGGTGGTAGGAATGAATGCACTGAAGGAAGTGGTTGTTGAAGCCAATTTCCATCAAAGAAATTTAACGTTTTTTTTTATCATATTTCTTGTTAACGTTAAGAAGTAATTAACGGCGCCAGGTATGAAGGGTTATAGAAGGCTCGGCTGGATCTCACTCCTAGTCACCACACACACTACACCACACACCACACACCACACACACACACAACCACACACCACACACCACACACCACACACACACACACACACACACACCCCACACACACACCACACACACACACCACACACACCACACACACCACACACACACCACACACACACACACACACACACAGCTGTGTGGGCCTCAGTATCTGACCCAACAGTTATTATCTGAAATAGAAACTTCCGGTCGTGATCCTCCCGACGGCCCCACAGTGGTTCATCTCTACACCCGTCCCTTCCCCTGCCCCTCCACACCCCTCTCCCCTTCCCCTCCCTCCGCCCCTCCATACCCCCTCATCCCCCCTTTCCCCTCCCTCTTTTATCACTCTCCTTTCCGATGTGTGTGTGTGTGTGTCTCTCTCCCCGCCTCACCTGGCGCCCCTACCTGGTAATCTCTCCCATCTCCGTCACTGAAGATGGGACGGGGGGTGAGGCCATTCATGGGTGCTAGATGGCCTCTGACCCGTGTGGTGCTCCCCTCCCACGGTGGTCACTCCCTCCCGTCTCCTACAGTCCCAGCCTTCTCTCCCACCCTCCCCCCCTCTTCTTACCCCTCCCATTCTCTGGTCTCTCTCCTTCCCTCTCCCCCGAACATCTCCCTCTCTATACCTTTATTCCCCCCCCCCTCTCTCTCTCTCTGTCTCAGAGTGCAATACTGAATTTTCACTATTGGAGCTCGATCTCCCCCCTCTTATAGGACAGACTCCAACCATCATCCTATGTCCGTCCCGTACCCCAGACCGTTCACATTGCAAAGTTCGGCGAAGTCTGGCCTCCAACATCATACATATAGACGGGGGAGGTGAGTTCTAGCACTTGCCCCCGCCTGCTAACCTTGTTGTACTCTTTTTTTATTTGCATACAAGACATATATTTACATACAAATTTTTGCTTTTTATTTACATAAAAGATTTCTTACATTCTTGTAAAGCTATCACTAGCACGCATAGCGTTTCGGGCAAGTCCTTAATCCTAATTTTAGCCGGATTACGACCCGCCAAATCGTTTAACAACCAGGTACCAATTAACTGCCGGGTGAACAGAGGTGTACAGCTAAGGATGGCGCCTAATCAATCCTCCCCCGGCCAGGATACGAACCCAGGGGAGGATTGACTTACTGGATATTATTGGATAAATATTTACTGAATATTACAAATCTATTTACTGGATAAATAGATTTGTCTATTTACTGGATAAATAGATTTGTCTATTTACTGGATAAATAGATTTGTCTATTTACTGGATAAATAGATTTGTCTATTTACTGGATAAATAGATTTGTCTATTTACTGGATAAATAGATTTGTCCAGTACCTTCAAATCGCTTGCGAAGCGCCGAGCGAGTGGTGTACTACCACTGCGCCACGGGAATTATTCATTGCGTTATAGCTTAGCTCATCTGACGTTTCAATTCCTTGTTGAATCTGGCCTCAAAGTTGTCGGTCTGTCCTCCAAACAAAGACCCAAAAGTGATTCCATCCACCCGCCAAACCCCCCGCTGTTTATGAATGAAAAACGGTTTACACACGACTCACAACTGGTGACGTTCGAACACTTCCCGAACAAGTGCTTCACTGACGAATTCTGTTTGGACCCAGCCCGTCCTCCAAACAAAGATCCAAAAGTGATTCCATGCACCCGCCAAACCCCCTGTTTATGAATGAAAAGCGGTTTGCACACGACTCACAACTGCTGACGTTCGAACATATCCGGAACAAGTGGTTCACTGACGAATTTTGTTCGAACCACAACGCTGTAAATGCTTCACCTACGTACTATAAATACAAATAATCACCAACAGAACCTAAACACCTAACCTAACCTAAGCCTATATATACACCTAACCTAACATATGTATATATATAATACAGGCTTCCTGTCCCCGACTCAACGAAGATTAGGGGTCATTACTTCCTCATGACAAGTCAACGGTAATGTTATATAACCCCGCCCCCCCCCCTCTTGCGTAGTGTACAAGATGGTATAAATAGATCACAACCAGGTCGGTGTTCTTGCTCTTAGGGGGGGGGGGGAGGTTGTGTACTTGTTGCAGTTGTGTGTTCACTCACAGGATGGGTGGCGGAGTGTTCACTCACAGGATGGGTGGCGGAGTGTTCACTCACAGGATGGGTGGCGGAGTGTTCACTCACAGGATGGGTGGCGGAGTGTTCACTCACAGGATGGGTGGCGGAGTGTTCACTCACAGGATGAGTGGCGGAGTGTTCACTCACAGGATGGGTGGCGGAGTGTTCACTCACAGGATGGGTGGCGGAGTGTTCACTCACAGGATGGGTGGCGGAGTGTTCACTCACAGGATGGGTGGCGGAGTGTTCACTCACAGGATGGGTGGCGGAGTGTTCACTCACAGGATGAGTGGCGGAGTGTTCACTCACAGGATGGGTGGCGGAGTGTTCACTCACAGGATGGGTGGCGGAGTGTTCACTCACAGGATGAGTGGCGGAGTGTTCACTCACAGGATGGGTGGCGGAGTGTTCACTCACAGGATGGGTGGCGGAGTGTTCACTCACAGGATGAGTGGCGGAGTGTTCACTCACAGGATGGGTGGCGGAGTGTTCACTCACAGGATGGGTGGCGGAGTGTTCACTCACAGGATGGGTGGCGGAGTGTTCACTCACAGGATGGGTGGCGGAGTGTTCACTCACAGGATGGGTGGCGGAGTGTTCACTCACAGGATGGGTGGCGGAGTGTTCACTCACAGGATGGGTGGCGGAGTGTTCACTCACAGGATGGGTGGCGGAGTGTTCACTCACAGGATGGGTGGCGGAGTGTTCACTCACAGGATGGGTGGCGGAGTGTTCACTCACAGGATGGGTGGCGGAGTGTTCACTCACAGGATGAGTGGCGGAGTGTTCACTCACAGGATGGGTGGCGGAGTGTTCACTCACAGGATGGGTGGCGGAGTGTTCACTCACAGGATGAGTGGCGGAGTGTTCACTCACAGGATGGGTGGCGGAGTGTTCACTCACAGGATGGGTGGCGGAGTGTTCACTCACAGGATGGGTGGCGGAGTGTTCACTCACAGGATGGGTGGCGGAGTGTTCACTCACAGGATGGGTGGCGGAGTGTTCACTCACAGGATGGGTGGCGGAGTGTTCACTCACAGGATGGGTGGCGAGGTGTTCACTCACAGGATGGGTGGCGGAGTGTTCACTCACAGGATGGGTGGCGGAGTGTTCACTCACAGGATGGGTGGCGGAGTGTTCACTCACAGGATGGGTGGCGGAGTGTTCACTCACAGGATGGGTGGCGGAGTGTTCACTCACAGGATGGGTGGCGAGGTGTTCACTCACAGGATGGGTGGCGGAGTGTTCACTCACAGGATGGGTGGCGGAGTGTTCACTCACAGGATGAGTGGCGGAGTGTTCACTCACAGGATGGGTGGCGGAGTGTTCACTCACAGGATGGGTGGCGGAGTGTTCACTCACAGGATGGGTGGCGGAGTGTTCACTCGCAGGATGGGTGGCGGAGTGTTCACTCGCAGGATGGGTGGCGGAGTGTTCACTCGCAGGATGGGTGGCGGAGTGTTCACTCGCAGGATGGGTGGCACTGCCCAGTGCCCAATAAATTCGGCTTTCGGGACAAATTTTTGCATTTTTAAGAGATAGATTTGTGAATAGAGGAAGAGAGAGGGAGGGAGGGAGGGAGGGAGAGAGTGTGAGGAAAGGGGAGAGAGTGAGAGAGAGAGAGGAGAGGGGGGAGAGAGGGGGGAGATAGCAAGGCAGAGTAAATCATCCGTAATTCCTTATTCTTTATTTTTTTCCAAGCTGCCAGGAATGAGTGGACGTACTCATCCGCCATTACTGGCCATTATGCACCTGCACAAACAAGAGTGTGTGTGTGTGTGTGTGGGGGGGGGGTGCGTGTGGGGGTGTGTGTGTGTGTGTGGGGGGGGGTGCGTGTGGGGGTGCGTGTGGGGGGGGGGGGTGCGTGTGGGGGTGTGTGTGTGTGTGGGGGGGGGGGGTGCGTGTGGGGGGGGGTGTGTGCTCACACAGTAGTTCCCGGCGTCTCCGCTAGCGACGCCGGCGCTGTAAGGAATACGACGCATCTAACAAGCATTAAATGGTATACGTCTTGCCCGTGAGTGAGTGAGTGAGCAAACAGGACCAGTACACAGACACGCTGCTGTCCTGAAGAACACAGTGGTCTATAGACTGGGAATAGTTGATGACGTCACTCATGGAGGGGAGGTGGGGTGGTGGGAGGGTGTTGGTGGTGGGGGAGCGAGGGGAGGGGGTGGGGGTGAGGTTGGGGGAAGTAGTAAGGGTGTAGGGGTAAATATGGAAGGGTTTAGTTGGGTTTGTTTGGTCCCGCCTCTCAACCGTCAATCAACTGGTGTACAGGTTCCTGAGCTTACTGGGCTCTATCATATCTACATTTGAAACTGTGTATGGAGTCAGCCTCCACCACATCACTGCCTAATGCATTCCATTTACTAACTCTGACACTGAAAAAGTTCTTCCTAATGTCTCTGTGGCTCATTTGGGTACTCAGCTTCCACCTGTTTTCCCTTGTGCGTGTACCACCCGTGTTAGATAATCCATTCTTGTCTACCCTGTCAATTCCCCTGAGAATTTTGTACGTGGTGGTCATGTCTCCCTGAGCTCTTCTGTCTTCCAGCGACGTGAGGTGCAGTTCCCTCAGCCTTTCCTCGTAACTCATACCTCTTAGTTCTGGGACTAGCCTAGTGGAATACCTCTGAACTTTCTTCCAGTTTCGTCTTGTGCTTTACAAGGTACGAGTTCCATGCTGGGGCCGCATACTCCAGGATTGGTCTTACATACGTGGTATACAAGGTTCTGAAAGATTCCTTACACAAGTTTCTGAAGGCAGTTTTGATGTTAGCCAGCCTCGCATATGCCGCGTACACACCCCCCAGGAAGGAGCCCGTAGCAGCTGTCTAACTCCCAGGTACCTATTTACTGCTAGGTAACAGGGGGCATCAGGGTGAGAGAAACATTTTGCCCATTTGTAACCGCCTCCACCGGGGATCGAACTCGGAACCTCAGGACTAAGAGTCCGAAGCGGCGACCACCAGATGATCAGATACTTGTGTACATGTTTTGATGTTCTGAAAGGTCTTTTTTTTGAGAGGGAAGGGAGAGGCTTTGGCCTGTATTTCGTCTTGGGAGTATTGTTAGGCTCGAGTAGATGCTAGCCCCTGTGGCAGTAACTATGGGAGCGGGGCGCCTCACCTGGGAGTACTTTTTTCTAGAATTGGGGCGTTCTAACATTTTTCCCAGTGTTGCACAGCCTGGAGGCCACGTGTTGCAATGTGGTGTTGAGTTGCAATTGCAATTTGAGTGGTGGTGATGCGCAGGACTTCGTTGATGCGCAGGACTTCGAGGAGCTCCGGGTTCCCCTTGGTCTTGGGGTGGAGGAGGTTTTGCTGATCTTCTTAGTGTCTGGTTTTCCATTTGTTTTGCATAGTTTTGGCATCTTGGTTTTCTTTAAGGAATGTGGTGGTACTGGAGGGTGTTGGAGGGGCGGCCGGACTAGAGCCTTATGTAAGTGTGGCACAAGGAGGAAGGGGGGTGAGGGGGGGGGTGAGGGAGGGGGGGAGGGGGCGTGGAAGAAAAGAGGACCTGTGGAGGAAGAGAAGCTGGCAGCAGGATAGGAAAGAGAAATTAGTGATCCCTTGACGGGTTAAGGAGTGTTTACGTGAGCCCTGAGACGTCTGTTCTCTCTCTGTGAGTGTCTTGTGAGCAGCTCTCCAGCTTTGTCTTCCCCTCCCTCCCTCCCCCTTCCATCGCCCCCTCCTCTTCCTTCCACCTGCCTCTTCCCCCTCCCTCATACCCTTAGTACACTACTCCTACTCCTCCATCTCCCACCACATACGGTATAATTCATTATCTTCCTAAAAAGCGCAGCGAACCATTTTTTTGGTATTTCATGGCATTAGGTGAAGGGAATCATTGGTCGCTGGCAGACGGTGATGGTATTTGCATACATATTTGCAAAGTTGGTCCGCCAATTAAATCCCCTTTGCAATATGGCAGGAATTGATAAGGAAGCTTTTACTCTGGTCTTTGTTAAATTACCATACTGGGCCGTGTTTTCAAATATTGAGAGAGAGAGAGAGAGAGAGAGAGAGAGAGAGAGAGAGAGAGAGAGAGAGAATGCGGCATAGTGATGCGCGAATATTTTATTTCCTACCAATAGACATTGGTAGGAAGGGCCTGTTTTGTTCCACGATCCACACACACACACACACACACACACACACACACACACATTGTTTTTATTGATCACTAAGCGAAGCTGTGATGTCTGTTTTTCTATGAATGAGTTAGTATGTCTGTCGTAGGTGAGAGACAACCCCTCCCCCCCCCCACACACACACACCATATGTGTAATCATGTATTTTACGTAATTAGATATTTAGAATGACGAGAGAGAGAGAGAGACGGCTAAACATTAGAGACAGGGAGACGAGATATATATAATATATATATATATATATATATATATATATATATATATATATATATATATATATATATATATATATATATATATGCCACCTTTTTTCGGAAGTAGCAGGTGGCATAATGTGCCACCGTGACACGGCTTCTCTGCTGTCTGAGGCAGACGTTGATAGCTTTGGAGCAGACACGAGACACTTGGAGTGTTTGATACCTCGTGTAAGAGAGATATTGTTATGTTATGATGCTTTGATCGAGACGAGACCATGTGTAGGGGGAAAGTTAGTTTGAATTCAAAATTGCATAATGTCGGGATTAAGCGGGGGATGTCGGGATTAAGCGGGGGATGTCGGGATTAAGCGGGGGATGTCGGGATTAAGCGGGGGATGTCAGGATTGAGCGGGGGATGTCAATTGTCTCTGTGTACAACTCTGTGATGTTGACGTCAATTTAATACCAAGAGTCACAATTACAATTGGAACTGTTGCCAGGTATATTGTGTGTGTACTGGGCCAGTATACCTGGCCAGTATACCTGGCCTTAAACTCGGCGAGTCAGTTATCAGTACTGGTAATAATTCCAGTGCGTTGGTGTTATTTGTTATCATTCAGGTTATATTGTCTCTGGAACTTAGTGATAACTCTGTGAAGACCTTAAGTTGAGAATTCCTGAAATTTCAAGACACGCCCAGCAATGAAAACATATATTGTATTATTATTATATTGTATATTGTATATACAATATATATACTATATACAATATATTGTATATAGTATGTAAACAATATATGTTCACTGTTAGAGCCGGTAGTAAGTGGGTTTAGGGTAGTTGAAGAACATAATTATTTGAAGCCAATTTTCGTGTCTGTGTGTTAAACTTCACCTTGATCTTTTGACTGTGGTAATGTAGAATCACTAAGTACACATATACGTACATGTGCTGTGTACGCCGGTGGAGCACAGTAGCTGCTGTGTGTGGTGTCCTGAGCACACTATAACTGGCAGGAACTGTACTGTGTACCTACCTTCATCTGCTCAATACCACCTGCACGACTCTTAATATCTTAAATAACATCCTTGATAGTATCTAATCTGTTAATGATATATCCTCGTCTCCCTCCCATCCGGATCAGTCGGTTTTAATATTAAAAAAAAAGTTTGTTTTAAAGTTTATTAAAGGAGCGCAAGGTTTATTAGAGCGCTGGAGGCGGGGAGCACCTTGATGGTTCCAGAGATCGTGAAATATATAAGCTGACCCGCATTCCAGGATTCCCGTTTTCTTTGCCCCGCGAGGCCTGGATATGTCTTCTCTTGCAGTTATGGCCTCTAACCTGTCTCTGGCGCTCACCCTGCGTGTCCTCTGGCCTCGTGGTGGTGGTGCTGGTGCAGGTCCTCTGGCCTCGTGGTGGTGGTGGTTCTCTGGCCTCGTGGTGGTGGTGGTTCTCTGGCCTCGTGGTGGTGGTGGTTCTCTGGCCTCGTGGTGGTGGTGGTCCTCTGGCCTCGTGGTGGTGGTGGTCCTCTGGCCTCGTGGTGGTGGTGGTCCTCTGGCCTCGTGGTGGTGGTGGTCCTCTGGCCTCGTGGTGGTGGTGGTCCTCTGGCCTCGTGGTGGTGGTGGTCCTCTGGCCTCGTGGTGGTGGTGGTCCTCTGGCCTCGTGGTGGTGGTGGTCCTCTGGCCTCGTGGTGGTGGTCCTCTGGCCTCGTGGTGGTGGCGGTCCTCTGGCCTCGTGGTGGTGGTGGTGGTCCTCTGGCCTCGTGGTGGTGGTGGTGGTCCTCTGGCCCCCTTGTGTTTGCTCCTTCCCAGATAGTATCCCAAGACATTATTTCCGTAGCTGGGGTGTCTTCGCCCACACCTAGTATAAAGGTGTAGTGTACCTGTAGGGTGTAGACACAGGTGGAGACACTCACAGAAGAGACGGCCCATTGCCACAGGTGGGGCTCAAGAGCTTGAACCTACTCCAGGGAAACTAAACCACCAGTTCACAATAAGGCCTAAATATGGATCGGAAAACTCGCATGCCAAAAAAAAAAAGATCCTTGCTAAGTGGAGCAGGAAAAGTTGCACTTAGACACACGATATGTGGATAGGTTATCTTGAGGTTATCTTGAGATGATTTCGGGGCTTTAGTGTCCCCGCGGCCCGGTCCTCGACCAGGCCTCCACCCCCAGGAAGCAGCCCGTGACAGCTGACTTACACCCAGATACCTATTTTACTGCTAGGCAACAGGGGCATAGGGTGAAAAAATATCCTATTTCTAACGATAGGTTTATCTAGCCTACCGTATCCTATCCTAATGTGTATTTAAATAGTAGCGATGACAAAAGTGTACATACTTTTCATTTCTGTTTTTAATCTACATTACACGACACTTAGGCCCCAATTACGCTCTCACTTACTTCATTTGTTCCACCCTTGTCCTCCCCCCTTGCCTCTCTCCATCTTCCTTAACCTTGTTCTGTCTCCTCATCTTCCTTTATTCTTCCCTCCCACTCCCGTTTCTCACTTCTTGCCTCCCTCCTCCTCCTCCTGGGATGAGAACGTCTTCCTTCTCATTAAAGGCGTCGAGGAATTTCCAGGGAGTTGTAGTGAGTGACGCTCCATCACTATATCAGAGGCGTGTCCGTATGCCGGAGTCGTGTTCGGATGTCAGAGACGTGATAGGGGAGAGGGGTTGGGGGGTTGGGGGTGTTCGGTTGGGGGTGTTCGGTTGGGGGTGTAGGGGTGGGAGTTGTATCGTGTGCTGGCTTCTATAAGACTGTTACAGGTCTCGGGTGTATGGAATGGGGGGTGTGGAGGGTGTATTAGGACGGAGGGAGGGTGTAGTGGGCGGCGTGACGTTGAAGAGGATGTGGTGAAGTAGACTATTTTGTCTCTCTCTCTCTCTCTCTCTCTCTGTCTCTCTCTGTCTCTCTCTGTCTCTCTCTGTCTCTCTCTGTCTCTCTCTGTCTCTCTCTCTCTCCTCATCACTGGAGGAGGAGAGAGCCAGCCTGGGTGGTGGTGGTGGTGGTGATGCGAGAGTCACGTGTCCTGGAGACACAGCTGGGGCCGTCTTAACACACACAAGTGAACAGATTGTCAACCACGCCGACCACCAATTACCCACCCAACAGTTTACCCTGGTATTCAAGGACACCCACAATACTGGATAAAAAAATCATCCCCCCCCCCGCCCCAACCACATCTCTCCCCCCCCCCACCCAAAAAAAAAAATATATTGCGTGTTATATTTAATAATTCATTTTGTTGGAGTGGCAACCTGTATGTAATATATAATATATATATATATATATATATATATATATATATATATATATATATATATATATATATATATATATATATATATATATTCTCAGCCTACTATGCACGGCCCGATTTGCCTAATAAGCCAAGTTTTCATGAATTAATTGTTTTTCGACTACCTAACTTAACTTTTTCGGCAACCTAACCTATAAAGATAGGTTAGGTTAGGTTAGGTAGGGTTGGTTAGGTTAGGTCATATATCTACGTTAATTTTATCTCCAATAAAAAAAAGGACCTCATACATAATGAAATGGGTAGCTTTGTCATTTCATAAGAAAAAAATTAGAGAAAATATATTAATTCAGGAAAACTTGGCTTATTAGGCAAATCGGGTCTTGCATAGTAGGCCGAAAAGTGCATTCTGGCTACTAGGTACGACAATATATATATATATATATATATATATATATATATATATATATATATATATATATATAATATAATTTATACCACAATATAAAATGCAAAAGAACTATAAACATGTGACAGTTAGATTAATGACAAAAGAGAGATGCCAAACACAATATACAATAGCTCTCTTGTATTTTGTGACTGGTGACTGTATTCATCTATTGTTTCCTGGGAAGGCTACAGTACATGTGTAGGCTTGAGAGCACGACGGGTACCCTGAAAGCTGGCCCTTGTTGTTGTTATACGTTCAGCTACTGGGAACACAAAGTTCCAAGTAGCACGGGCTATGGTGAGCCCGTGCTATTTGGCCGTCAGACCTGACTCCACCACCGGGCCCACAGACCTGACTCCACCACCGGCCACAGACCTGACTCCACCACCGGCCACAGACCTGACTCCACCACCGGGCCCACAGACCTGACTCCACCACCGGGCCCACAGACCTGACTCCACCACCGGCCACAGACCTGACTCCACCACCGGCCACAGACCTGACTCCACCGCCATATATCACCCACAAGAGCTGCATCATTATTTTTCTCACTCTTCATATTTCAATTCAAACAAACTTGTCGAAAAGACTTCTGGAACATGACGCTAGTGTGGATCCCGGTCATATAGGGTGACTGCGGCAGTGTGAGGGTGACTGTGGCAGTGTGAGGGGTGGACTGTGGCAGTGTGAGGGGTGACTGGCAGTGTGAGGGGTGACTGTGGCAGTGTGAGGGTGACTGTGGCAGTGTGAGGGGTGGACTGTGGCAGTGTGAGGGTGACTGTGGCAGTGTGAGGGTGTGGCAGTGTGAGGGTGTGACTGTGGCAGTGTGAGGGTGTGACTGTGGCAGTGTGAGGGTGTGACTGTGGCAGTGTGAGGGTGTGACAGTGGCAGTGTGAGGGTGTGACTGTGGCAGTGTGAGGGTGTGACTGTGGCAGTGTGAGGGTGTGACTGTGGCAGTGTGAGGGTGTGACTGTGGCAGTGTGAGGGAGGACGACAGAGTGCCATAGATGGCTCCGCAGCCTGGCACTGGTCAACGCTCGCCCCTTCGTTGGCACCACAGTAATTGTGGACATCCTCTCCTACAGCACTGTGTATGGTGCCATGGTGGCTCCCATATTCCCATTACCCTCTATTTCCCTGGCACTCTCTTACTCCCCTGGCACTCTTACTCCCCCTGGCACTCTTACTCCCCCTGGCACTCTTACTTTCCCTGGCACTCTTACTTTCCCTGGCACTCTTACTCCCCTGGTACTCTCTTGCACCCCTGGTACTCTTACTTTCCCTGGCACTCTTACTCCCCTGGTACTCTCTTGCACCCCTGGTACTCTTACTTTCCCTGGCACTCTCTTACTCCCCTGCCACTCTCTTGCACCCCTGGTACTCTTACTTTCCCTGGCACACTCCTACTCCCCTGGCACTCTCTTGCACCCCTGGTACTCTTACTTTCCCTGGCACACTCCTACTCCCCTGGCACTCTCTTGCACCCCTGGTACTCTTACTTTCCCTGGCACTCTCTTACTCCCCTGGTACTCTCTTGCACCCCTGGTACTCTTACTTTCCCTGGCACTCTCTTACTCCCCTGGCACTCTCATACTCCCCTGGCACTTTCTACTTCCGCTGATGACCCATACTTCCTCCCCTAACTTCCCCTGGCCCATCCCACCCCGCCATGTGTGGGTAGAGACAGAGGGGGGTGTGGGTGTGGGTGAGGGTGGGGGTGTGGGTGGGGGGTGTGGGTGTGGGTGAAAGGGGGGTGTGTGGGTGGGGGTGAAGGGGGGGGGGTGTGGTCTATTACTGCCAGGAATGACACAATAAACAAGGCGACCAGATGCCGGGTAAATTAGAGATGCAACCTCGGCCACTCTGTGTACGAGATGACGTACATTACGTACCTCCTTGGTACGAGATGACGTACATTACGTACCCCCTTGGTACGAGATTACGTACATTACGTACCCCCCTTGGTACGAACAGCGGCAGTTATACGAGACAGGTGAAAGAAAACCTGACACGTGCCATAAAAATTGACAGGTGCCGTCCACTGTGCGGCGAGATAGTCCAGGTCTGGACTATCCACACCAAAAAGGTCTGGACGGGTGAACTATGCATCTTTATGGAAGGGCAGGGAACTTTGAGGAGAAAGCGCCAGGCCATTACGACTATATAGCACTGGGAAGGGACCAGGATAAAGATTTGGGATGGGACGGGGGGTGGGGGGGGGGGAGGTATTGTGTCAGCAAGGCGGACAGCCCGTCTTTTTTCATACTAGATTTTCCCCATTTGTAGACGTTTTCCTTCACATGTTTCCATATGAAACATGTGAAGGGAAGAAAGGGTAGGGGAGGGACGTAGGGAGGGAGGGAGATGGTAGGGGAGGGACGTAGGGAGGGAGATGGTAGGGGAGGGACGTAGGGAGGGAGATGGTAGGGGAGGGACGTTGGGAGGGAGATGGTAGGGGAGGGACGTAGGGAGGGAGATGGTAGGGGAGGGACGTAGGGAGGGAAGGGAGGTAGAGAGAGGGGAGGGAGGGAAGTAGAGAGGGGAAGGAGGGGAGGGAGGGAGAGAGTGAGGGGAAGGGAGAGGGAGGGAAGGGGGGGAAGGGAGGGAAAGAGAGGGGGAGGAGTGGGAGGTAGGGAGGCAGGACAGACAAAAATCAATGCAATATTTTCCTGCATAATAATATGCATAAATTTCAGAAATGTTAATTTAAATTAATTGATCCCATTGCTGCACGCTGTTAGCTGCCGGGCCTAAAAATTAAGCCCATGATATTCTTTTGTATTAATATCTAAATAATATTAAAAACATTATTTTATTATTATCGTTATTTTTAGTATTAAGAGCTTAATTATCACTATTATTAGTATCATATACTTTTTTGCTTTGTTAAATCCGTCAGTGAGCAATACTGAGATTGTGTTATGGAATACTGTTGTAAGAGTCGTCATAATTAGTTAGGGAGAGATAGTGAGAGTTTGGTAAAACACTCACCACGTGTCTCGCGAGAGACTTCGGTTGGGTTCGAATCCTGGGCACGCTTGTCCTCTTCACCAGGCTGTAATTGGGGGGAGGATCTAGTTTGACATCGTTTGGCGGGTCGTGTGCCAGGGATTACCTGGAAAGGTAACGCTTAAGGCCAGTTACTGAAGGTAATTTTTAGGTAATAAGGAATCAGATGTTGTGGGGGGAGGGGGAGGGGGAGCGGGGCCAGGTTCAGGACAAGAAAAGAGTCGTAGAGTTTATTTATTTTTGTAGTTAAGAAGATAAGGGAGGGGCACGTGAAGAAAAACAATTTGGAATTGTGAAATATCGAGTGAGGTATGATAGTAGGCGGACTGTCCGCCTTGCTGACACTGTGTGTGTGTGTACTCACCTAATTGTGCTTGCGGGGGTTGAGCTTTGGCTCTTTGGTCCCGCCTCTCAACCGTCAATTAATATTGGGGGGGGGGCGTCTCATCTTGGGCCACCAGCTGTGGGAGCGGGGCGTCTCATCTTGGGCCACCAGCTGTGGGAGCGGGGCGTCTCATCTTGGGCCACCAGCTGTGGGAGCGGGGCGTCTCATCTTGGGCCACCAGCTGTGGGAGCGGGGCGTCTCATCTTGGGCCACCAGCTGTGGGAGTGGGGGCGTCTCATCTTGGGCCACCAGCTGTGGGAGTGGGGGCGTCTCATCTTGGGCCACCAGCTGTGGGAGTGGGGGCGTCTCATCTTGGGCCACCAGCTGTGGGAGTGGGGGCGTCTCATCTTGGGCCACCAGCTGTGGGAGTGGGGGCGTCTCATCTTGGGCCACCAGCCGTGGGAGCGGGGCGCCTCGTCTTGGGCCACCAGCCGTGGGAGCGGGGCGTCTCATGTTGGGCCACCAGCTGTGGGAGTGGGGGCGTCTCATCTTGGGCCACCAGCTGTGGGAGCGGGGCGTCTCATCTTGGAGTAATCTTGGTAACATTGGGTCCTGTAACATAACGATGGTGTTCCACACCCTGGAGGCTTGGTGCTGTAGTCTGATGTTTAGTGGCTGTGTGTTGAGCAGTTCCTGGAGCTCCTGGGTTGTCTGGTCATGTGGTGGACGGGGTTGTGCTTCTCTTATTAATTCCTTATTTTGTACTGACTGTAGGATTGGCTCGCTAGCTGTCCTTACAGTGCTTACAGGTACTGGAAGATATTAGAGAATATATTAAACTGGTCGGTTGTCGAGGATAATTCAGCCCTGCATTTTTGTTTTTGCATATTATTTGGAACTTTCATATGTTGGTATTTATTTTCCCATCCCTTTTCAAAGGAGTTTCGCTCGCCAGTAATTTCTTTTGATTGTCCAGATTGACAGGTTATTTGAGGGACGTCGTCTGCATGTAGTGAAGGCAGAGGAGGGGGGGGGGCGCAAGATTAGCTGTGCACGTGTTGATAAGAGTGAGTGTGGTCTCTGGCTGGTTAGTGTGCTGCTGGCACTTATTGTGAATGTTAAGGTCACTCCTTAAGAATGTTGTGGCTCCCAGCACGTGTCCTGGGGTTGTGGCTCCCAGCACGTGTCCTGGGGTTGTGGCTCCCAGCACGTGTCCTGGGGTTGTGGCTCCCAGCAAGCACGTGTCCTAGGCTACGACATGGTCAAAAGAATTGTAACCAGAAGTTCTACTGAACTTACTTGGATCCTGCAGCCTCTCCGAGACACAAACCAGGGTTTTACACAATTCCCCCCCATGCACTCTAGGTATGTCACTAGGTAGAAGAGGTAGAACGGCCTATTGACATGCCAGCTCTACGTCTCTAGCTCTCTCTTACATCAATGACCAACGCCACCCCTCCCTCCCTCCCCTTCCTCCCCTTCCTGTTGAGTCGTTAAAGGAACAGGAGTCACTCTTGTCTCCTCCCTTCCTCCCACTACCCAAACCCATTACCAAGTTAATGAATTACTGGAAGAACTATTAAGGATCAACACACACTCACCCTCCCTCCCAGTCTATCCCATTCATACTACAACTCCCTTTTCCATCCCCCTCACTCTCCCTACCCCTTTACACCGTCACTTCCTCCCTCACACACCTCTCTCCCTCCCTCCTTCCCTCCCTCACCCCTCCCAGTAATTACAGGAACCACCACTACCATTGCTTGGAAGAAACAGAGCAGCAGCATCTTGCCTCATAGTTTCCCAGAACTCTTAAAGTTGAGATATATATATAAACCGTGTTCAGTTTAGCGGCTGGTGGGTGTGGGATGGCAGGGACCCCCGAGGTACCACTGATAGTTGGGAGGGAAGCCCCATGGAGAGAGGGAGAGAGAGAGAGAGAGAGAGAGGAAACTGATGGATAAAGCATAAGGAAGCCCCAAGAGACAAGAGGGATTTTTTGTCTACCACAGACGTGGCCATTCACTTTATACATTGCTAACCAGCACATACATTATACATTGTCTCCTCCATGTATAGAGTTGGACATGTGTGGTCTCACATACAGTGCAATAGGTCATTGAGCACTCCACCACAGGTGCTTGCAGTGCTTGTATAACAGTACCCGGCATGCATGCATTGTGGTCTGTGCTTCACAGTCAAGGTCAGAGATGTGTTGTACGTTAGTACACTTGGTTATTGAGTAGTCAACAACACACTGTGATTACTGAGTGTTGACAGTGTGGGAGTGACTGAGGCGCGACCTCCACCAGTCACCAACCCATCAAGGGCAACCACGGGGACCTCAGTTCCCAGCGAAGGAGTGCTTCTTCTTAGGTCGCAAGTGAGAGAAGGAATGTAGAGAACACAGGCAAGAGTGAGCAACAAGTACTGAGAGAGAGAGAGAGAGAGAGAGCTCACAGGGTAAAGATTCCTCCCGTCTATCAGTCAAAGTGTCGCCCAACCACTTGGGCTGGACGGTAGAGTGACGGTCTCGCTTCATGCAGGGCGGCGTTCAATCCCCGACCGTCCAAGTGGCTGGGCACCATTCCTTCCCTCCCTCCCCCCCCCCCCCGTCCCATCCCAAATTCTTATCCTGAATGTTGTTGTTTAAGATTGAGCTACTGGGAACAAAAAGTTCCAGGTAGCATGGGATATGGTGAGCCCGTAGTGGGCTTACCTGGCACAGGAGCGGGGCTGTGACTGCTTATCCTGACGCGTTCCCAGTGCTATATAGTCGTAATGGCTTAGTGCTTTCTCCTGATTTTCTCACTTTACCCTACCAACAACCCGACCCCTCACAGTGTTCAAGACAGAACTTGCCAAGCAACTCCAAATGATACCTGATCAACCAGGCTGTGACTCGTACGTCAGGCTGCGAGCAGCCGCGTCCAACAGCCTGGTTGATCAGTCCAGCAACCAAGAGGCCTGGTCGACAACCGGACCGAGGGGACGCTAAGCCCCGAAATCATCGCAAGGTAACACCAAGGTAACCCCTTGAAGGAGGAACAGGCTGCAGTAATTAGAATTAATTGGCCCAAATTTTGGCTGGCCTGAAGGTAAGATTCTCCAGATTACTACCCACTAAGGACTCCTTATTCATAGCACTGTTATCAAGATCAAGATGTTGATATCATAATTAAAGAACACAATGTAAGAAAAATAAATTTATGCAAATTTGAGGTTATTTTGGCCTCTGAGTTGCAGGTGAAGACGTTAGTAGTAGTGAAGGGACCTGACGAATCCCTCAAGATCGCCCTGAAAACCTTCGCCTGCACATAGCCTATCTTGGCCCCTTCGTTTCTATCTTCTATCTTGAGATGATTTCGGGGCTTTTAGTGTCCCCGCGGCCCGGTCCTCGACCAGGCCTCCACCCCCAGGAAGCAGCCCGTGACAGCTGACTAACACCCAAGTACCTATTTTACTGCTAGGTAACAGGGGCATAGGGTGAAACAAACTCTGCCCATTGTTTCTCGCCGGCGCCTGGGATCGAACCCAGGACCACAGGATCACAAGTCCAGCGTGCTGTCCGCTCGGCCGACCGGCTCCCTGCGAAGAAATTCTCATGCCAAAGATGCCACCCGTGTTTTAAAGTCTGGTAGGAAGAGCTCTCCGGTGCATACAGAGCTCTCACTAGGCTTGCACTGCAGGTGCTGTCACCAGAGTCAACAACATAGAACCAGAAGAATACTTCAGTGTTAATCCAGGCTATAAGAATATCCACACACATCCTTAAACTGGCCTCAGAAGGATGTCCAGGAATGTTAAGAATGCGGTTACCAGGTGACGACTTATACTGAATTTTGTAACTAGCTCATCAAGATTGTAACTTGCTTAGCTAAATGAATTGTGGGGTTCAGTCCCTGAACCCATTATGTGCCTCTGTAACCCTTTCCACTACCGCCCACAAGATGGGTATGGGGTGCATAATAAATGAATTTAACTAACTAACTAACCAGGGGTCAACCCACACGACGACGCTTCGGTCCGTCCTGGATCATTATAGAGTCGTATATGGTGACGAAACGTCGTCGTCTCTCATCATCTTCTAGAGTATGGTTTGGTAATCATATCTTCAGCCACGTTATTGTGACTCATCGTCTACAGGGGGGAGGGGGGGGGGGGGTCACACTGAGAGTGCAGCGAGGAACACGACACAAACCCAAGGGCCTCACCCGTGAGGGCCTCGCCTTACGCTGGCACCCATATGCCTTATAAGTGTGTTCTGAAAGGTGAGACTAAGCTCTAAGAAGCAGGAAGTCAGTGCCTAGGCAGGAAAAGCCACTACAAATGCACGGGAGAAATAAGGCCTCAGAGAGTCCATCACGCACATCTTTGCTGATAAATGTTGACCTAACGACAAGACTGTTGTGTATAGCATTATCTTTGCCCAGCTAAGACAGCCAGGATGACGAGGAGCCATGGCTAAGCAAATGTATAAATGCAATATACATACCGAGATGCATTTCTCAGACACGGTTCCTGCCTCTGTAATCACAAAAGCTCTATAACAGCCAACATCACCCTTATGCACACCTCGTCTGGTATCAACAAGAGCAAGGAACAACCAAACTATTGATTACCTTTGATTCTGACGATCATGGTCCGGTCTCTGACCGGAAGACTAATCTCTTGACTGGAAGACGTATAGAAGATCTTCACTAAGCAGCGGAAAATGAAAGGACCAATACTAGAGTTCTTTCCCTCCCCCCCCCCCCAAAAAAAAGGGTCACGGGGTCACAGGAGTCACCATAACGACAGCAACCAGCACCGCTAACAAGCTAGCAAACTATACCCCCCCCCCGTTCCGTGTGACTTAATTCAATCCATGTTACCGCAGCATTTCTAAGGGTCTTTATTGGCTTGCCTCGCCTTCCTGGTAGTCTCCAGGAGGATATCCTGTCCACACACACACACACACACACACACACACACCACACCACACCACACCACACCACACCACACCACACCACACCACACCACACCACACCACACACACACCACACCACACACCCACACACACACACACCACACCACACCACACCACACCACACCACACCACACCACACCACACCACACACCACACCACACCACACCACACACCACACCACACCACACCACACAACACACACACACACACACACACACACACACACACACCACACCACACCACACCACACCACACACACACACACCACACCACACCACACCACACACACACACACACACACACACACCACACACACACACACACACACACACACACACGCACACGCACACACATACGAGCTAAGGGTGACTGACAAGAGTGGACAACAAGAGGTGTTGACAATGACCGCACCACAACAAGAGGACACGGATGGACGCTTGAGAAATACCCGAGCCACAGAGATGTTAGAAAGTTTTGATGACCAAACCACACACATCAAGTCATGTGTTGTTAACTCACGACTTGGTAATAGTCCACGACTGACCGAAACATCGTCGTCTCATCATCATCTTCTGGCGTGTGGTTTGCTCATCATATCTTCAGTCACGTTATTGTGACTCATTTCCTACATGTTAAAAAGTTTTCTTTTAGGGTCAAGAGTAGTGGGAAAATTAAATGAACTAAAGGTTGTAGAAGCAAACTCAATACATAATTTCAGAAGTGGATTTAATAGAAAACAATGTCATTAGACAATGGGTGGATGGGATCCAAGAGTTAAACCTCAATACCACAAATGAAATAAAAGCAATGATCAATGCGAAAAAAAGATGAATCGAAAGGGAAAATCAGTAAGGTGATGAATGGAACATTGCCAGCGTCAGCAGACACTAAGGCAATACCAGCAGCACGCCAAGCACCAGTAGGGAACACTCCCTATAACACGGTAGTGGATTTATTAGCAAGTAAACAGAGATAATGCTAACGGATACACACAGTACATCTCTGGGACTCTTAACACAGTCATGTACACAAATATACTGGTTGTGTACTCACCTAGTTGTGTTTGCGGGGGTTGAGCTCTGGCTTTGGTCCCGCCTCTCAACCGTCAATCAACAGGTGTACAGATTCCTGAGCCTATCGGGCTCTGTCATATCTACACTTGAAACTGTGTATGGAGTCAGCCTCCACCACCTCACCCCCTAATGCATTCCATTTGTCAACCACTCTGACACTAAAAAAGTTCTTTCTAATATCTCTGTGGCTCATTTGGGCACTCAGTTTCCACCAATACCAGCAATATGTGTGTGTGTGTGTGTGTGTGTGTGTAATTACCTAAGTGTAGTTACAGGATGAGAGCTACGCTCGTGGTGTCCCGTCTTCCCAGCACTCTGTCATATAACGCTTTGAAACTACTGACGGTCTTGGCCTCCTCCACCTTCTCACGTAACTTGTTCCAACCGTCTACCACTCTGTTTGCGAAAGTGAATTTTCTTATATTTCTTCGGCATCTGTGTTTAGATAGTTTAAATCTATGACCTCTTGTTCTTAAAGTTCCAGGTCTCAGGAAATCTTCCCTATCGATTTTATCAATTCCTGTTACTATTTTGTATGTAGTGATCATATCACCTCTTTTTCTTCTGTCTTCTAGTTTTGGCATATTTAATGCCTCTAACCTCTCCCCGTAGCTCTTGCCCTTCAGTTCTGGGCAAGTGCCTTCAGTGTGTGTGTGTGTGTGTGTGTGTACGTACTCAGGTACTCAGTTCCGAAGCCACATGACCCAAACATTTAGTGGTGAGGATGCAATGACTTCGTTTCTCCCGTTTTTCTTATATTCACATTTACATCTGTGTTCTGATATTCATAGAATCTTTAGTGTCGTTATCATGTCTCATTCATTCCGCCTTTCCTCCGATGTGGAGAGGTCTAGTGTCCTTAATCTTTCCTTGTAGCTCAGTCCTCACAAATCGGGAACAATAATATTGTATATCTGTTTCCACCCCCCCCCCCTTTCTAATTTTATTCGATGTTTCCCAATGTTTGCATACCGAGGCTGCATACCCAGGAGAGGGTCCCACAGAGGTTGTTATTAGGACTTGTTGATGATCTTGAAGACGCTGGCCAGGTGCTGTTGACCTCCTTCCGTCTTAAAGGGAGGTTATTGGCACTCTTAATAACATCTTTGTTGTGTTCGGCCTCTGTGAAGGTTCCTGTTGCCACTTTCTCTCTATTAGTTTACTTTTTCTGCCTAATTTTTGTACTGTTTTGTGATCAATTTTGTAGTCTTCTGTGATCAATTTTGTAGTCTTCTGTGATCATTTTTGTACTCTTCTGTGATCATTTTTGTACTCTTCTGTGATCATTTTTGTACTCTTCTGTGATCAATTTTGTACTCTTCTGTGATCAATTTTGTAGTCTTCTGTGATCAATTTTGTACTCTTCTGTGATCAATTTTGTAGTCTTCTGTGATCATTTTTGTACTCTTCTGTGATCATTTTTGTACTCTTCTGTGATCATTTTTGTACTCTTCTGTGATCAATTTTGTACTCTTCTGTGATCAATTTTGTAGTCTTCTGTGATCAATTTTGTACTCTTCTGTGATCAATTTTGTAGTCTTCTGTGATCATTTTTGTACTCTTCTGTGATCAATTTTGTAGTCTTCTGTGATCATTTTTGTACTCTTCTGTGATCAATTTTGTACTCTTCTGTGATCAATTTTGTAGTCTTCTGTGATCAATTTTGTACTCTTCTGTGATCAATTTTGTAGTCTTCTGTGATCAATTTTGTACTCTTCTGTGATCAATTTTGTAGTCTTCTGTGATCATTTTTGTACTCTTCTGTGATCAATTTTGTACTCTTCTGTGATCAATTTTGTAGTCTTCTGTGATCATTTTTGTACTCTTCTGTGATCATTTTTGTACTCTTCTGTGATCAATTTTGTAGTCTTCTGTGATCAATTTTGTACTCTTCTGTGATCAATTTTGTACTCTTCTGTGATCAATTTTGTACTCTTCTGTGATCAATTTTGTAGTCTTCTGTGATCAATTTTGTACTCTTCTGTGATCAATTTTGTACTCTTCTGTGATCAATTTTGTACTCTTCTGTGATCAATTTTGTACTCTTCTGTGATCAATTTTGTACTCTTCTGTGATCATTTTTGTACTCTTCTGTGATCATTTTTGTACTCTTCTGTGATCATTTTTGTACTCTTCTGTGATCATTTTTGTACTCTTCTGTGATCATTTTTGTACTCTTCTGTGATCAATTTTTACTCCTGTGATAATTTTTGTACTCTTCTGTGATCTTTTTTGTACTCTTCTGTGATCATTTTTGTACTCTTCTGTGATCATTTTTGTACTCTTCTGTGATCATTTCTGTACTTTTCTGCAATAATTTTATTCTTTTCTGTGATCATTTCTATACTTACTGCACAACCAGGAAAGACCTGATTTGTTGGACTGTGTCCCTTGGGAGGATACTGGGAGCGGCGTAGAGAGAGAGAGAGAGAGAGAGAGAGAGAGAGAGATAGGGTGAAGGGGAGGTACAAGAGATTGCCATTAAGGACCAGTCATTCTCTTCGGTGATGAGATCATTTGTTTACACTAATAGAGTTGCCTAATCAATGATCACAAAGGCAGACTCACACCATAAAGGTAGAGCACACTCCCCTCGGAGGCACGGATAAGTAACCACCGGTAGGTAACCACTCATAAAGGGGGGGTGAGTAACCTCCGACCTCTTTAAGCAACCTCCTTTGGGGGGCCAAAGAGCCGAAGCTCAACCCCCGCAAGCACAACTAGGCGAGTACACATTCACGTTGATGACTAAAGTTGATGGTGGCAGTAACTCAGACCCACGTGAACACTAGCCACAGTACTCGAGGTGGCTTAGACCACAGTACTCGAGGTGGCTTAGACCACAGTACTCGAGGTGGCTTAGACCACAGTACTCGAGGTGGCTTAGATCAGAGTACTGGAGGTGACTTAGACCAGAGTACTGGAGGTGGCTATACACCAAAGTGTTCCTGTAAGCTGCAGACCAAAGTGGTACCTGGAAGCTGCAGACCAAAGTGGTACCTGGAAGCTGCAGACCAAAGTGGTACCTGGAAGCTGCAGTCAGTTTAGAACAGACATCTTGAAGGTACTTGAAGGCTGGCGACTTATGAAACGATGCGTCACAAGTCTTAGATAAGAAGTCTTCAAGACGCCTTGAAGTCTTTCTTCAAGGCGTCTTCCTTAAGCTGTCTAAGGCCAAAGATCTAAGCAAAGTCTGAAGTCGGTGGGAGGGGGTAATAAAAGCCATATTTCTATACATTTGAGGCATAAACAATGACTGGGACAACGATTGTCTTAAGATTGCGTTACGTGCCGTCCCCCTAGTTCTTCCCCCCTCTACACCTCCGTCTTCTCCTGCGTAGCGTAAAGTACAAATTAGCGCGCGCCGTCTGGACGGAGCACAAAGGAATAATGAAAAGGCGAGTAAGTAGTATTTACGTGACTGGCAGCACTGGTGACTTACCCTGGGGAGCGGGGAAGGTGGTGAGGCGCCTCTCTGTGAGGGAGACTTCCCCCTCACACACGTACAGGCGCGTACACTAGCGCGCGCGCACCTTCACACATATACACGCGCGCGCACACGCACGCTGGGGAAGAGTCCTAGTGGGGGCGGGTCAGAGAGTATCTCTGAGAAAGGAAGCAGAGGGTTATAGTGAGAGCAGAGACCTCAGTGGAGAGAGGGAGGTAGGTAGGGAGGTAGGTTACAAGCGGAGTGCCACAAGGAGCGGTTCTAAGGCCCATCCTGTTTCTAATATATGTCAACGACCTGACAGAGGGCTCTAACTCCTTCATTTTAATGTTTACAGACGATGCAAAACTGATGTGAAGAGTCGGGACAGAGGTAGATTATCGAACATTCCAAACGGATTGGGACATACTCCAGAAGTGGTCTCAAAAATGGCTCCTCGAGTTTAACCGTACCAAATGCAAAGTTATAAGTATTGGAGCAAGAGTGTGAAGATCAGTACAGCAGTATAAGATGACGGGAAGACGGATTCTTCATTCACAATAGGAGAAAAGCCTGAGAGCGGTTATCTTGAGATGATTTCGGGGCTTTAGCGTCCCCGCGGCCCGGTCCTCGACCAGGCCTCCACCCCCAGGAAGCAGCCCGTGACAGCTGACTAACACCCAGGTACCTATTTTACTGCTAGGTAACAGGGACATAGGGTGAAAGAAACTCTGCCTATTGTTTCTCGCCGGCGCCTGGGATCGAACCCAGGACCACAGGATCACAAGTCCAGCGTGCTGTCCGCTCGGCCGACCGGCTCCCAGAAGCCCACATTAGCAGAATAACAACAGTTGTATTCACCTAGTTGTGCTTGCGGGGGTTGAGCTTTGCTCTTTCGACCCGCCTCTCAACTGTCAATCAACTGTTACTAACTACTATTTTTTTACACACACACACACACACACACACACACACACACACACACACACACACACACACACACACACACACACAGGAAGCAGCTGTCTAACTCCCAGGTACCTATTTACTGCTAGGTAACAGGGGGCATTCAGGGTGAAAGAAAATTTGCCCATTTGTTTCTGCCTGGCCTGCCTGCCTGTGTGTGTGTATATACTCATGTATGCTCGCCCATTTGTGCCTGCAGGATCGAGTTTTAGCTCTTGGACCCCGCCTTTCTAACCGCGGGTTGTCTAATGCAACAACTTAAGACATTCTTATCATATTTACTTTTAAAAATATGAATGGGTTTGTCTCCTCAGCTTGCTCATGTACTTCATACCATTCTCCGAACACTCCCCACCTTGAAAACACAAACCGAAACTGTCTCTATTTTTCGCTTGTTACAACTTGTAATCAAGTTGTTACATCTTGGCTTAACGTGTTTATGACGTATTATAACGTATTATAACGTTGTTACAACTTGCTATATTAGTTATGACTGGTTAGGTGTTAAAACTTGTTCGAACGTTGTACCAACGTCGTAGTTTCGGTGTGTGTGTTTGGCGGGCGGCGAGCTGGCAACTTATTAACATCTCTATGGATCATGGGAGTCTCAAGCTTCCCTCCTCTTGTTAAAGTTCATTTTTTTTATTACCACCTAAATAAATTATGGTTAGATGACGGTCTCGCTTCATGCAGGTCGGCGTTCAATCCCCGACCGTCCAAATGGTTGGGCACCATTCCTTTCCCCCCGTCCCATCCCAAATCCATATCCTGACCCCTTCAAAGTGCTATATAGTCGTAATGGCTTTGCGCTTTCTTTCCGATGTGAAGACGCTTGTCCACCTTATTTTCAACCTCGGTATCTTGTATGTTGTGATCATATCCCCCCTCTGTTTCTTATATACTCTAGATTGCGAGATTGAGTTCCATTAGTTTATCCTTGTACCTTAACCCTCTTGGCTCTGGCACCAGTCTTGTTGCAAATGTTTAAAAATTTTCAGCTTTGGCTTTGTGATTTACAAGGTGCGGAGTCCATGCCGGTGCTGCACATTCTTGTATTGGTCTAGAAAATGTTGTTTACAATGCCTTGAAGTCCTGATTTAGGTTTTTAAGCCATAGTGCTAAAATTGTCAGCATCTCATATGGTGCTGATGTTAGTGTGTTTGTGTGTGTGTGTGTGTGTGTGTGTGTGTGTGTGTGTGTGTTTGTGTGTGTGTGTGTGTGTGTGTGTGTGTGTGTGTGTGTGTGTGTGTGTGTTTGTGTGTGTGTGCCTCTGGTGTTAAGTGTCGGAATGTTACCCACTCTGAAGTCTCTTTTTCTGATTCCTGTAGTTGCCTTCTGTAGATGCTTTCTGGTCTCCGGTCTCCCTTTCCCATCTTCATTACCTTACACTAGTTGGGATTGAATTCCAGTAACCATTTGTGTGATCACTTTCCTGGAGATTGTTAGGGTCCTCCTGTAACTTCACGCAGTCCTCATCTGCCTTCACATTCCTCAGCAGCTTTGCATCGTCTGCAAACACTGACATGACCGAGCTCACTCCCTCGGGCAGGTCGTTCACTCAAATTAGTAACAGTGATGGTCCCAGGACAGAGCCCTGTGGGACCCACTTGTTACATTCCTCCAGTATCAAACCTCCTCTCTTGACTGCTTGCTTCCTGTCCCTCAGTCACTCAGTCCAGTGTTTTCCCAGTCATACCAGCCTGCTTCTCCATGTTCAACAGTCTTCCATTGGAAACAGTGTCAAATGTTTTTTGACAGTCTGGAAGAATACCATCTACCAAGCCTTCACTTTCCTGTCTTATTTTAGCAATGTTGTCATAAAACTCAATCAGTTGACCAGACCACACACTAGAAAGTGAAGGGACGACGACGACGACGTTTCGGTCAGTCCTGGACCATTCTCAAGTCGATTGGTCCAGAATGGTCGAGAATGGTCCAGGACGGACCGAAACGTCGTCGTCGTCGTCCCTTCACCTTCTAGTGTGTGTGGTCGGGTCAACATAATTTAGCCACGTTATTGTGACTCATCATCGCCTGGAAACTCAATCAGGTTTGTCAGGCACCACTTTCCATTTTTCAATCTATGCTGATTTTTTGTATTGCATAGTGAGTGTTTGACTTCAGGCGCTCCGCCGTTCTCGACCCAGCACTTTACACAGCACTTTACACAGCACTTTACACAGCACTTTACACAGCACTTTACACAGCACTTTACACAGCACTTTACAAGGAATATTTGGGGGTAATGCCACTGGTCTAGTTTAGTGCCTCCTGTATATCCTAATTATTGAATATTGGGGGACGATGGTTTGCCCCTTTTTCCAGACATCTGGGAGACGCTCCGTCGTAAACGTTTTATTACAAAAGTTTAGATAACGGGTTACTTAAAGTTTAGATAACGGGTTACTTAAAGTTTAGATAACGGGTTACAAGTAACATTACTTCTGCAGCCTCCTTCAGCAGCCAGGGGTGAGATTTGAAGTAATGAGGATGAGAGGGTGATGAGGAGGCGGAGAAAGATAATGAGGGGGGGGGGTAGGAGGAGGAGGGGGTGGTAAAAGGGGGGGGGGGTAGGAGGGGGGGGAGGGGGAGAACCAAGAAGACAACGTCATTGTCAAGAAGACTGTGAACGTGACTGGCAGCTGACACATTGTGGTGTTGCTGGGGTGTGTGTCTGGCCCGTCTCCCTCATCTTCCCCTCATCTTCCCCCCCCCCTCTTTCACTCGCCCCCTCCTCTTCCCCCTCCCACCTTCCCCCCCCCCCCCCTTAACACAAGTGAGAACCCCCCATGTAAGGCACAGAACGCACTGGCAGCGTTTGCAGCTTCAGAAATATAGAACGTCCGGTTAGCCTTAAAGATCTCTGATCCTTCTGGAGGCTAAATACAACCTTCGTAAGACCCCGTCTTGAGTATGCAGCCCGGCATAATACCTTATTAAGAACACCGATCAAGAGAAGACAATATCCGAGTGCGTGCAACAAGACACGTTGCTGAACAAAGGTAACTGGGTTATAAGGAATGACTGAGGAAACTGGAACTTGCCTCACTGGAAGAAATATGAGTATAGGAGACATGATAACGACATGCAGGATTCTAAAGGTAATTAAGTAAACAGAGAAACAATGTTCAGGGAAACGTCAGACCAATCCTGGAATATGCAGCTCTAGCGGGGAATCAGTATATAGTCTCACAAGACTAAATTGGAGAAAGATCAATTAAGGTATGCCACTAGACTAGTACCCGAGCAGATGGATATGAGCTACAAGGAAAGACTACGAGAATTAAATCTCACGTCGCTGGAAGACAGAAAAGGGGAGGGGGGAGACATGATCACCACATAACAGATTCTCAGGGGGAATTGATAGGGTAGATAAGATAGATTATTTCTCAGGTGGTACACCCACAAGGGGACACCAGGTGGAAACTGGGTACTCAAATGAGTAGTTAAAAAATGGAATGCATTAGGCAGTGGTGTGGTGGAGGCTGACCCATACACAGTTTCAAATGTAGATATGATAGAGCCCAGTAGGCTCAGGACATCAGTTGATTGACAGTTTGAGAGGCGGGACCCAAGAGCAGAAGCTCAAGCTCCGTAAGCACAATTAGTTGAGTACACTTTGGTGAGTATACACACACACACACACACACACATACATACACACACACACACACACACACACACACACACACACACACACACACACACACACACATATACAAACAAACCCTGTTATCTTGGTCTTATCGTTGACACCCAAAGGACAGAAGTAATTTAAACTTTGAATTTAAGAAACGAGAAGGTAGGACCACCTACTATGTAGGTGGGTGCGGGTCGTCCCCTCACACCGGTCTCCATCTCTGGCTACCTCTCAAGGGCTCACCTCTGTATCTTAAGGAACACCCTATGTATATTGAGATATAATAAGAATAAGCCAAGCTACACTCAGAAATCACACTAACGTGATGTATATCAATGATATATAATATATAATATATATATACACCGTATCATATGCTATAGAGTATGCGGCTGGCCAGGCCTTGGCTCCGGCCAGCGCCTACCTCACTACGGGCTCGCCATAGCCCGTGCTACTTGGAAATTTTTGTTCTAGATAGCGAATCTTTATCAACAACAGCCCACCTGAGGGCTCCAAGCACTTTCGGCAGCCATGATGAAATAATCCCAGCAACATATTAACGTATTAACAACCCGGCCTTTCAACTGCGTCCTTAAAGTACCTCGCGGTAACCACCGTACCCAAAAGCACACGAACCATGAAAAGATAGCGGCTCTCAAAAAATCCACGTTTTCTATGCATTGGTTAGGTTAGGTTAGGTTAGGGTGGCTTGGGGTTGTACGTTTCTGGTCTGGTTAGGTTAGGGTAGGACACTAGATTTATTACGTTGTGGCGGTCGGGGTCCCTAAGTTGGGGGGTAGAGGATGCAAGGGACAATAGTCTGGTTGGTCAGTCAGTTCTGGTTAAATCGCGCCGGTTTGCAATTTGCAGGACCACTTGTAGATAGAAAGTAGGACACAAAATATAATTTTTTTACTTTTGCAAAAGTTTAATTGTAGGTGACTAATTATTTTCTCTCACACAGGTACGTAATGCAGGTGTGGATGGCTGCCAGCATGCTCGACAGGTGTGCCGCTTACAGGTATGGTTCACATACCTGACTCAAGACACTTTTTTTATATAATACATCCATAAGCTAGGCTCGTCCAAGCGGCGGCCGACCCGCAATGACACAACCATCCAGGTTAAGGCCGTGTGGCTTCATAATCTGTATGTTGTAAAATATAAATGATTGTACTTTAGCATTTTGTGTACAGTTAGGCCTCGGTAAGGTTGGGTGTTCAGTCTCTTGGCATTTATTTGCATTTGTCGTATTTATCCATGGATGAGAGCACATGATCACTGACCATCAGGGTTGTGGATAAAGAGGATTCACAGCGTTAAACAGGTGGTGTTTAGGCTGGATTGACGAGCGATTGGTCGTTGTTTGACATCTGGCTAATACATACAGGTTGTAAATAAATGCTACACATGAAGAAATCCACAAGGGCCGTGACGAGGATTCGATCCTCGTCACGGCCCTTGTGGATTTGTTCATTTGATGCATCACGTTAATGTGTGAAATGCTACACAGTTTCTTGGGTCGTGGGTAGGCCTTGACCCTCTGGTCACGGGTCACCACATTAACCATCACCACGTCAACTGCCCGTCCTCATCAACAATGGTCAATTGCTCGTTAATCTAGCCACCGAACGCCCCTTCATTATGAATGAAAAAGCATTTACACACACGACTGAACCCTGATGGCGTTCGAAATGTTGCTTCGCTGGTTCTCTGTTCGAATCCCACTTGTGTAACGGCTTCTCCCACGCGTTACAAATAAAAAAAGTAAAAACATAAACACCTAACCTATTTTTAGGCCTGACTATACACCAATTTTAAATATATATATATATATATATATATATATATATATATATATATATATATATATATATATATAACTGAAAACTCACACCCCAGAAGTGACTCGAACCCATACTCCCAGGAGCGACGCAACTGGTATGTACAAGACGCCTTAATCCACTTGACCATCACGACCGGACATAATGAGGTGATAGCCGAGGCTATTTGAACCACCCCACCGCCGGCACTCGGATAGTAATCTTGGGCATAGCATTTTACCAAATCACCTCATTCTTTGGGGCACACGTGAGGAACACAAATGCGAACAAGCCTGAATGGTCCCCAGGTGGGGTGGTTCAAATAGCCTCGGCTATCACCTCATTATGTCCGGTCGTGATGGTCAAGTGGATTAAGGCGTCTTGTACATACCAGTTGCGTCGCTCCTGGGAGTATGGGTTCGAGTCACTTCTGGGGTGTGAGTTTTCAGTTGCATATTGTCCTGGGGACCATTCAGGCTTGTTCGCATATATATATATATATATATATATATATATATATATATATATATATATATATATATATATATATATATATATATGAAAATAGCGATTGTGAATAGACGAATCGTCACACTTGATATATATACGTCCTTGGGGTCGGGCGCAGCTTGAACGAACCTAGCGTGAGGGACCGTTAGGAATGCTGGCGAGAACTGGCTGTTTACACGGGTCCCTAACCGCCCCCCAAACATCTTCACTCCCACTTTCTTTTTTACGTGTATGTCTTGGGTTACTCTGTGGTACTCTCCGCGGCACTCAAGGTGGCCCTCGAGGTTATACACGAGTGGCACATGGGTGGCACTCAGGATGGCAGAGATATTAATAGATGTAACTGGGTATGATGACTTGCTTGTGGCTGTGAGGGTGGGAGGTGCCCCACAGGGCGAGGTCAAGGTCTCTCTGGAGACTTGACCCCTCTGACCTTAGCTCAACATCGCCTCAAGGTCAATAAAACATATTCGCTTCCAAGACTATTAAGGCCCTTGTTTGTGTGTTCTGAATATAAGAAACGGATTGTTGTTGTGGTGTGTGTGTGTGTGTACTCACCTATTTGTACTCGCCTATTTGTGCTTGCGGGGGTTGAGCTTTGGCTCTTTGGTCCCGCCTCTCAACTGTCAATCAACTGGTGTACAGATTCCTGAGCCTACTGGACTCTATCATATCTACATTTGAAACTGTGTATGGAGTCAGCCTCCACCACATCACTGCCTAATGCATTCCATCCGTTAACTACTCTGACACTGAAAAAGTTCCTTCTAACGTCTCTGTGGCTCATGTGGGTACTCAGTTTCCACCTGTGTCCCCTTGTTCGCGTCCCACCAGTGTTGAATAGTTTATCCTTGTTTACCCGGTCGATTCCTCTGAGGATTTTGTAGGTTGTGATCATGTCTCCCCTTACTCTTCTGTCTTCCAGTGTCGTAAGGGGCATTTCCTGTGTGTGTGTGTGTGTGTGTGTGTGTGTGTGTGTGTGTGTGTGTGAGAGAAGTACTCGCCTAGTTGTGCTTGCAGGGTTGAGTATAGCCTGCTGGCCCCGCCTTCTAAACATCAGCTTAATTACTGATTCTGCTTGACAGATTTTCAATATATTTATATTTAGAAACGAATACTGTTAGTTTCAACCACTTTATTTCTCATTATACTTATTGATTACTCTAAAACCTGTTATCTGTAATTAAATTTGCATATCTACTTTAAGACTACCGGGAGGAAGTGAGGGAGAGAGAGAGAGAGAGAGAGAGAGAGAGAGAGAGAGAGAGAGAGAGAGAGAGGGGAAGGAATGAGTGATTTATAAGCAGCCAAAATTCACTCCTCATAATATTCACAAATTTCCAGTGCCGGCATCTCAGATAATTTAATTAAAAATCTCTTTAGAACAAACAATATAATTACCTTGCCGTCCCGGCCAGCCAATCACAGCCCTCCCTCTACCCTCTTACGTCACGACATTCTGCTAGCTGGAAGGTGATTGGTTGATGAATACAAGAACCTGTCCCTTGTCAGATAAACCAGTCGTATATATATCTATATATACAAATAACCATAACGTATGCTGGCATATAATGATGGTATATGCGATATACCCCTGCAGACTTAGGGTAAATGTTAGCTATGTTAGGGCCTTCCTCACCAGGGTGTAGGCTGCCTCACATGATGTATTGATGATGTTGCATGATGTATTTTAGAGTATTTTATTAAACTCATAACTAAACGCATTTAGTTTTTTGTTTACTTTGAGAGTTAATGTGCATTCACTCCCATGTGACGTGCTGGCCGACCCCGTCAACATTCACTCCCTCTCTCTGAACCGGCTGTGGCGTGCTGGCCGGTTCCGTCAATATTCGGATAATTCCTCCCCCTGCAACCGGACCGTGCACTGAACGCTGTCAGATGAAGGGTTATACGGTACAGTATGGCAATCAGGAAGAGTTAATTGGCTTGTTTGTCCCCGGGGGCTGAGCCGTATTGGTGTGTGTGTCAGTGAGTCCGTCGGCTGATACACAAGGTCCTTGGTGGTGGTGGTCTGCTACAGGGCCAGTAGTAGGCCTTGTGGTGGGGGTGGTGGTGGTGGCTATGGTGGTGGTGGTGGTGGTGGCTGTGGTGGTGGGGGTGGCTGTGGTGGCTATGGTAGCTATGGTGGTGGCTGTGGTGGTGGGGGTGGCTGTGGTGGCTATGGTAGCTATGGTGGTGGCTGTGGTGGTGGTGGCTATGGTAGCTATGGTGGTGGCTATGGTAGCTATGGTGGTGGCTGTGGTGGTGGGGGTGGCTGTGGTAGGCCTGGTGGTGGTGGTGGCTGTGGTTATGGTGGGGGTGGGGGTGGTTGTTTGGGTGTGTACTTGCCTATTACCACTCGCCTATCTGTGCCTACAGGGGGGGGGGTGAGGGGGATCTGGCTCTTCATGCCCCGTCCACCAGCCTTGCTGTACCTGTTGCGTTATAATTGAATTCTTCTGACGTTCGAATTCTTTGTCGAATCTCAGCCTTAGAGTTGTGGATGGAGGTGGCTTCCACCACCTCTACCTTCAGTGCATTCTACTTCAACTCGTCCTCCTAATAGACCGTCCTATTTTGGCGTATACTCTACCTAAGGCCAAAAATGGTCGTCCTAGAAAATTGAAGCAGATCGCAAAATTGACGCACTGTCCCGTTTTCTGTTTTGGGTCCTCAGGTAGGTTAGGATAAGGGCAGATTAGTAGGACAGTTTCTGGACGTTGGGAAACCTTAGGAGGACTTTGTGTGCGCACATTTTTATAGTGTGTACTATTATATAAACTGTGGGTTGGTTGGTGTTGTCGTCGTCGATCCTTCTCTATGGACAACCCGACCCACAACTCGGCAGAGTGCTTATACTAGGAGATCACCCTTGGCGCTTCTGGCTCTTGGAGAGGGGCTCAACGTCACGCGTTTAGGGGATGCGGCTCCAACACTTAGCCTCGTTGTCACGTGCACACACCCACTCGAGCCGCTGTGACTCCCCACTCTCTCCTTATGAGATATGATCTCCTCAATCCCCCTATGATTTACTAGTATTACCTCCTACCCTGTCCACAGCAGTGGTTCTTGGTTCTTTCTCTCTCCTTCTTTACTACCTCCTGGGAAGCCTCACTAGGACAAGGGCAAACACCAGCAAATTGTGACACATTTACTGAACAAAGCACATACACGATACATACACACATATAATAATAATGAATCCTATACACTATAATATCACAATCAGGTTGCACTCCAACACCATCAGAACTCTATTATCAGCTTATCAAGTGGTACCCTACCTCCTGGTTCACCACCTGATACTATTAACCTCCTCAAGTTGATGAAGCCTACATACACTGTTGCACTATCAGCAAGATAATGTATATATAGAAAATCAGCATTTGAATGCAATAACATACACCAGTATAAATGTTCATTGATACTTCAGTATAAAAAAACTCCTTGACATAAGAATGCCAACAGTCACTCACCTCTCACTGCGTCTTGCACGCTAATGACAACCAAACACTATCAACTCCCTACAAGTAATCCACCAGAACTTCCCCTTCCACCTCTGGAAGTTCACAACCCTAATATCCTTAGGTTCTTCCGGGCTTCACTACCAGGATCCTCTGCAGCTCCTCCAGGCTGCTATCATGAAGTTTCCTTGTGCAACTACGGTGCTTCACCCTTCTGTTAGGTTCTTCCACAGCTCTCTTGGCTGCTACACCACCTCTACAGAAGCACGTGACACTCCTCTTCACTGCTGCTTCTCCTCACAGCTCGAGGTCCTCTGCTCCACTACCTTGGAGTCTCATCAGCTACATCATCTGCTGGCTTCGAAGTTCTCAGCAACTTCTTCCCCAAAGACAAACCTGCAACCCATCGACGTTCCAATAAAATGTTCCCCATTAACACATAAACAAAAATAACCACACAATATGCTTGCCTCAAACCTCTATCTGTTCTCTACATACAGTGAGAGTGGACTCCCCCGTTTTGGGCGGGTCCATACTCCACCTCGCCTGGCGGCGGCGTCCTCACTCGCTGGGAGGGTCTTCCTCCATCCGGAGCCAGGCTCCCTCAGTCGTCCGCCAGAGCTCAGAGTGGACGGACGTCGCTCCGTGCTCCTCCCTCTTCACTCTCCTATTTCAGGCCTTCTGCCTTATTAAAACATGTCTAACTTATACATAAACATTGCTACTGTCGCTGGGCACACGACCAAACTACAAGTAATCACTATGAACTGGCGTTTATCGTGCTTACCACAGATTAATTGGTCGAGGGCGCTTTCCCTCTGACGGCGTCTGGTCAGGGCGCTCCACACAGCCCACAATAATGCTTCTGGGCGATTAAATATCTGCTCGCCGACCAGGACTTGAGACCACAACGTTCCCAGCTCGATTCCACAGCTGGTACGTCTACACACTTCTCTTCTCTTCGAGATATATCACTAGGGGTTCCCTTCTGACGGGAGCTCAAACGGAGCGCGGCTTCCCCCTGCGATGTCTGGCACTCAAGTGAGGTCAAGGTCCTCCGGAAGCGAGCCTCACGCCTCCAGCAAAGTGTCCACATCTCCTAGCCAGTCATTTATCTATTTTCTTCTGCATTGCCCATAATCTCAAACTGTTACACATATCCAACCAACCATTTTTTCATATGGGTTATCACCTCAATACTTGCTAGACCTTCTAGTTAGGTCAGGCTTGCTGAATAACTCTCAAGAAGGGAGACTCGTTTCTCCTGCAGGCTGAGATCATAACACTCCCCTCCCCTTATTTTTGAGAGTTATTCCAGTGGCAAAGCTCGGGATAATACATCCGCCACCACGCTGTCTCGTTCTTTAACCGATATACTCTCTTAGGAGTCTACAATTAATTCGTTGCACCTTGCAACATCTGGCTCACAACTCTCCAGAAACATGATCTTCTCATAAACGATTTGACTTCTCTGGCACCTCTTGGCTAGGCTGTCCTTCTTGGACGCCTGCAATCCATTGGTCCACTCTACTTACTGTCTCCACCCTCCGTTTCCTCGTCTTCTTCTCTTCTCGTCCAGAGTCAGACATCTACTGTCTGTATCTCCTCTGTCGTCTTCATACTTCCATCTACTGCCGTTATACTTCCGTCTCCTGTCATCATACTTCACTCCCTCGTCTTCACCAACTATCCTCCCTTTCGTCTCCTCATTTGTCCAAGACCTCATCCTGTTTGACTTCCACCGAGTCCTCGGCTTTCCTCTATTCCTCCATGCTTGTATCATCTTCCTCTCCCCACACTTTTTACCTCTATGCAACTCCATTTCTTCTCCTTCAACTCTTCTTCGTTCCCTAAAAGTTTCTTCGGGCACTGTATTACATCCAACAGCACTCGACCGTACACGTCGCCTTGCCTCTCCCAGAGTGCTCGTAAGCATCTCTCCACACATACTGTCTCTTCTCCTTTCATTTTCTCGGCTACTACTCTTCTTCACTATCTCTCCGCCACGTTTTCTGTGAAACATGTCAACTCCTGACATCTCAAACACCTTAACTCCACTATCCCTATGCCTCTGTGCTCGTGGACAACGTGACGCTCTACTCCCGTCCTCAGTATGTCCACATCTTTCCTCATTCCTACTCAGCACAGTTGCATTCACCTTCCGACTCTTAATTTCAGCAGTCTGGGCTCTACTCAGGTCCGCTCTCTTCTCACGATTCTTCTTCGGCTGGGCCATCTTCACTTTTGACCTCACCGAGACTTCATTTTTCTGGGCTGGACCTTCATCAAACAGCCACGCTATATCTACGTCGATATCTTCTACCGGTTTAATTGACACTGTCTCATCTTCTCCAGTGTCTTCCTTGTCGGCCACCTCTGCCTTCGTCACTACCGAGACAGGGTACTCAATGGCTTGGCGGTCTCCTGACTCAACTCCTCGGATGTCAGTCAGGTTCACACTCTCAGGTGTCCCACCCGTGCCATGGCCTTCTGGGCACTCCTCTGGCACAGTCTCCGCTATGACTCTTGTCAACACCTTTGTCCCGCACAAGTCATTCCCCAAGATCACTTGGACTCCTGGAATAGGTATGTCGGGGCACACTCCCAACATCACCTCTGCCGACACATATTCCGACCTTAGCTGGACAGTACATACGGGCATGTCACTCTCAGACAATAACCCATATACTTTCATCCTACTCCTGCCAGCTAACCGTCGATCATTCCCAATCAGGCTTCTCGTAATCAAGCTCTGATTAGCTCCGGTATCTCTTAAGATACCAACTTCTACCTCAGGTTGGCCTCCTACACTGATCCAACCTTTGCTCATGAATGGCCTATACCTCTCGTTCACTAAGTTCGCTCTCTGTGGTTTGTCTTGGAACACATTAGTATATTTACCTCGGGGGTCACACATGGCCAGGGTCACAACTCTCTTGCCCTGCCGACAATCTCGCATCACGTGACCCAATCCGTTACAATTGTAACATCTCATCTGGGAAAAATCTCTTCTATATGTACCAAAGTAGCTCTGACTCTGCCCACTCGTATTGGAGTTCCTCGGGCCAGACGTACTACTCGTACTCTGTGGAGCTTTACTGGATTCTTGATTTCCTGGATACCGATCAGTTTCTCGTTTTGCTCCTCCATCTTCACTTTCAGACGAAGTGCGCGACCTACTCTTCTGAGTTTTTGGGTACTTACTTTTATCTGCCCATTTATCAAAATTTTTCTCACCCCAAACTCTTCTGGGTCTTTCATAATTTCTTCCTCCCCAGACTCCATTGGATCTGCTATTGCTGCATCTCGCCTCGCTTCTCACTCTGTTCTCCCTTAAGCTCTTGTACGCTTCAGTAATCATATCCGCCCTATCTGCGGCATCTTTCACCTCCTTTATCCCTGCTTCTTGGATCTTGAACTTTGTTTCGGGATGCATCATCTCCAAGAACTTCTCCATGACCATCAGTTGCTTCAGGTCAGCATAAGATCCAACTCCAGCAGCCTCAATCCACTTCTGGAATCGTCTTTCCAGATCCCTTGCTGTCTCAGCAAACGTACATGCTCCAACTTTGATCATCTCTCTGAAGCGCTTCCTATAAGCTTCTGGGGTTAACTGAAACGAGCGTAATATGCTGCTCTTTACCGTGGCATAATCCTGGCACTCTTCCAGTGACAATTGGGTGTATGCCTCCCTGGCTGCACCGGTCAATCTTAACTGGACCAGCTGGGCCCATTCCTCCTGTGGCCACTCCTTGATACTGGCTACTTTCTCAAAATGCTCGAAGAAGCTCTCTGCCTCTTCGGGAACAAACAAGGGAATGTCCTTCTCCCTAACCCTAACCTCTGGTGGGTGTGATACCTGGGTGGTGCTCTCTGGCAACCCATGTTCAATCCTTTGTTCAGCCAAGGTTCTATTCGCTTCTATCTGCATTTGTTTTGTTCTCTCTTTTTCTTTTTCGACCTGGGCTTTTTCTTTTTCGACCTCTAGTCTTGCTTTCTCTTTTTCTTTCTCTTGTTCCAACTCCAGTTCTCTTATTCTGGTTTTCTCTTTTTCTACTTCCAGTTTGGTTTTCTCGGCTTCATTTTTCATCTGGAGTTCCAATTTCATCTTTTCCAGCTGGAACTGTCTCTCCTTGTCCTCTCGTTGTTGCTGCATCTGGAGCTCTAACTGGAATCTCTCCAAGCTCCTATTTCGGCTACTCCTGCTACTGCGGCTACTCCTGCTGCTCCTACTTGATCCCTGGGATCTCACGTCATCCTGCCCATCATCCTCCTTTCCACTTTCAGCTCCTTTCTGGGCTCCTTGTTCTGCCGCTTCACTTCTGGCTCTCAACTGCCTCAGGATCTCATCCTTCATCCCAGCTACTTTAGATGCTTTCAACCTGATGCCACATTTTTCTGCTATTTGTTTCAATTGATCCCTCGTGCAACCTTCTAAATCCTCAGGCTTGCCTGACTCCACAAACGCTTGCACCTTATCCATCTTTGTCCTGTGAGTCTTCCCAAGAGAGAGAGTATACACCTGCGATCACACAGTTTATTTCAGCAAGGGTGTACAAATCCACTCTTGGACAGGGTGTGGGTGTGTCAGTTCACTCTCCCGGACACAGGCCCCCAATTTATTATATAAACTGTGGGTTGGTTGGTGTTGTCGTCGTCGATCCTTCTCTATGGACAACCCGACCCACAACTCGGCAGAGTGCTTATACTAGGAGATCACCCTTGGCGCTTCTGGCTCTTGGAGAGGGGCTCAACGTCACGCGTTTAGGGGATGCGGCTCCAACACTTAGCCTCGTTGTCACGTGCACACACCCACTCGAGCCGCTGTGACTCCCCACTCTCTCCTTATGAGATATGATCTCCTCAATCCCCCTATGATTTACTAGTATTACCTCCTACCCTGTCCACAGCAGTGGTTCTTGGTTCTTTCTCTCTCCTTCTTTACTACCTCCTGGGAAGCCTCACTAGGACAAGGGCAAACACCAGCAAATTGTGACACATTTACTGAACAAAGCACATACACGATACATACACACATATAATAATAATGAATCCTATACACTATAATATCACAATCAGGTTGCACTCCAACACCATCAGAACTCTATTATCAGCTTATCAAGTGGTACCCTACCTCCTGGTTCACCACCTGATACTATTAACCTCCTCAAGTTGATGAAGCCTACATACACTGTTGCACTATCAGCAAGATAATGTATATATAGAAAATCAGCATTTGAATGCAATAACATACACCAGTATAAATGTTCATTGATACTTCAGTATAAAAAAAACTCCTTGACATAAGAATGCCAACAGTCACTCACCTCTCACTGCGTCTTGCACGCTAATGACAACCAAACACTATCAACTCCCTACAAGTAATCCACCAGAACTTCCCCTTCCACCTCTGGAAGTTCACAACCCTAATATCCTTAGGTTCTTCCGGGCTTCACTACCAGGATCCTCTGCAGCTCCTCCAGGCTGCTATCATGAAGTTTCCTTGTGCAACTACGGTGCTTCACCCTTCTGTTAGGTTCTTCCACAGCTCTCTTGGCTGCTACACCACCTCTACAGAAGCACGTGACACTCCTCTTCACTGCTGCTTCTCCTCACAGCTCGAGGTCCTCTGCTCCACTACCTTGGAGTCTCATCAGCTACATCATCTGCTGGCTTCGAAGTTCTCAGCAACTTCTTCCCCAAAGACAAACCTGCAACCCATCGACGTTCCAATAAAATGTTCCCCATTAACACATAAACAAAAATAACCACACAATATGCTTGCCTCAAACCTCTATCTGTTCTCTACATACAGTGAGAGTGGACTCCCCCGTTTTGGGCGGGTCCATACTCCACCTCGCCTGGCGGCGGCGTCCTCACTCGCTGGGAGGGTCTTCCTCCATCCGGAGCCAGGCTCCCTCAGTCGTCCGCCAGAGCTCAGAGTGGACGGACGTCGCTCCGTGCTCCTCCCTCTTCACTCTCCTATTTCAGGCCTTCTGCCTTATTAAAACATGTCTAACTTATACATAAACATTGCTACTGTCGCTGGGCACACGACCAAACTACAAGTAATCACTATGAACTGGCGTTTATCGTGCTTACCACAGATTAATTGGTCGAGGGCGCTTTCCCTCTGACGGCGTCTGGTCAGGGCGCTCCACACAGCCCACAATAATGCTTCTGGGCGATTAAATATCTGCTCGCCGACCAGGACTTGAGACCACAACGTTCCCAGCTCGATTCCACAGCTGGTACGTCTACACACTTCTCTTCTCTTCGAGATATATCACTAGGGGTTCCCTTCTGACGGGAGCTCAAACGGAGCGCGGCTTCCCCCTGCGATGTCTGGCACTCAAGTGAGGTCAAGGTCCTCCGGAAGCGAGCCTCACGCCTCCAGCAAAGTGTCCACATCTCCTAGCCAGTCATTTATCTATTTTCTTCTGCATTGCCCATAATCTCAAACTGTTACACATATCCAACCAACCATTTTTTCATATGGGTTATCACCTCAATACTTGCTAGACCTTCTAGTTAGGTCAGGCTTGCTGAATAACTCTCAAGAAGGGAGACTCGTTTCTCCTGCAGGCTGAGATCATAACAGTACTCGCCTAGTTGTGGTTGCGGGGGTTGAGCTTTGGCTCTTTGGTCCCGCCTCTCAACCGTCAATCAACTGTGCGTGTGTGTGTGTTTGCTGGAAGGGAGGGGTGGATGGTTGAGTGCGTTTCTATAACTGGTTTTTTATTTTAATTTCATTTCCAATCTCTCTCTCTCTCTTACACTAGACACGGGTTCATTAGGGCTGTCGGATGAAATACCTAGTGAAAGTGCAAGCAAGAGCTGTAATCCTATCTCAGCTCAGTTGAAGCCTGCTATTAGAGACGCATTTATTTCATGAGCCAATAATATGCATTATTATGAATAAGCTTTATTCATTAAGTAACAGTTATATAAGGAAGAGGATGAGCCTGTAGCCAACTGTGTGCCAGAGCCTTCATGTGATCAGGTGACCTGATCTCCCGTGTGACATCCTATTGAGCGAACAAGTTCCTGATGCGAGTCAGCCTAGGAATGAATGATAGCTCATTCACTCATTTCACTCATAGGAATGTAGCGACGCTCTTGGGGAAAAGCTAGTTCCAGCATGAGTTTGTTGAAGGTTGAAAGACCTTCACTAGTTGCCCCCTAGTTATAGGGGGCAACTACTGGTTGTCCATGAAGTTGGGCCAGGTGCGGAACTTTGAAAAAATTGGTCCTTGTACATAACAGTAAGACCACCAACGTCACGACGGTGTTGCAGGCTCTGATGTTCAGACCGTTCCCACCAGACTTGGTGAGGACTAGAGATAAGCCTTCCTGCCCGTCTCTCCACTTTGTCCAACAGTCTGATGAATGATGGGGGGGGGGGGTGCATACTCTAGATGAGAGGGAACTTGTGCTTCATATATGGGTTTGCAGCCCCTGCTGTCAAGAGGGTGCGAGATGCGCCGTAGTGCTGTAAGTTTCCTGGCTGCCTTTTGGGCAAGGTTAAGTCCGTGGCTCTTCATTGTCATTGAAGAGTCGAACTTCCTTCCAAAAAGTCAATTTCATATGTGAAGTCTAGGATTTTGCCACTCGTTTGCATGCCTGTTCGATTTGCAATATGCAATCTAGGTTTTCATCATAGCCTTTATTTTGTCAGCCGCAAATGTGACCTGCCGTCTCGTACCCCAGGGTAGAAATCGATGAAAGTGTGTGATTGATGAGTCTTGTAGCCGTCGGCATTTCTTTCTGTATGTGAAGGTTAGAGTACAGTCATCAATATAGGCTGGAGCTTCAGGAATGAAATGAAATAGATCTTTGAAGTAAACATTCCACAGCAGAGGGCCAAGCACACTACCCTGTGGAACGCTGCCACCAATTGAATGACTGGGATTCTGCTCCATTGAGGACTACCCTTAGAGTCCGTTCTTGAAGGTAGTCATATATTAACTCTTAAGATATAATGGTCTGTAGTTACCAACCACTGAGCGGCTCTTCTTTTTGTGCACAGGAACACCATCTTTGTTCTTCCATAAGGAGGGCTACAGTCCTTGAGTCAGGCACAGTTGGAAGAGCAACGTGAGAGGTGGAGCCAACAGGTCAGCGCAGCTACGAAGTAGTCTTGGACTGACCTTATCTGGCCCCTCAGCTTTGTTTGTGTCTAGCGTCTTATGGAGATGGAGAACTTGAGCCTGCTTTATAACCACTTCAGTCATCCTGGACACAGTGCTTGGGGCAAGATGTGGAGGCTGACGTTCAGGATCAGGGACCTGCATCTTGGCAGCAAAATGATTCGCCAGTAGATCAGCCTTCTCCTGATTGCTGGTCGCCATAGTCCTATTCACAAGGGTTAAGAGGCGGGAGTGTGCCCTCAGATGACTATCCCTGCCGATCCTTCACCAGGGACCACCAGGTCTTAACTCCAATCCTTGCACTTGCAAGTTTTATTGGAGTTTCGGATTCTCATCAGGATGTTGCCCACTTTTGAACTTCTTTCATTTTACAAGATTGCCCGTGACGGTTTCTGCTATGAGCCGAGTAATGCCTTTTATATGCCCTCCAGACCTTGTATTTGGCCTTAGCTTTGTTTTCTCTCTCTCCTCTCTCTCTCTCTCTCTCTCTCTCTCTCTCTCTCTCTCTCTCTCTGTCTCTGTCTCTGTCTCTCTCTCTCTGTCTCTCTCTCTCTGTCTCTCTCTCTCTGTCTCTCTCTCTCTCTGTCTCTCTCTCTCACACACACACACACCAGCACAACATATTGATTGTTACCATTTAAGCCTCTTATTATCGGGTACGGACTCTGCCCCCTCCCCCCCTCCCTACCGCCAGGTTCAGCTCTGCCCAGGTCACTTATCTCTCCATTATCGGAAATAACAAATTTGCGGCTGTGAACATCGATTCACTTCTGGGCTCTTGATTTAAGAAACTAATTTGCATATCTGGAGTAAGCTCAGCCTTCAAACTACCAGCTGGTACTTATTTTTTATTTATTTTTTATTTCCTCGCCTTTACTTGTATTTAAAATATTGATTCTTCAGCAGTATTATTGATAGTTTATGGAATTTGCAAGTTAAGAGTCGCAGTGTAGCAGCAGATCGTCTTGACACCTGCTCCAAGAATTTTATCAAGTACATTTGTTTATTCTGTACTATAGAAGTACAGCACTTTTTTTGTTAGGGAATTTATTGTTAGGCTACTGTTAGAGGAAAGAAAGCTTTTGGGGAAAACAAAGCACTTGGAAGGGGTCAGGATAAGGATTCGGGATGGGTCGGGGGGGAAGGAATGGTGCCCAACCACTTGGACGGTCGGGGATTGAACGCCGACCTGCATGAAGAGAGACCGTCGCTCTACCGTCCACCCTTATCAAGTCTTGAATTAATTAATATATATAATAACACACACTTGAAGTGTGTGTGATTATATATATATATTAATTAACTCGGGAATTGATAACGCTGGACGTAAAACGCCGACGATCTCGCTTCATGCAGGTCGGTGTTCAATCCCCTATATCACTGAAATTCCTTTTCAGGAAATCTGTGAATCAAGGGATAGTTCTCCTAGAGTGACCAAACTCTCACAAGTCAAGCCTGGCCTCGGGTCGGGCTAGGGGGAGTAGAAGAACTCCTAGAACCCCATCAAGCAGTGTAAATATGCTAATGACTCCCCCCTATTTTCAAAGGCAGAAAGAGTTCAGAGGAATGGTTGACCGTGCATGTCTCTAGGCTGAAGTGCAAAAGCCTAAGACAAGATAATCATTTACCATATCACTGTGAACCATCTAATAAAATCAATGTAACATGGTTCATTAAATAATTATATATATATATATATATATATATATATATATATATATATATATATATATATATATATATATATTTAATATATATATAATATATATTATATCCTGCTTTACAAACCTGCCCAGAGTTTGGCAAACGGTCACCGTTTATTAGGTGACCGTTTCCGAATAAACGGTAATAAACGGTCACCGGATATTCGGACAAAATACTTCCAGTGGATGTGGTATGAAAGAGGCACTTCTAATAAACCTTTTGATAAGGTACCACATGAAAGTCTATCAAAAGAAATTATAAGCACCCGCAACAAATGGCAGAATACTAGAATGGATGAAACAATGGCTAAAACCAAGAAAGCAAAGGGTCGTCCTGAACGGAAATGAATGTGACTAGAGAAAAGTTGTTGTTTAAGATTCAGCTGCTGGGAACAAAAGGTTCCAAGTAGCACGGGCTATGGTGAGCCCGTAGTGGACTTACCTGGCACAGGAGCGGGACAAGTAGCACGGGCTATGGTGAGCCCGTAGTGGACTTACCTGGCACAGGAGCGGGACAAGTAGCACGGGCTATGGTGAGCCCGCAGTGGACTTACCTGGCACAGGAGCGGGACAAGTAGCACGGGCTATGGTGAGCCCGCAGTGGACTTACCTGGCACAGGAGCGGGACAAGTAGCACGGGCTATGGTGAGCCCGTAGTGGACTTACCTGGCACAGGAGCGGTGCTGTAACTTGGTCGGACTAGAGAAATGTTGAGTGGGGTGCCTCAGGGTCCATTTTGGGGCCAAGCCTTTTTCTCACATACGTCAATGACATCGATGAGAATATTACAAACCACATAAGATTTATGATAAAGTAGGAAGTGAAAATGCTAC